>NW_012267227.1:6867046-6876061 GCF_000151885.1 Dipodomys ordii
CCTCCCTCCCTCCCTTCTTTCTGTCCCTCACCCCTCCCTCCTTCCCTCCTTCCCTCCTTCCTTCCTTCCCTCCTTCCCTCCTTCCTTTCCTTCCTTCCTTCCTTCTTTCTTTCTTTCCTTCTTTTCTTCCTTCCTTCTTCCCTTCTTTTCTTCTTTCTTTCTATCTTTCTTTCTTCTGGTCCTGGGGCTTGAACTCAGGGCCTGGACACTGTCACTGAGCTTCTTTTGCTCAAGGCTAGCACTCTACCACTTGAGCTACAGCGCCACTTCCAGCTTTTTCTTTTTATGTGGTGCTGAGGAATGGAACCCAGGGCCTCATGCATGCAAGGCCAGCCCTCTACCACTAAGCCACCTTCGTAGCCAGAGAGGTGACTTTGCAAGCAGAGGTCTCCGTGGCACAGATGTGGAGGCTTGTCCACAACTGTAGCTGCTCATAGAACCTTCCAGGCACTCCGAGGGGCACCTAGGTTGTATGGAATGTCAGCCCAACTTTTCCAGGATGGGTGTGAGTGCATTGGGCAGTAAACACGTTGACAGAGATGTGACTCTCTAACGCGACCCGGTCCATGGTGATGCGTCTGACTGCTTCTTCCACTTAGCACGCCATGAACGTCATCGGCATCTTTGCAGAAGAGCAGACGCTGGTGCTACAGATCGTGGCTGGCATCCTCCACCTGGGGAATATCAGCTTTAAAGAAGTGGGGAACTATGCGGCGGTGGAGAGTGAAGAATGTACGTATGGGCTGCTCAGCCATGTGGCTGAGTAGTGGCGGGGGGGTGGTGGTGAATGGGGGGGTGCTCGGTTCTGCTTACAGCTGCCTAGATCTCTGCTTCAGCCCAGTCCCACCTGGGGTATATCTCTCTGCAAAAGGATGACAAGTGATCCAGGTGCCAGTGGCTCACGCCTATCATCGTGACTACCGAGGAGACTGAGATCTGAGGATCATGGTTCAAGACCAGCCCAGGCAAAAAAAAAAGTCCTTGAGACTCTAATCTCCAATGAACCACCAGAAAACCAGAAGTTGCTCAAGGACAGTGCTCAGGCCCTAAATTCAAGTCCCAGGATTACCCCCCCCCCCCGACACACATACACACACACAAGGTGACAAATGTTTTTATAATGAGCATCAGAAAGACTCAACCTTTTCCTTCCTCTCCTCCCTTCCAGCATCTGTATGTCCCACATTATAGATGATTAATAAAAGCATTGCTTTTTTGTATGTGTGCCAGTCTTGGGACTTGAACTGAGGGCCTAGGCATTGTCCCTGAGCTTTTGTGTTCAAGGGTAGCACTCTACCACTTGAGCTCTAGCTCCACTTAACTCGGTGGTTAATTGGAGATAAGAGTCTCATGAACTTCCCTGACCAGGCTGGCTTCAAACTGTGATCCTCAGATCTCAGCCTCCTGAGTAGTTACGATTATAGACATGAGCCACTGGTACCTAGCTTGCTTGCTTGCTTTTTTTTTTTCTTTCTTTCTTTCTTCCTTCCTTCCTTCCTTTCTCTTCTTTCTTTTTTTTTTGGTAAAATGCCTCTTTCCCCCTTATTAACCATGGCAGAGTTTGAACTCAGAGCGTCACACTTACTCTGTAAGTGCTCTACCACTTGAGCCACACCCTATGAAATCATTTCAGTTTGTTACTAATCTTGCAGAAGTCTGAGAGTTTCACATCCGGGTTTAAAGATACACATGATTATGGAAGTTCCTCAAAAAAAAAAAAAGACATACATGAATGTCTTTTCTTAGATTTGTGGCGAAGTGAAAAGCTGAGTCATTTAATGCAACTTTTTTCTTCTCTGGCTTTTGTCTCCATTCATCTAAAAATTGATACCCAGGAGACAATGGCTCACGCCTGTCATCCTAGCTACTCAGGAGGCTGAGATCTGAGGATCATAGTTCCAAGCCAGCCTAGGCAGGAAAGTCTGTGACACTCAGATCTCCAATGAACCACCAAAAAGCTGGAAGTGGAGCTGTGGCTCAAGTGGTAGAGTGCTAGTTAGCCTTGAGCAAAAAGAAAAAAGCTCCGGATCAGCATCCAAGGCCTTGAGTTCAAGCCCCAGGATGGGCACCAAACAAAAGAAAGTGATAGAATAGTAGATAGTGTGGATAGCTAGATAGTGTGGGCAGATGTGGAAAGCCACCAGGTTTGTCCTGAGGTTGGATTGAATTTGACTTCTGAATGTAGAAAGAAGTCAACTTTGTTAAGTGCGTGGGGATTTCTGCATGAGACTTCGACTGCTAACTGGGTTGAGATTTCTGCATGAGCTTTGCTCTCGGGATGGTATTGGAAGCAATCCAGTGCTGCTGCCTGCTGGGCAATGGTCTTGCTTCCACATTGTTTGCTTGAACTCCCTTTGCTTATGATCTGCCCCACATACCATGGCATCCACGACCTTCCAGGCTCCCCCCCACCCCCCCACCCCCCGCTTGAACCCACCCAGGAAGGCATTTCTTCCTTTCTCAGCATTCTTCCAGGATGATAAATTTAGCTCCTGAGTAATAAATAGTGTCCCCACTCATTGCTGACTGGGCACTGAGTATATTTCCATCCCAAATAAGGGTGGCTTTGATGCATTTTTATTTGCTTTTCTCATAAAAGAGGGAAGTTCTGCTAACTTCTGATGGGTATCTGACTATGATGAATTGGGTTTACCAGGAAGTCGAGAGTAAAACAATAATAATAATAATTTAAAAAAGAACGGGGTGTCTATCCAGAAAGCTGAGCAATGCGAGTATTAGGATGAGAGTCTGTGTCTGCTGACACTATCCTTGGCCTGAGAAATGCACCCCGGTGTCTGGGATACCATTTCCCCTTGACCCCCATTTCCTCCTCTGTGGGGTTTGGTGATGGTGTGTGAGGAAACACACTGGCTTTCTCTCGCCTCTTGAGTAGGAAAATCCTCTATAACCAAGTACCAGTGGCTCACACCTGTCATCCTAGCTAGTCAAGAGGCTGAGATCTGAGGATCGTGGTTCCAAAGCAGTAGAACACGAAGCCTTGAGCACACGAAGCTCAGGGACAGCACCCAGGCCCCTGAGTTCAAGCCCCAGGACTTGCACAAAAGAACAATAAATGAAAGGTCCTCTATTGCTTCTCGCCGCTTGAGAACAGCTGCGGCCTGAGCCAGCCCGCACCTTCCCTCGGCTATGTGATTGTCTGGTTGTCTGATTCCTCCCTGAGGTGTGGTGTTTGTGGCCTTCTCTGTCAGATGAACACAGTCTAGCATTGGCAGATTCTCTCCCTGAAGGAGCCAAGTAGGTCTAACATCGGGGTAGACCATGTTCCTTGTCTTTTCTTTTTTCAAAATCTGGTTCTGGATTTCGTTCTGTGGGTGGGTCTTATACTGACACTATAAAAGGGGTATCGAGAGAAGGCGCTCCATGCACCCCTGTGCATTCAATGCGTGCCTCTCCTCAGTATCAGCCAGGGTTCCAAGAATATTACAACAACCGCACTCACCCATTCAGTTCCCCTATTTTTGTGTTGCGTTGGGAGTTGGTAATTCAGTGTCTATATAGTTGCTTTCTCATGGGACATTATTGTCCTGGAGATGATTCTGTATCAGATCAGAAAGGAGCTTCATCCTTTTTGATAGCTGTGTAGTATTCTGTCACTTGACTTGACTTCGATTGATTGAAGCCATCACCTGATGCCGAGGAAGATGATTGTGTTGATCTTCTGAATGAACTTTCTAGGGTGAATATGTGTCATAGGTTTTGTTTGTGCGTGGTTTGTTTTTGGTGGCACTATGATTTGAACTTGGGCCTTTTTGCTTGCTAGGCTGGCCCTGTAATGATGACCTAGACCTGCAGCCCATTTTTGCACAGATTGTTTTTGAAAGAGGGTTTTACTTCCTGTCCAGGCATGTATGTGAACCACAATCCACCTGATTTAGAGCTAGGCCAACATGCCTAGCTCTTGGTTTTGAGAGACGGTATGGGAGAGGGCTCATCTCATGAACTTTCTGTCGGGGCTAACCTCTGTTGGGGCAATCCTCCAAATCTCAGCCTCCTAAGGAAGTAAGATTAAAGACATGAGCTACAGGTGCTGGGCTTTAGTGGCATACATTTATAATGGAGAAGAGAGTCTCACAGACTTTCCTGCCAGGGCTGGCTTTGAACCACCATCCTTAGAACTGCGGTCCTCAGTAGCTTGTAGCTGGTGGCTGTGAGTCACTAGTGTATCCTGAACACAGAGAAACCCCATTTTCCTTTTAAATTTGTCCAAGGGGGAATTTTGCCACATCGTTGAAGGTTTTTCTCTCTTTCCTGCACCCGAAATTTAAATGGGGGGAAAAAATCAAGCCCAACTTTGCTTTCTACTTTCACGCGATAATAGGAACCTATCTCCATTGAAGCATTCCTTTTTAGGAATGGTTTTCCTTGTTGTTTTACATGACTCTCAATGAGAATTCATCCTTCTCTCTTTCCTCCTCTACTTCCCCCAAGCCTCCGGGACCTCTGTTCTCACTCACACAACCTCATGGAAATTCCCAGCCTGAAGGAAGTCAGGAGAAACAGCCCTATAATTTCAGCACCAGGCTGGCCACTGAAGAAAATAAAAAGGCCATAAAAAGCTTGTGCTTGGAAAACCTGGCGTGGAGTTTGTCCAAACCAAGTACTCTTATTTCCTCTCTCGTCGGCTTGGCTGTTTTGCTAAGCTTGTGGCTCTGATTCCTAGCCAAATTCCAGGCCTTGTTTTTGGAGGTATCTACCCACCACCCTCAGGTCCCTCCCTGTTCTGTAGGATGAAAGGCTGGGCTGGGCCTTTGTCTCTTCTGTAGTGTGTGTGTGTCTGTGTGTCTGTGTGTCTGTGTGTGTGTGTGTCCTTCTGTCTATCCCAGTCTGTACTTATGTCTGTCCTGTGGCTTGAACTCAAGGCCTGGGCCCCATCTCTGAGCTTTTCTACTCAAGGCTAGCACTCTACCACTTTGAGCCACAGCTCCACTTCTAGTTTTCTGGTGGCTCATTGGAGATCAGAGTCTCACGCACTTCCCTGTCCGGGCTGGCTTCGAACCATGATCCTCAGACCTCAGCCTCTTGAGTAGCTAGGATTACAGGGCATGAGCCACTTGCACCCGGCTTGTTGGGAGTATTTTGGGGAAGGATTCAAATCAATGACGCATTCCTTATTCTGGCATTCTACTATTTTCCAATCTGTGTTCGCCAACTGAATCTCCGGCAACTGAAGGCTGAGAAATGTCAGCTTCCATACACCCCAACACCACCTGTGCCATTCTAACAGCTCAGCCTTGGCAGGGAGGTTTGTGTTTTCTCCACCGTTAGCATCTGTCTTTTAATATTAGTTATTAGTACTATATATTTTTTTATCAACTTAATTTTGATCGTGTGAGAGCCTGGTGCTTGTTAGGCAAGTACTCTGCCGCTTGAGCCAGGTACCTTGCCATTTTTCCTTGGTTGTTTTTGTATCCAGGCCAACGATCCTCCTATTTATGCTTCTGGTATAGTTGGCATGCTGGACAAACACCAGGACCACCAGCGTTTTATTGATTGACATAGTCTCATGAATTTTTTTTTTCAGGTCATGGGGCTTGAACTCAGGGCCTGGGCACTGTCCTTGAGCCTGTCAGTGCTCAAGGCAAGTGCTCTACCACTTGAGCCACAGCACCACTTCTAGCTTTTTCTGTTTATGGGGTAACCAGAGCTTCATTTGTGCTAGGCAAGCACTCTACCACTAACATTCCTAGCCCAATGAGCTTTTTTTTTTAATGCTTGGACTGGTCTCAGCCCTCAATCCTCCTGATTTCTGCCTCCTGAGGACTTTGTGTATACCCTGGTACCCAGTATTGTCATAAAGTCTTCCATACAACCTTCAATCAGAGACATTTGGTCAAGCTTTATGCTGAAAAAGTTCATAATTTTCATTTGCATCTGTAAAAGTCTTTTATTCATCCTGAGACAACTGGAACTTTTCTTTCAGGCCTGAGAATGCTATCATTTATTCACAGTGGAGCACACTGATTAGAAATCAAGAAAACCCCAGGTCTAACACAGCCCTCTTCTTGGTATTAAGTCCTCAAACAAGTTGTCTGGCCATGAGCCTCATTTTGTTTCTTTCTTTCTTTGTGATGGCCCTTGGGCTTGAACTCAGGGCCTGGGCACTGTCCCTGAATGTGTGTGTGTGTGTGTGTGTGTGTGTGTGTGTGTGTGTGTGTGTGTGTTCAAAGCTAGCTTCCTACCACTTTGAGCCACAGTGTGGCTTCTGGTTTTCTGGCAATAATTTGGAAGTTAGAGTCATGGACTTTCCTTCCTGGGCTGGCCTCGAACCATGATCCTCAAATCAGCTCATTGATAACAGGTGTTCAGGGTCCTTGAAAACATGAAAACATTGCACCCCCATCCTACCCCCTAGGAAGAAAACAATATCTGAAGCCAAGGAAATGTGTTTTGATTGACTTCCATCCAGGGCATCTGGCCATAAGCTCAGAGAAGTGTCTATTTTAGAAATTTCGCCACCATCATAGTGGTCCTTCTTGGACTGCTAATTTGTGTGATTGGAAATCATCATAGGAATTGGCTTATGTAGTTAAAAAGAAAACAAAAAAAACAAATCTGGGAGCCAAGTATCTGTGGCTCATGCCTGTAATCCTAGCTACTCAAGAGGCTGAGGACTGAGGATCGTCAAAGCCAGCCCAAGTAGGAAAGCCTATGAGACTTTTACAGTTAACCACTGGGAGGGGGAAGGGGAGGGGGGGGGAACCAACAGAAGTGGCTGGTGACTCAAAGTGGTAGAGTGTTAGCCTTGAGCTGAGGGACACAGTACCAAGGCCCTGAGTTCAAGCCCCTGACAGCAACAAAATAAAAAGACAAAATATAAAACAAGAAGCTCAAGTGTAGCATCCAGCTCTAGGACCAGCACAAAAACAAAAACAAAAAACACCCAAACCTAAAAAAAAACTAGCCTAGGCACCAAAGTCCATGAGACTCTTCAGTTAACCAGTAAAAAATGGGAAGTGGAGCTATGGCTCAAGTGGTAAAGTACCAGTCTTGGTTGATATGTTCAAGCAAGAGCAGCAGGCCCCAAACTCAAGCTCCAGTACTAGTACAACGCTCTCTCTCTCTCTCTCTCTGAGGAGGAAACAAAATAGGTAAGTGTGTAAGGATCTCTTTTGCTGGATAGGACTTTTATTTGGGGGGGGCAGAAATTGAGGGATTAACCATAATCCATGTATCTGTGCACACGGTGCCCCATTCACGGCTCCGTGCATTTGGGAGGTGGGTTCTAATTGTGTTTTCTCTCCTGCAGTTCTGGCTTTTCCGGCTTACCTGCTGGGGATTAACCAGGAGCGGCTGAAGGAGAAGCTGACTAGCCGGCAGATGGACAGCAAGTGGGGCGGGAAGTCTGAGTCTATCCACGTGACTCTCAACGTGGAGCAGGCCTGTTACACCCGGGACGCGCTCGCCAAGGCCCTTCACGCCCGCGTGTTTGATTTCTTGGTGGATGTAAGTCAATGTAGGTTGATGAGCGGATAGGGGTGAGGGGAGGGGGGAGGAGGAGGGAGAGGCTTCCGAGGAAATTTCGTGAAGGTTTGTTTTCATGCATGAGATCAACCCTTCCCATCCTGACCCAAATTGTCCACCTCTCCTCTGTGGATCTTCTGGGATGCTTTCAGCCAGCGTTTTCTTCTAAGCATTTCTGGCTTGTACTTCTCGTGTTCGGCGCTTACTAGAAACATTAGCTAAAGCTGACAGGATGAAGTTCCTTCTGTCTTACTTCAGTAGAGCCAGGATTAGTGGCCAGAAAAAGGAAACTCATGATCCTGTGGCCTTCCTTGATTTCCGGAGTCTAAAGATTTAAGAATGTTGTATGTGTCATGCATTGCTGTGTAACAAATGGATCTCATATATAGCTGCTTGCAGTTAGAACTTTGTGTGTGTGTGTGTGTGTGTGTGTCCATCCATGTCTGATCATACGTATGTATGTATATGTGTGCGTGCTGGTACAGGCTCTTGAACTCAGGGCCTGAGTGCCATCCCTGAGCTTTTTCACTCAGGGCTGGTGCTTTCCCACTTGGAGGAGACCCTAAGTGCTCATCTCGGTTGAGTTACTGTCCAGTGCTGAACATCAAGGACTTTTCTTGCCACCCATGCCTCAGTTTCTCTGTGGTAAAGTGATTGACACTCACTTCTGCTGGCATTTAAACTGGGTATTTATACTATGTGCCAGCCACTAAGTGTTTCCTACTTAGCGATGAGCCATTTTCTTTTTTGGGGAAAATCTTCCTGGTAATTCACGAAGTGGTAGAGTTTGCCACTTCTAGAAATTTTTCTCCCTGATATATTCCTCCCTCTTCTGCCTCCTTTGCTAAGTCTTCCTCCTCTACCCCATTGTAACTTGTCTGCTGATACTGAATTGTGTTGTCTTTCTCGGTAACCAAGAACCCGGATTTCAGCTTCCCACTGGTTACATTTAATCCCAAAGCCACCTCCCTGCCCTGGGCCATTTTAGGGATCCATCTGGAAATGAGGGTTAGTTGTTATGAGAATGGAATAGGCACACATAGCAATAATCCCTGGTGAGTTTCTAGCCAGAGTGGCCAAGCATGGAGGCTAGATCCTGGTAAACTGCTCTAGTAGCAATTCAAATATAATGGAGCTGGGCTGTCAGCAGCTTCTGCCCGCCATCCTAACTGTTCAGGAGGCTGAGATCTAAGGATCACAATTCAAACGCCAGCCCAGGTAGGAGAAAGTCCATGAGACTCTTTTTTTTTTTTTTCAATTTTTTTTAGTCGGTTGTGGGGCTTGAACTCTGGGCCTGGGCACTGTCCCTGCGCTCTTCAGCTCAAGGGGAGCACTCTACCATTTGAGCCACAGTGCCACTTCCGGTTTTCTAGTGGCTTATTGGAGATAAGAGTCTCATGGACTTTCCTGCCTGGGCTGGTTTTGAACCACGATCCTTAGATCTCAGCCTCCTGAGTAGTTACGATTATAGACATGAGCCACTGGTACCTAGCTTGCTTGCTTGCTTTTTTTTTTTCTTTCTTTCTTTCTTCC
>NW_012267227.1:6876111-6933938 GCF_000151885.1 Dipodomys ordii
CATGGACTTTCCTGCCTGGGCTGGTTTTGAACCACGATCCTTAGATCTCAGCCTCCTGAGTAGCTAGGATTACAGGCGTGAGCCACCAGTACCTGGCTATGAGACTCTTTTCTTCAGTGAACCAGCAAAAAGCCAGAAATGGAGCTGTGGCTTAGGTGGTAGAGTGCTAATCTTGAGCTAAATAACTAAATAAAGGTAAGGAACAGCACCCAGGCCCTGAGTTTAAGTCTCAGGATCGGCACACACAGAGAAATACTCATGGTTACCATCCGCAGACAGCTTGAATTTTGCATGCGCTCCCAGGCCCTGATGGCCTTGGCACTCACACACTGCGTGAGGCAATCACTAGATAATTGCCAAATCATGAACAACAAAAACGATAGTTACAAATTATGTAAAATTGGTTCTTCATGAAAAAGAGGTCTTTTTAACTTCGATCCTTCTAATGCTATTTTCTTCTTGTCAAAGCTTCCTGAGGAAAGCTAACTCTGCCAAAAATTAATGGTTTCCATCATGAAGCAAACATTTTTTTTTCCCCTAACCTTGTGCTATAGCGCTGTTCACGTGCATGCACACGCCACGCTAGTTACCTGGGCTTCCACCCAGCCTTGGAGCTGTTGCCTTAAGTTTTTCACTCAAGGTTGGGGCTGTACTGCTTGAGTCACAGCTCCATTCAGGCTTTTTGCTGGTATATTGAAGATGAGCATCTCCCAGATTTTTCTGTTGAGGCTGGTTTTGAACTGTGATCTGCAGATCTCAGCTTCCTGAGCAGCTAGGATTATAGGCATGCACCACTGGTGCCCCGCAAGACCTCTTTGAAAGCTCATCACAAGGGTGCCCCCTCCCCCCGCCCACCTTCCCCTCTCCACACACCCCCCCCCCGTGTGCCTGTTGTTCATATGAAGGAATGCGCAGGCGCTGATGGGCGTACCCTTGACTCTCTTCTAGTCCATCAACAAAGCCATGGAGAAGGACCACGAAGAATATAACATAGGCGTCCTGGACATCTATGGCTTTGAAATATTCCAGGTGAGGCTGCTTTGTAATCATCCCAGGCTGGAGGGGGAGGTGGCCTCTGTCATTTGGCCTGCTGGGAAGAATTCTCAATGGTGTAAGAATCACTCCAGCTGGCTTATTTTGGCCTTTTGTGAGCTTTTCATGTAACATTACCAAATTCGTGTCTTTGCAATAGAAATTATGCTGCGCTCTTTCTCCTTCCTTCCTTCCTTCCTTCCTTCCTCCCTCCCTCCCTCCCTCCCTCCCTTCCTTTCTTCCTTCCCTCCTTCCTACTTTCCTTCCTTCCTTCCTCCCTCCCTCCCTCCTTCTCCTCCTTCCTACTTTCCTTCCTTCCTTCTTTCCTTCCTCCCTCCCTCCTTCCCTCCCTCCCTCCCATCTCCCTCCCTCCCTTCCTTCCTTCTTCCTTTTTCTTTCATCTTTCTTTCTCTCCTTCCCTCTTTCCCTCCCTCCCTTCCTCTCCCCTTTTCTCTCCCTCTCCTTCTCTCCCCCTCTCATTCCTCTCTCCCTCTCCATTTCCCTCTCCTTTCTTTTATGCCACTGTTGAGGCCTGAACTCAGTGCTTCGCACTCTTGCTCAGCTTTTTCTTGTTTTGTTCTAGGCTGTTGCTTTACCACACCCCTCCACGTCCAGCATTTTGCTGGTTAATCTGGAGATCAGTGTCTCTCAGATTTGTCTGCCCAGGATTGGTTTCGAACTTGGATCCTCAGATCTCAGCCTCCTGAGTATCTGGGATTGCAGGCCTGAACACTGGCACCACTGTAACACTGAACTTCATGCCATGGACATGCCCAATAATTGGCATAAAAAATGAAAGCTTTGTACATGCAACCATTTTTGTAAATCCCTTAGAAATGACTTTGGGATGATTTTGCAAGATGCTTACAGGAAAGAACTTTTTTCCCCCCTTCTCCTCCTTCCTCAGAAAAATGGCTTCGAACAGTTTTGCATCAATTTTGTGAACGAGAAGCTCCAGCAGATATTTATTGAGCTGACATTAAAAGCAGAACAGGTAAGCAGTGTCTCTAATTCCGTCCTGTGCTATTGCTGATTTGACTGAAGGGCTATAGATTTCTCTCTGGATAATAGCTTCAGGTTTGAGTCTTGTATTAGGAAATATATCTCAAAAAGTCATATTGGGGGGGGAGAACCATATGCCATTGCAGCATTTTAGTCTAGAAGATATAAATGCCATCTGCTACGCTTCCTTTCTCCTTCGGCAGTGGTGCTGGGCGCTTGGTCAAATGACAAGCTGTTTTTCTCCAGTCTGACTCATGGCCACCCTCGTTCCAACCTCTTCGGTCTACGCAGACACTGTGTTCTAGAGGAAAAATTTGGTTTTCTCAGATTCGCCACACTCCCCATCATCTAGCCTCAAAGAACACGTCTTTGGAACATAGCCGCCATTTCAAGTCTCATTGGAGTTCCCAAGGCTTGTTTATAGTTCCTTCTCAAAGCTCAGCGCATGCCTGATCGTTTTCCCACATGCCATATTGCTTTAGATCCCCAGCGCCCGCCCAGCAGAATGCAAGCTGGGCTGCTTCCATGTGCAGACATTGCTGCTCGCAGCTGGGGTCCCAGAATCTGAGATTGAGGGCCACATTCATGATCAAGGCTTCTTTCTTAAAACCCTAGCATTCTTCCTCTCCCAGCTTCCGGTGGCTCCTGGGACAGTGGCCAGGCCCTGAGTTCAAAACCCATGACTGCCCCATCCCCAAAAAAACAGTGAATGTA
Source organism: Dipodomys ordii (assembly GCF_000151885.1). Classification (NCBI taxonomy): domain Eukaryota; kingdom Metazoa; phylum Chordata; class Mammalia; order Rodentia; family Heteromyidae; genus Dipodomys; species Dipodomys ordii. The sequence continues at coordinate 6,878,860 of NW_012267227.1, forward strand.
TTTCCTAAAGGATAAACTAGACGAATCACTGGACTCCCAGTGGACACTGAATGAAGACTCCCCTGTTTGTGGCCTGGGTCTACTGAACCCCACCATGGAAATGCCATGATGACAAAAATGGGTGGAGTCAAGAACTCAGTGGCAAGGCCAATCCTAGAGAAATGAATTCATGGTCCTTAGTTGGCAAGTATTAAGGTCCAGGCACTTACTGAAATAAGATTGCTGGAAGATTGCTAGAAGATTGAGTCCCAAGATTCTCCCATCACATTTAAAGGTCCAAAAATAAGGAAGATGTAGCAAAGAAAACCAACTAAGCAAGACCAGCAGGACAGGGGGCAGCTCATTTAAATGAGCAACTAACCTGCATGAGAAAACAGCCCCTAACTAAGAGGTTCTACTGTTCCATGAGAGAGTTTTGTGTGTGTGTGTGTGTGTGTGTGTGTGTGTGCAGGGAGAGGGGAGAGGGAAGGAAACTGGACTTAATAAGTTAAATCATATTGCATCATTAATTTAGTTAGTCAAGAAAAAGTACATGGTAAGCCACACCATAGGGTTCAAACTAAACATACCGCCCTTCCTTCCCCCACAAAAAAGAGTTAGAGCCAGGTGCTGGTGGCTTACACTTATAATCCTAGCTACTCAGGAGGCTGAGATCTGAGGATAGAAGTCCAAAAGCCAGCCAGGGCAGGAAGTCTGAGTCTTCAGTTAACTGCCAGGAAACTGGAAGTGGTACTTTGGCTCAAAGTGGTAGAGTGCTAGCCTTGAGTTGAAGAGCTCAGGGATAGTGCCCCCCTCCCCCACTGGCCTTGAATTCAAGCCCCCACACACCTCCCCCACCCTGCAAAAAAAAAAAAATCCCCAAGCCATAAAATATTCCTTTCTTGGAATCTCCTGGGGAGGAAAAGAAAAAGAAAAAAAATTAAACTTCCTACTCTTTATAGAAAGCATTTAGATTTTTCTCCTGCATGATGATTTATGCAAGTCCCTCATTTTTGTCCTACAGGAAGAGTATGTTCAAGAAGGAATACGGTGGACACCCATCGAATACTTCAATAATAAAATTGTGTGCGACCTCATAGAGAATAAAGTGGTAAGTTTTGGCTTACATTTGCAATTTTGTTCTCGGTAAAGTCTGATCTGTCACGACATTTAGCTGTTACATGAGCTTTGTATAAATGTTTGTGCATCAAAATAGAACAGTAAAGCTGGGCTCTGGTGGTGTAAAACCTGTAATCCTAGCCACTTAGGAGACTGAGATCTGAGGATTGTGGTACAAGGCCAGCCTGGGCAGAAAAACCCATAAGACTCCAATCTCCAATGAACCACCAGAAAACTGGAAGTGGCGCTGTGGCTCAAAGTGGGGTAGAGCGCTAACCTTGAGTGAAAAAGTTCTAAGGGATAGTGCCCAGGCCTGAGTTCAAGCCCCATAAAGAACAATAGGGTCTGTGGAGTTTTAATATTCTGATAAACAGGAACATGTTTAAATGTTGGTTTATAAATGGGAGTGGATCTGAGTTCTGGAAGCCCATGTTCATGATGATGGTATAGCATATGAACTGCTCCTGCTGGGCCTGGCATTCATGCAATCATGCAACTTCTATAACGAATACTCTAAGAAGTGATTGAAAGGGGAGGGGGGAAGCTCTGTAGACAGAACATGATTCTATTAAAACTAGAAATCACCAGGCCCTGGTGGCTCACATCTATAATCCTAACCACTCAGGAGGCTCAGATCTGAGGATCAAGGTTCAAAGCCAGCCCAAGCAGGAAAATCTATGAGACTCTTCTTTCCAATAAAGTACTCAAAAAGCCAGAAGTAGAACTGTAGCCCAAGTGGTAGAGTACTAATCTTAAGCAAAAAGAAGTTCAGAGACAGAGCCCAGACCTTGCGTTCAAGTCTCACAATTCAGGGCCTGGGCATTGTCCCTGAGCCTCTTTGTTGTGTTCAAGGCTAAGTGCTCTACCACTTGAGCCAAAGTGCCACTCTGGGTTTGTTTTTTAGGATTTTGTTTTATTATGTTTTGGGGTGGGAGGGGGTAATTTATTGGAGGTAAGAGTCTCACAGGGACTTTTTTCCCCGGGCTGGCTTTGAACTGTGATCCTCAGATCTCAGCCTCCTAAATAGCTAGGATTACAGGCGTGAGCCACCAGCACCCGGATTGACTATTCCGTTCTTTGAAAAGCTGCAGCATTTCAGAGTAAGGCTGTAATCTGAACAAAAAACATGTCAAACTTATGAATATGAAAACAAGGAATGAATGATAGGAGCTATGGAGCACTTCAGCTGGCTCTACCTGCGTAAGCGAATGTTCAGCAATGCATTTGGGTCAAAGGGGAGTGTTTTCGTTCATTTCAGATTTTGAAAGGCAGCTTAGTACCAGTAGGAGATAATGATCTGTGTGTGGCCTTGCATAAAACATGAAGGGTGAAATCATTTCTTCAGAATGGACTTGCCCCCATCTTTTGTTCCTCAGGGCTCCTTTGGGATGTGGCGTTCTTGTCTTAAGGAAATGGCTGATTTTTAAGATGCTATCTAGGGCTTGGTATGTTATCTAAGTAGCTGTTATCTCAGCTACTACTTAGGAGGTAGAAACTGAGAGGATCGCAGTTTAAGGCCCCTCCAGTCTGCCCCCCTCTCAAAAAAAAGGGTAGCAAGACCTCATCTCAACAAAAAAACAGGCATGGTAGTGGGCCTGTAGGGAAAGCATTAGTAGGAAGATCGAAGTCCAAGCCAGCCTGGGCAAACACACAAAAGGATATCTAGATCTAGGAAGTAGTTTCTTGGCTTAAGATAGGGCCTGGTAGGCACTGAATGTTCTAGAAGAGTCAGTGACGGGTGTCTCGTCATCTTGGTCCCCCCCCCCGCCCCCTTCCCCAGAACCCTCCAGGTATCATGAGTATCCTGGATGATGTGTGCGCAACCATGCATGCTGTGGGTGAAGGAGCCGATCAGACACTGCTCCAGAAGCTCCAGATGCAGATTGGGAGCCACGAACACTTCAACAGCTGGAACCAAGGCTTCATTATTCATCACTACGCTGGCAAGGTAGGGCCGGAGCAGGGGAGCGATCTTCTGCCAATGGCTTCCTAACTAGAACCCTCGGGGCTGTGGTATTTTCTCCAGAGGCACACCAGATCCCATGTAGTTCATTCTTGCAACAACTAGGCCCTTTGGAGAAGTCGGGGAGGAAAACACAAATAAGCGCTGGTGTCTCACACCTGTCATCCTTAGCTCCACAGGAGGCTGAGATCTGAGGATTGTGATTTGAAGCTAGCCCGTGACAGGAAGTCTGTTGAGCCTCTTTATCTCCAATTAATCACCAAAAAAGTAGAAGTGGCTATGGCTCAAGTGCTAGAATTCCAAATTATCTAAAGGAGAGTATGTGGGTCCTGAGTTCAACTCCAGGACCTGTACACACACAGAGTAACCCTAAAATATTATTAGCACACATTTTTCAAGATGGAGTCACTCCGGTACCTATAGAAAGCACTACAGCAGTGGTAGGCCTTGAATTGCACAGGATCCAATCACAAACTTGGACTCTTTGCCTTCTGATGCCTACCAGAGAGCTGAGAGTTCGTGCTGTTGCTTGTTCGTAGACAATGCATGGATATTCATTTGGTGCCAGGCTGGGGGGGGGGGGGGGGGGGCTGCTGATCTGGGTTAAGGTTATTCCTCGTCCTGTCTTCCACCAGATTTCTCATTCCTCCCAGCTCTATTCTTGTTAACCCCGGTCTTCGAGCATGAATTTCTGGCCAGATTGCCACAGCTTAAATAGACACATTCATCAGGCTCATCTATTAATCCTAGCTACTCAGGAGGCTGAGATCTGAAGATCAGGGTTTGAAGCCAGCCTGGGCAGAAAAGTCTCCATGAGACTTTTATCTCCAATAAACCACCAGTAAACCAGAAGTGGAGCTGTGGCTCAGAGTGGTAGAGCTTTAGCCTTGAGCAAACGAACTCAGGGATAGGGCTCAGGCCCTGAGTTCAAGCTCCACAGCTGACAAAAATAAAATAAAAAATGCACACATTCTTGTGATAGGAGCGATTTTTACTTTAGAGTTTATATCCTAAGCAATGCTGACAGGATAAAACCAGCTTTCTTTGTCTTGTTGTCCAGGTGTCCTACGACATGGATGGCTTCTGTGAACGGAACCGCGATGTTCTCTTCATGGATCTGATCGAACTCATGCAGAGCAGTGAGCTGTAAGAGAAGTCTTCCTTTTCCGACATATGGTAGAGGCCACTGGAAACTTCTGGCATTAGAACGAACCAATTGAATTGTTTGAGTGCCTGTCAGCTTACTTGCTGGAGTTGTTGAGTCCAAACTAGAATTTGTCTGCTTGTTTTCTTTAAAAACAACTGCCTAGCTGGGTGCTGGTGGCTCACACCTGTAATCCTAGCTACTCAGGATGCGAGATCTGAGGATCTTGGTTCAAAGCCAGCCCAGGCAGGAAAGTCTATGAGACTCTTATCTCCAATAAACCATGCAGAAAACCAGAAGCGGCGCTGTGGCTCAAGTGGTAGAGCACTAGCCTTGAGCTGAAGAGCTGAGGGACAGCGCCCAGGCCCAGAGTTCAAGTCCCACGACCAAAAAACAAATGAAAGAAACCCTACCTAGCTGAGGGATGGGTAGGGGTGAGGCCGGGGGTTATGCCTATATTCCTAGATCCTCAGGAGGCTGAGCTCTAAGGATCATGGTTCAAAACCAACCTGGGCAGACAAATTCCAGAGACATTCGCCTCCAAATAACCAGGAAAAAAAAAAAAGAGAGAGAAAGAGAAAACAAAACAGAAGTAGAGCCATGGCTCAAAGTTGTAGAGCACTCACCCAGGCCCTGAGTTCAAGCCCTACGACTGACGAACAATAGAAAAGAAAATCCCAAACTTTTTTTCCCCCTCCAATCAGACCTGGATCTTGTGTCCCTAACTCTTCCTGCCGCCAATCACAGATGCTGTGTGACTTCCTGCCGCCAATCACAGATGGCGTGTGTGTGCCAGGCAGCATCAGTTTTGGAGTGAGCATGATAGGTTTGGATGTGAAGAGCCATTTTTCACCAGCAACAGCAGAATAGTCATCTACCAGGCATGGTAGCTCTTGTTTATAATCCCAGCTACTCAGGAAATGGAGATTGGGAGGATCACAATGAGAGGTTCTCGTGGGCCACATGTGTTATCCGGGAGATAGAAATAGGAGGATTGTGGTCCAGGTTGGGCCTGGCTCACATGGTGTGGAGCATTTGCTTAGCGAGCCTGAGACTCTTGAATTCAAATTCCCAAACCATTATAAGAGAGGATAGGGTGGGGTGAAGGGAGGGGGGGGCGGGGAAGCGGGGGAGGTAGATAGTCTGGTTTTGTGATACTTTGCCCTTGAAACAGCAGCCAAAGAACTTTTCTGTGGTTACTTCATTTTTCAAGATGGGTAATAGCTTAGTAAGACTAAGTTAACCTGCATCCCAGGAGCTCTTGGGAATGCAGGCAATTCCAGGGAAACAACTCAAAGAACTTTATTGGTTGGTTTGTTCTTGAGTCAGAGTCTCACTATGCAGGGCCTCAAACATATGAAGTTCCTGCCCCTGCTTCCCAATTGCTAGGATGATAGTTATGACCCACCATGCCTAACACCCTAAGCTGTAGACAGAGAGAAGGAGAGGCAGCTCAGAAAAATTCTCTGAGGCCAGGCACTGGTGGCTCATGCCTGTAATCCTAGCTACTCAGGAGGCTGAGATCTGAGGATCACGGTTCAAAGCCAGCCCGGGCAGGAAAGTTCATGAAACTCTTATCTCCAATAAACCGCTAGAAAACCAAAAGTGGTGCTGTGGCTCAAGTGGTAGAGTGCTAGCCTTGAGCTGAAGAGCACAAGGACAGCGCCCAAACCCAGAGTTCAAGCCCCAGGACCAACAACAACAACAAAAAAAAGACTTTCCAATGTTGCATAGCCTGGTAGATCTTGTAGAGCTTTGTTTGTTGGTTTTGTTTTGGTTTTGGTGGCAGTTCTTCGGGCCTGATCTTTTTTTGTTCAAGGTTAATGCTCTACCACTTGAGCCACAGTTCCACTTCCAGTTTTCTGGTGGGTAATTGGAAATAAGAGAACTATGGACTTTCCTGCCTGAGCTGGCTTCAAACCTTGATCCTCAGATCTCAGCCTCCTGAGTAGCTAGGACTAATAGATGTGAGCCGCCAATGCTTGATTTTATTTAATATTCATTAACATCAGCAATCCTGATAACTTTCTAAGAAAAGAAATTAACTGCATTGAAAGCAAAAATCATTTCCTGGTGAGCAGTTATTGGACTGCACTTAGCTCTCTGCCCTAGTCTCCCCCCCCGCCCCCCGCCATCCTGCTTGCCCTTTGAGCCCTCAGACCACCGTTTGCAAGATGTCAGATTTCTTTTCATTCAAAATACACTTAAGTCCATTTTCTCTTCTCTGCAAAGGTCAGGCAAGCCCCAAACCCTGACTTGTGGGTTTCACAGTGGCCAGGTAAAGACTTTCCAGAGATGGTTTTTAATTATTAAAGTTCCTGCCAAGTTCAAACGCTCTTGATGGCAGTTCCATATAATCTCTTGTCATCTAGACATGACATATTCTTTCATAAATGTATTCGCAGCAAAAAAAAAATCTATTAAGTATGTCTGGTCAGGATAAAAGTAGATGGCTGGGTGGGGGGAGGGTGATTTCCTGGAAAATCCAAGAATCCTCAAACAAGTCTTTTGGAGGGATAATGAGCTTGAGTTGAATCATCAGATTGCCAACTTGCGTGGATTTCTTTATTTTCTGTCAGTTACAAAAATATTGATGTTGGGGGCTGGTGCTTATGCCTGTAAATTGAACCATGATCCTCAGATCTCATCCTCCTGATTAGCTAGGATTACAGGCCAGAAACACCAGCATCTTACTTTGTTTTTTCTTGTGTGTGTGAGTGTATGTAGGTATGTATGTCTGTTCCCTAGAGCTTGAACTCAGGGCCTTGCATTCTTGTGCTTAGCTTTTTCACTCCTGAGTGATGCTTTACCACTTAAGCCATAGCTCCCTGTTCAGCTTTTTCCTCTGGTTTAAGTGGACATAGGAGTCTCAAATTTGTCTGCCCAGCCTAGCTTTGAACCGTGATCCTCATATACCAACTTCCTGAGTAGCTATGATTACAGGTGCAAGCCACCAGTGTCCAGCCAAAGGCAGAGTTTTTCAAACCCATCTTTTAGGCCACGACTCTGCCGTGATAGACATTTCTCTGCTTCCCATCCTGCTGGCTTCACGCTTGGAGTCAGATGACCCCCCCAACAGCCCTGAGAGGTTGCTGATCCATCCCCCTTTCTCACTTTTTTCCTCCCCAGGCCTTTTATAAAGTCTTTATTTCCTGAAAATCTGCAAGCCGATAAGAAAGGACGCCCAACAACGGCTGGAAGCAAAATAAAGGTTAGTTTTCTTGGGGGAAGTTTCTAGAGGCTGAGAGCTAGGGTTCTCCTCTAGCTCTCCTAAGACGGCTGGACTAGAGAAGGTCTGGGAGACTGGAGGGGCGTGGTTTCAGAGCTCCCAGGAGCAAATGTCACTGTTCTGAAAAGCTCTTAGGATGGAGCTGAATGTGACTGGTCTCTTCTGCAATCCCCCATGGTTATTAAGTAGCCCACTGTCTTCCAATCAGCGGATGATAATCAGCAACTTTCTAAGAGGAAATGACCTCAAACTGTGTTCATCTATCAGCACCGTTTTGTGGTTGGGGGCCTTGTAGGGGATCTTAATGAGTTTTTCAGGCCAGGGCCTTTCAGATCACCAAGTGGAGAAGATGACTTGCCTAAAATTTAAGGTGAATTTTTGGGGAGGGACCCACACCCCCAGCAAAAGATGGAGGTGTGGATCTCCTCGGTCTGGGAATTGCAGATGTCCTGCCCCCCCACCCCATGGATTCCAACAGCACAAGGAGCTCGTTTCCACTTCTCAGAAGTCCCTTGTGTGTTTGGGGTTGTCTGAACCCCCCTTCCCACCCCACCTCTCCTGGGTGGGGGGGGGGCAAAGTTGTTGGGCTTAATTATGTTCTATGTGGAGAGGTTGTGTTAAACACACTGGACCATGTAGCTCTAAGAAGCTGCCATTGATAGATTGTGTGTATGTGTATAATGTGTGTGCGCATGCGTAGGTATGTTGGTAATGGAATTTGAACTCAGGGTTTCACATTCTTGCTTAGCTTTTTTGCTCAAGGCTAGTGCTCTCCCACTTTGCAGCTCAGCTCCACTTCTAGCTTTTTGGTGATTAACTGGAAATAAGGCTCTCACAGGCTTTCCTGCCCAGGTGGGCTTTGAACTATAATCCTCAGATTCACCCTCCTAAGTAGCAAGGATTATAGCATGAACTACTAAGGCCCAGCTCTATTGATTCCACCACCCCTCCTCGGGCCATATAATCAGTTACTATTATTATTGTTATTATTTGCCAGTCCTGGGACTTGAACTCAAGGCCTGGACACTGTCCCTGAGCTTCTTTTGCTTAAGGCTAGCACTCTACCACTTGAACCACAGCACCACTTCTGGCCTTTTCTGTGTATGTGGTACTGAGGAATCAAACCCAGAGTTTCATGCATGCTAGGCAAACACTCTACCACTAAGCCACCTTCTCAGCCCTGTTAATATTATTTTAAAAAATCACATAAAAAGATCAAGTGATTAGTAGAGATTCAGAGTTGAGTAGGGCTTTGGGGTTCGATTATTTGGGTGTTGGTTGTTCAAACTCCAGCACTGGCTCTCAGCATATCATTATCAGTCTGTGTCACTGCACTCTTTTTTTGTTTGTTTTTGCCAGTCTTGGGGCCTGAACTCTGGGCCTGGGTGCTGGCCGTCAGCTCTTCAGCTCAAGGCAAGTGCTCTACCACTTGAGCCACAGCACCACTTCTGGCTTTTTTTTTCTGCTTATGTGGTGCCGAGGAATTGAACCCAGGGCCTCATGCATGCAAGGCAAGCGCTCTACCACTGAGCCACCTTCCCAGCAGCCCCTCACTGCACTCTTAATGTCTCTTTCGCTTATCTGTAAAATGAGGGAGAACACAGAAGCCGATTACTCAACTGAGTAATTCATCTAAGGCATTTAATATGCTGCCTGAGACTTTTCCTTTCCTTTTTCTTTTCCTTTTCTTTTCTCTTCCTTTCCGTCAGTCATGGGCCTTGAACTCAGGACCTGGGCACTGTCCCTGAGCTCTTTTGCTCAAGGCTAGCAGTCTTATCATTTTGAACCACAGTGCCACTTCCGGTTTTCTAGTGGTTCATTGGAGAGTCTCCATTGATTTTCCTGACCAGGGTGGCTTCAAACCTTGATTCTCAAATCTCAGCCTTCTGAGTAGTTAGGATTATAGGCATGAGTCACCAGCATCTGGTCAACCTGAGCCATTTTCTGCACCAGATATCTACAGGTTCCTCTTATATCATCCTCAGTTTGCCCATGCGTGCCCCCGCCTTCCCCTCCCCCCCTCCCCCACTATGCTCCTTGTCTCCAAAAGGTCATCAGATAGGCCTGTGCTGGTGCCCTGCCTAAGACCATCCATTCTCCCTGACGCTCTGCGGGCCATTCTCCCTGTGTCTGCCTCCATACCCCCCGCCCCATGAACACCAAGGCTGTTTATGGCCTGGTTGAAGTAAAGGATTCTCTAAAAGGATTCCAGCCACAGCAGCCTCCAGGTTTTACGGAGAAAGCCAGACACAATCTGGTGGAATATTTGTGGTAGTTACTTTTTACATAGTCTCACAGGCAGGATTACAAGTATGCAAGTACCCGCTTAGAATCCCAGCACTGGGGAGGCTGAGGCCTTAGAATGACAAGTTCAAGACCAACCTCATCTATATTCTGATATCCCTACCTCAAGAAAACAAAAGAGTAAGCAAACAAGGATTTTAAAAAAAACAGGGAATGTGGCTTAGGGCTTGCCTAGCATGCATGAAGGCCTGGGTTCGATTCCTCAGTACCACATAAACAGAAAAAGCCGGACGTGGCACTGTGGCTCAAGTGGTAGAGCGCTAGCATTGAGCAAAAGAAGCTCAGGGGTAGTGCTCAGCCTGTCTCAGCCTCCTGATTAGCTGGTACTACAGGTGTATGTTGCAGCTGGTGAGCAGGTCCCAGCTGAGTTAATAGGAACATCCTATTGGAAGAGCTAGTGAACTTAAGAGGGCAGAACAGACAGGAAGTTTTCCAGATGTTAACGTCTGCATGAAGCTTCTGACTCATGCCTTCACTTGCAGATCCTGAATAAGGGTTGGCTCTGAGCTGGAAAAACTAGTCATGAGATCGCCACATTCAGATCCAAGGGCCCAGCGAATCGAGGTCACGATGACTCATTTTCAAGTGGTCTGGATTATTCCTTGTAAAAAAGGGAACAGGGATCAGGGCTTTTTTATTTTTTATTCTTTCATTTTGGTCTCCTTTGAAGATTTAATCTCTGTCTCTCTTTCTCTCATGCTTGCTCTGGATAACACAACACAACCTCATTTATCTATAGAGATTGTACCATTGTGAGCGGTAGCATACGGCCAGCATCCACACTACCCAAGAGCCTGCGATCAGGAAGACAGTGGTCCAGGCAGCCAGTGTAAAAACAACAAAACAAAACAAAGTTGGATGTAAATGCACCTGCCATGCATCTAGGACCACCTAGGTAAAGAGCAGAACTCTATCTTAAACATACCCAAAGCTGCCCAGGCATCGAAGGCTCATTCCCGTAATTTTGTAATCCTAGCCACTCAGGGGGCTGAGATGTAAGGATCAGGGTTCAAAGCCAGCCTGGGCAGGAAAGCCCCTGCAACTGTCATCTCTAATGAACCACAAGAATAACAGAAGTGGCACTGGGGCTCAAAGTGTTAGAGCTCTAGCCTTGAGTAAAAAAGCTCAGGGACAGCATCCAGACCCTGAGTTCAAACCCATGGACCAGCTCAAAAAAATAAATTACACACACACACACACACACACACACACACACACACATAGACACGCAGAAAGGGCTAGATGTGTGGCTGAAATGATAGAGCATCTGCCTGGGTAAGCGAAGGCCCTGAGTTCTAACCCTTGTTCTGCCAAAAACAATAAAGTTGTATTCTCACCTCCATAGAGATCACTGGTTGAGTGACCCGTGTCTGGCTGGTATGCTCCCATGTGTGAAATCCCCCCTCTCTTCATGTCTGTCCCCTCTAAGGCCCTCTTGGAGATCCAGCCATTGCCCATCTATTCTTCCCTCCATATCGGCAGTATTTTGCAGATGACTGTCATCCTAATGATGATCATCACCAGGGCCCCTGAGCTCTGGACAGAAACATGTATATGCAAAGTTGTCTTCACCGTGAATCTTTCATTGTATTCGAATTATTGAAAAAAATCCAAAACGGAACTGGGCATGATAGTTCAAGCCTGTGAATCCTAGCTACCTGGAAGGCAGGGATCCGATGCTGTGTGGCCAGCTCAGGTGGAAAGTTCAGGAGATGACATCTTAATCAATGGCTGGGCGAGATGGCCCACGCCTGGCATCCCCAGTGACGTGGGAAAACGTGAGTGGAAGGATTGCAGCCAGGCAGCTAGAGCAGAAAGTGAAGAGAGTGGCCTTGGAAACAACCCACACAAAAAAGGCTCTCTAGAGGTGTGGTTCAAGTGATGTCCTGTCTGCCTTGAAAACTCCAGGTCCTGAGTTCAATTCCCAAAACAAGTACACACACACACACACACACACACACACATACACTATGATCTCTCTCTCTCATATATTATGAACAAGTACACACACACACACACACACACACACACACTCTATGATCTCTCTCATATATTATGATCTAAGTTTAATGTTCATTTGGTGGGAACACTCATCAATTTATTTTGTTTTTGATTTTTTTTGTTGTTGTTTTGATTTTTTTTTTTTTTGCCAGTCCTGGGGCTTGAACTCAGGGCCTGAGCACTGTATCTGAGCTTTTTGCTCAAGGCTAGTGCTCTGCCACTTGAGCCACAGAGCCACTTCCAGCTTTTTCTTTGCATGTGGTACTGAGGAATCGAACCCAGGGTTTCATGCATGGTAGGCAAGCACTTTGCCACTAAGCCATATTCCCAGCCCTCATCAATTTATTTTACGTGCGTGTATACAGCATTTAGTGACAATGCTGAAGCTTTATTAAATCTTATTGAATCTGTAGCTGGAAAGAGATCAGTATTAAAATGAGAGTGAATCAGTCAGGAACCAGTGTTTCACGCCTGTTATCCTAGCTACTCAGGAGACTGAGATCTGAGAATCACGGTTTGAAGCTAGCTCAGGGCAGGAAAGTTCATGGAGATTCTTGCTTCCAATTAACCACCCAAAAGCCAGAAGTGGGGCTGTGGCCCCAAGTGGTAGAATGCTCAACTGAAACATAGAAGCTCAGGGACAGTGCCCAGACTCTGAATTCAAGCTCAGGACCAGCACAAAAGGTTTTTTAAAGTATCTTTGGGCTGGGTGCCAGTGGCTCACGCCTGTAAGCTACTCAGGTGGCTAAGATCTGAGGATCGGGGTTCAAAGCCAGCCCAGGCAAGAAAATCTATGAGACTCTTATCTCCAATAAACTTCCAGACAACTGAAGTGGCACTGTGGCTCAAGTGGTAGAGCACTAACCTTGAGCTAAAGAGCTCAGGGACAGTGCCCAGGCCCAGAGTTCAAGCCCTACAACTACCACTTTTTCTGGGCCCTACAACTACCACTTTTTCTGGGGGGGGGTTCCCCAAAAAAAGTATTTTTGGAGACTTAGAAAATAAAGCTGTGTTCCTAGCCACTCTACAGCCTATCTGTAGCTTTTAACCTTTGGTCACAACGTATCATCAGCATCATTTTTGGATTGCAGTCTCTATCATCAAAGAAGATAAGAGACTATTTACTTTCTCAGCAGAGGCCTTTGCTTTGATCAGGGGGGCTCTGCTATTCTGGTCTCCACTCTAGGTGGTGCCTAGCAAGCTTTTTTTTCTGCATGGCTCAACAGAGAACTGTATTCATCCACGAACATCTTGACCTGAGTAGATGCAATCATTTTCTCAAGGGTTTCAGATTTCCTAAAGGCATGAAAACAGAAAAGCCCTAATTGACAGAGAGGAGGGCTGGGTGTTGCCAGCAGAGCCCCTTCTGCTGACGGTATGATGGTTTTTCTGGTTTGAGAGATTCTCGGGGCTATTTTCTTTTTGGAGGTTTTTTCCTCTGCCTGGTTTGCTTGGAAGGCAAATTTGCATTTGTACCACATCCTTGGACCCACAGGATGTACGGGTGTGTGTGTGTGTGTGTGTGTGTGTGTGTGTGTGTAATTTGCATTTGTACCACATCCTTGGACCCACAGGATGTACGAGTGTGTGTGTGTGTGTGTGTGTGTGTGTGTGTGCTGTGTCCGTGGGAACTCTACTCCTGTTTTCCTTCAAACCAAATCAGAGATTCTCACCATTTGAAATGCATCCTAAGCAATCCTAGCTCAGTTTCTGAGGCTTGAAGTTAATTCAGTGTGGTGACCCAAGCCTAGTTAAGGAGTGATGATTTCAAATGGGCCTTTTAGCTTTGTGGAGGAGGAGTTACCTGCCACAAGAACAGTGCTCTGTCTGCAAGTTTTGCAAGGGAAATATGGAGGAAGAAATTGAATGAAGTAGCCTACAAGGTTATAAATTCTGAACGCTGTATGGGTCTCATATTCCTTAATTGTGAATTTCCATGTTGTATGTGACATGTGCATGTGCACATGTCCTGGGGTTTGAACTCAGGGCCTGGGTGCTGTCTGTCAGCTTTTTCACTCAAGGCTGGTACTCTATCACTGGAGTCACAGCTCCACTTTTGGCTCTTTGGTGGTTAATTGGACCTAAGAGTATCATAGACTTTCCTGCCCTTGCTGGCTTTGAATTAACAATCTTCAGATCTCAGCCTCCTGAGTAGCGAGGATTATAGGGGTGAACCACTGGCAACCAGCAATTTCTATCAGTTCAAATGAGATGGCTGGATAGATTCCAGTGGCTCACATCTGTAATCCCAGCTACTCAGGAGGCTGAGATCTGAGGATTGCAGTTGAAAGCCAGCCTCGGCAGGAAAAGTCTGTGAGACTCTTATCTCCAATAAACCACCAGCAAGTTGGAAGTGGCGCTGTGGCTCAAGTGGTAGAGCGCTCGCCTTGAGCTGAAAAGCTGAGGGACAGCGCCCAAGCCCAGAGTTCAAGCCCCATGACTGACAAGAGAGAGAGAGAGAAGAGAGAGAGAGAGAGGACTATGTATTCATTCTATTCCTGGAAAGAGAATTGAGGGGATTTTGAGTTTTTTTTTAAAATCTTGCTCACTATTTGCAAACAAAACAAAATGAATGAAAACAATGTTTTTGCACATGTCTTTAGTAAATTGAACTTAATTCCTTAGTAAGTAACCTATTCTCTTGTTCCCCATGGACAATTTGTATGTGAAGACTGATTTGTTGGTTTCGTTTCTTATTGTTTTGTTAACAGTTCTAAAAATTTCTAATTCCTTTCAATAATCACACTTCCAACCCATTTAATAGTGATCAAATTGCCAGCCATCAGTACCTCACGCCTGTAATCCCAGCTACTCAGAAAGCTGAAATCTGGAGGGTTGAGGTTCAAAGCTAGCCAGGGCAGAAAACTCTGAGAGACTCCATCTCCGATTAACCAGCAAAATACCAAACTAGAGATGGTGACTCAAGGGGTAGAGTAGCAGATATAAAGTAAGAAGGCTGGGTGAGAGAGCAATGTCTCTCTGCAAAGTCCCCCCCCCCTCACCCCAAACAAAACAAAACCATGTGGTTAAATTGCCATAAAGTCAATAGAGCCTTAAATTAAAGCTTGGGAGCCCTCATTTAGGCCTACTGAACAAATTGTCGTGAAGATTAATTCCTAGCAATTATATTTCCATCCTAGCGTTTCACAAGTCTTTGCCTTTGAGAGTTGATCTGCTTTGGAGAAAGGTGTGGTCTCTAATGGCTGTAATTCTTCCTGTCTAGAAACAAGCCAACGACCTTGTCAGCACGCTGATGAAATGCACACCCCACTATATTCGCTGCATAAAACCAAATGAAACCAAGAAGCCCAAAGACTGGGAAGAGAGCAGGTAACAAATACTAGCAAGAGATGGACAGAGGAAGGTCAAGATGGAGCTTGATGGGCCCTGACACCCTTGAACTTGTGCTGCCAAGTCCTCTTGCTTTACAGGCCAGGGACTGTTTTCAATTGTTCACCCATGCTTTCCACGTCTAGTGTCCCATTCATTTTCCAAGGTTGAAAGTCCTTAGGTTTTTCCCCGATTCCTTACAATGTTTAGCAGTGCTGCTCTGCTGAGAACTGGCCTTTGTTTGGGCCCCACCCCACCCCGCCCAGGCTACAGCTTAGGGGCCGAGTGCTTGCCTAGCAGAATTAGCAATTTATAATGTGGATCTTGGCTAGTCTGGGAGCAGATGGGGGGGGGGGGGGAAAGGAAAGAAAAAGAAAAAACAAAAGTCTCCATACCACCGAGGAGACGGTGTTTTTAAATGAGTTTGAGGTTCTGTAGAAATATTGGGAGTATCCGGAGGTTCAGGAGCCCCGGGATGTGGCCACTGCAGGATGTTGTACATGATGCTCCAAGGAGAAGAGGGGTCCTGGTGAAATACTGAGACCGGCTGGAAAGTGGAGGTTTCACCTGAGTGCTGACTTGGCTTGTGCTGATTGGGATGTGCTCTGGGAGATGGGGAGGTATGACGTCACCACCCCCTGACATGACGTCACCACCCCCTGACATGACGTCACCACCCCCTGACATGACGTCACCATTCCCAGACACACACACCCCGGGAAGGAGGGCTGAAGACAGATCCCATGCTGGGGTGAGTCATCCTCATGACCCAGAGAAGCAAGTCCCACGAGGTTCTCTGTGGCTTGCAGAGAAACAACAGGCTCGCTGAGGCTGGCAGGTGACTCACAGCAAAGGGTGACCGTGCGAAGAGGAGGCTGCCGAGTCCCCGTCAGTTTCTTCCCTTGAGTTTCTCTCCCCTGCTTCCAGCAAGTTCCTCACTCAACTCGGACAGGCAATAAAGATGCGTGATCTCTGAGAGAGAGACAGATGTGGCAGAGTGTGGGTTGGGGTGGAGAAACCTCTCAAAGAACAATGAAAAACCCCAAACACCCAGGTCTAACAGTCACTCTGAAGGTTTAAAGATTGTGTGTGTGTGTGTGTGTGTGTGTGTGTGTGTGTGTGTGTGCACATGCGTACCGAGATTTGAACATAGGGCCTCACCCCCTTGCTGGACTTTTTCATTCAAGGCTAGTCCTCACCCATTGGAACCATGGCTTCCGCCTCCAAGCTAGTTTCTGCTGGTTCGTTGGAGATAAGAAATCTCACAGCCTTTTTTTTTTTTTTTGGTTGGTCGTGGGGCTTGAACTCTGGGCCTGGGCGCTGTCCCTCAGCTCTTCAGCTCAAGGCGAGCGCTCTACCACTTGAGCTACAGTGCCACTTCCGGTTTTCTGGTGGTTTATTGGAGATAGGAGTCTCACGGTCCCTCCTGCCCAGGCTGGCTTTGAACCGCGATCCTCAGATCTCAGCCTCCTGAGTAGCTAGGATTACAGGCGTGAGCCACCAGCGCCCGGCTTCTCACAGTCTTTTTTGCCCTGGCTAGCTTTGAACTGACTGCAGCAAGGACACAATCAGCATTTACAGGACCAGGTTTCAAGAGTTTAGAGTCTGAGCTTTTCAGACTATAAAGACCAAGGATCAGTGTCTATTTCTAGTCCGATAGCTTCGGAGGAGAGGTTCACGCTGTGGGAAGGCCACATTGATGAGCAGTTGGGTTGGTCTCCCAAGCAGGTGGTAGAGAGCCTCCAGGAATATGCAAAAAGAAGTTGGGCTTCTTTAAAGCAGGTTTTGTGAAACTGATTGTCCCAAAGAGAGAACTTTCTGGAAGAAAATGCCCTGGTGGTGGAAGTCATGGTGAACAAAGCTACGGTGTAACAGAAGTGCTCTTCCTGCGTATAGCAAAGTGGGACTGCGGCCTCCGGGCTTGAGGCCCACTGCCCACCCACGGGCCTGGAGAGAGCTGGTGTGTGGGAATGGATGTTAAAATGAGCAACTATTGGGGATGTTCATGATGTGGATTTTTTTTTTTTATTAGATGAAAGGGAGAGTTGGGGATTTGAAGGGCAAGAGGAAAGAAACCTGATTGTTTTTCTGACTCCCTCCCTCCTTCCCTTCCTCTCTTCTTCCTCCTCTCTCTCTCCCTCTCTCTCTCTCTGTCACCTATAACCACAGCTCTTTGGGAGGTAGAGATAAATCAGAGGCATCTTGGGTGGAAGTGAGGCCAGGGCAAAATGTCTAGCAAGAGCTCAACATACAAGTTGGGTGTGGTGACTCACACTGGTGATCCCATCCATCCTCTCCCCCCCACCCCCCACTACAGAAGTGTAAATAGGAGGATCGCTGTCTAAGGTTGTTTTCCAGTGCCCCTCCCCTAGAAAAGTAGAAGATGTTAGCTGAAAAATAACTAAAGCATAAAGAACAGGGTGTGTGCTTCAAGTGGTAAAGCATCTGCCCAGCAAGTGTAAGGCCCTGAGTTCAAATCTAGTACCTCATGCGTGTGCATGTGCACGCGCGCACACACACACACGTTATTCTGAAAGTGTCAACGTTTCTGGGTGTCAGCTGTCAGACTCAGTGGGTTCCCTACCCCCCTCTTCCCTGTGGCAACAAAGCTACCCTTTCTCTCCTGAAGCCACAGCACTCTGTGTGGGCAGTTCTCTTCTCCCGGGACTGGATTACAGGAATACCCAGCAGCACAGGATCCACAGAGAGTCAGTGCTATCCAGGAAAGGTTCAGAAAAGGACTCAAACTGCTCGCCTCACTTACAGGAGAAATCAATACACAGGTCGAGCGCTGGCTGATCCCAGAAGCCCAGCAACCCCGAGATCTTTCTTGGGTTCCCTAATACCTCCCTTCCAGAGGATGTGTGAGAGAAAACAACTTGAACACTCACTTAGACATATTTGAGCCCATGACTATAAACTCAACCATTTGAAATGAATTGCCTTGTATACCTGTGTTCACTCACTTTAGAAATAAGTCCTAGAGGGGTAGAGTTTTGTGACATTTGGGGGAATCAATATTAAATTTAAGTTCAGTTGAACTCAATTCAGCACTGTTGGATTTAACATTTGGGGAAAAAAAACTTGTTTTTCTTCATTATTTCAATAATAGGTATATGTAATTTTATTTATTTTTTTTGTCGGTCGTGGGGCTTGAACTCTGGGCCTGGGCGCTGTCCCTCAGCTCTTCAGCTCAAGGCTAGCGCTCTACCACTTGAACTACAGCACCACTTCCGGTTTTCTGGTGGTTTATTGGAGATAGGAGTCTCACGGTCTCTCCTGCCCGGGCTGGCTTTGAACCACGATCCTCAGATCTCAGCCTCCTGAGTAGCTAGGATTACAGGCGTGAGCCACCAGCGCCCGGCTGTAGTTTTATTTTTATTTGATTGTTTTGAGATGGGAGAATCTGATTGTGTTGTCCGGGCTGGCACAAAACTCCTAGGCTCAAGAGATCCTCCTCCTGCCTGAGCCTCCCGAATAGCTGGGACTATGGGTGTATGCTACCATGCCTGGCTTTGGGTTTTGATCTACTATTCTTTGACATAGATGTGAGGTTGTCTTAGATCATTGTAGTAACTCCTAGTGTTATGGAAATTAATGTTATTTAGCTTAGAGTTAATGTTACTTACTTTGTTATGATGTAAAATACGGTAGTTTTTGTTTTTTATTTATTTATTTTATTTTTGGGGGGGGTCCAGTCGTGGGGCCTGAACTCTGGGCCTGGGCGCTGTCCCTCAGCTCTTCAGCTCAAGGCTAGAGCTCTACCACTTGAGCCACAGCGCCACTTCCGGCTTTTTTCTTTTTTTTTTTTTTGCTTATTTGGTGCTGAGGAATCGAACCCAGGGCTTCATGCATGCAAGGCAAGCGCTCTACCACTGAGCCACCTTCCCAGCCCCCTTTTTTTTTTTTTTAAAATGCATTTCTTTCCAGCTTGGCATTGGAGTTAGGGAACAACATTGGTAAGAAAGCAATGTGAAATGGTTGTCCAGCAATACTCAGGATCCATTTCTTCCCTCTAGGGTAAAACATCAAGTAGAATATTTGGGTCTGAAAGAAAATATCCGCGTGAGAAGAGCTGGCTATGCCTATCGGCGTATCTTCCAGAAATTCCTGCAGAGGTAATGACCCAGTGAGATAAATAAATATACACAGGCTTAGTGAGATAATCATGTTTCATATAGGTCACATATTTCAGTTTATTTCCATTTATTCTTTTTTGTTGGTTGTGGGGCTTGAACTCGGGAACTTGGTGCCATCTCTGAACTCTTTTGCTCAAGGCTAGCACTCTACCACTTGAGCCACAGCGCCACCTCTGTTTTTCTGGTGGTTAATTGGAGATAAGAGTCTCACGGCCTTTCCTGCCTGGGCTGGCTTTGAACCTTGATTCTCAGATCTCAGCCTCCCGAGTAGCTAGGATTACAGGCGTGAGCTACCAGTTCCTGGCTATTTTACAGTTTATAATTCAACCACTTTAATTTTGTGCCTAGATTGGAGCTTGAACTCAGGGCCCGGGCACTGGGCCTTACCTTTTTTGCTCCAGGCTAGCATTCTACCACTTGAGCTGTGGCCTCCATTCTTGGTGTTTTGGTGGTTAATTGGAGATCAGCGTCTTCAAAGACTTTCCTTTGAACCACAATCCTCTGATCACAGTCCCTCTAGTTTGCTTATGTCGGGCTGCTGGTGTAAAGGGTCAAGTATGTCTTTGGGGACTGAGAGATCAGCTTGTGTATGCTTCGTCCTGTTAGGTACGCCATCTTGACCAAAGCCACCTGGCCCACGTGGCGAGGAGACGAGAAGCAGGGCGTGCTCCACCTGCTGCATTCAGTCAACATGGACAGCGACCAGTTTCAGCTGGGGAAGAGCAAGGTGTTCATCAAAGCCCCGGAGTCTGTGAGTGCAACATACCTACCGCCCTGGTTTCCTCGCTGGCTGGGCTTCAACTCTGGGCTTGAACTCAGGGCCTGGGCACTGTCCCTGAGCTTTTGTGCTCAAGGCTAGCACTCTACCACTTTGAACCACTTCCAGCTTTATTGATTTTTCTGGTGGTTCGTTGGAGATAAGAGTCTCCTGGACTTTTCCTGCCCGGGCAGGCTTCGAACTACGATCCTCACATCTCAGCCTCTTGAGTAGCTGGGATTCTGGGCTCTGCAGGATCAGCTCCCTTGTTGATCTTTGCCAAGACAAGGTGGGGGACGGGGGCATCTCTGGTTGTGGTGCTGCCCAGGGGAAGTCATGCATCTGAGCAGGAGGAAGATGAAGTCCCTTAGTGATGCTGTTCCCTCCTCTCTAAACTGGGGAGATGCTGGACTGGCGTTCAGTAGCCATTATTTCTTGAGCTTCCTATTTCAAAGTCAGACGTTGGCAAAATTAGTCATTGGACCAAGAGAGAGAACAATGTAAGGACTTAGGATATTGAAGCAAAAGAGGCAACCCTGGGTCTCCTACCCATCTGGTCTTCCTCCCTTATTATTGTTTGATTGGAATGGGTCTGAGGCTCTAACTGAATGGCTGCCCATAAAGATTATTAAATAAATAGGCAGCCCACATCGCTAGAACCCATTTAGGAAAAGTTGGTGGTAGCATCTTTTTTATTTTTTTTTCTTCCTCTCCACTCTTGAGTTATTTGTAGCTCCACAGCCATTTCATTTCCAAATATAAAATGAAAATGTTGTGTCATACGCCATTAAGCAACCCACAGAAAAGTTCCTGTTCTTTCTAAACTGGGACAGTGATGTGTCGGCACGCTGGCATATTTCTTGATGCTTTTCCTTTTCGACTTGCTAATTTCCCATGTATAAATTAAGATGGCCTCCATAGTTTTCTTAAGGTTTGGGGGGATTTTTTTTTTTGCTTGTTTTTTGGTTTTTGGTTTTTTTTGCGGGGGGAGGAGGTCCCAATTCACTTGAACTTTGGGAATTTATATCCAATACCCACTGAGTTTTTGTGTGTTGTTTTTTTAATGCTGGTCCTGGGATTTGAACTCAGGGCCTGGGCACTGTCCCTAAGCTTTTTTGTTCATGACTCGTGTGGGTCTACCGTTTGAGCCATAGCGTCCCTTCTGGCTTCTTTGGTGGCTCATTGAGGTAAGAGTCTCAGACACTTTCCTGCCCAGGCTGGCTTTGAGCCACGATCCTCAGATCTCAGTGTCCTGAGTAGCTAGGATTATAAGAAGGAGCCACCAGCACCTGGCCAGGGACTATTACAACACACTCAGATGCAATCATATACCCTTACTTTTCGTTAAGAGAAAAAAAATATGTATGGAGTCAGATACTCGTGGGTCTAATCCTAGTTACTAAGGAGGCTGAGATAAGGAGAATCGGGAGGCTTGGGTAGGAAGGTTCGAGAGATTCCATACCCCCTCCCTACACACACCCCTTTCAACCCAGACCAGGGCATAGTGGCACATTTCCTGTCATCGCAGGCTACACTGCAGAATGAGACTGGCGGGGAAAGCATGGGGAGTCGATTTTGAAATGATCATAAATAATATGCCATCGTAATCGGGTTTTATGAGTCTGTTTCATGGGTCTATCAAGCTGCTTTTCATTCATGTCCTTGACATAACCACAATGCCCAGTGCTGATGCTAAGTCCGGTACACTGGCTCACGCCTCTTTTCTCTGTCTTCACAGTTATTTCTTCTAGAAGAGATGAGAGAGAGAAAGTATGATGGGTATGCCCGGGTAATACAGAAATCCTGGAGAAAATTCGTGGCCCGGAAGAAATATGTCCAAATGAGGGAAGAAGGTAATGTCAGTCATTTCGTTTTACTCGGTTAATGCATCTTATGATTAGGTTGCTGCAGCACCCATTTCATTGGACGTGTTAAGTCATATGCTCCTGCAAGGTGCTGGTGGCTCCTGCCTATAATCCTAACTATTGAGGAGGCCGAGATCTGCAGGATGCCGGTTCAAAGCCAACCCAGGCAGGAAAGTCTGTGAGACTTTTTTTTTTGGTCAGTCGTGGGGCTTGAACTCTGGGCCTGGGCGCTGTCCCTCAGCTCTTCAGCTCAAGGTTGGCGCTCTACCACTTGAGCCACAGCGCCACTTCCGGTTTTATTGGCAATAAGAGTCTCACGGACTTTCCTGCCAGGGCTGGCTTTGACTGTGAGACTCTTTACCTCCAATGAACCAGCAAAAAACAAACAAAACAAATCTGGAAGTGGAGTTGTGTCTCAAATGGTAAAGTCCTAGCCTTGAGCACAAAAGCTCAGGGACAGCCCCTGAGTTCAAGCCATAAGAATGGTGTGTGCATGTGTGCATACATGCGTGCACACACACACATATAAATTCATGTGCTAAATAGCACACATCATTTGGTGTTTCTTTGTGTATTTTCTTTCCTCTGCCCTTGCCTATTCTGGGAACTGCAGCCTCAGACCTATTGTTGAATAAGAAGGAGAGGAGGAGAAACAGCATTAACCGGAACTTCATCGGGGACTACATTGGAATGGAGGAACACCCAGAGCTCCAGCAGTTTGTGGGCAAGCGAGAGAAGATCGACTTTGCTGACACGGTCACCAAGTATGACAGGCGGTTCAAGGTATGTTCTGGCCACTTGCTCTGAGCCTCACCAACGCCATACATAACTTGCTGAGTATGGTGACTCATGCCTGTAATCCCAGCTACTCTGGAGGCAGAGATGGGCAAGATCAAAGTGTAAGGCCAGTCCAGACAGAATATTTATTTGCAGGTCCCAGTTCTGTGAGCAAACTGGCTCTGAGCTGTGTGGCTCATGCCTGAAATCCTAACTACCCAGAAAGCTGAGATCTGAGGACCACAGTTCAAAGTCGGCCCTCAGGTGACTCTTATCTCCTGTGCATCAGTGTTTGATCATTAGCCTCAAGGAAAATGTTGAGGGACAGGGCCTAGGCCCTGAATTCAAGATGCTTGTCATCCTAGCCACAAAGGAGAAGATAGGAAGACAAAAATGCAAGACACTGTTCAGAAAAGAAAATGTCAGGGGCTGGGAAGGTGGCTCAGTGGTAGAGCGCTTGCCTTGCATGCCTGAGGCCCTGGGTTCGATTCCTCAGCACCACATAAGCAAAAAGAAAAAAAGCCGGAAGTGGCTCAAGTGGTAGAGCGCTAGCCTTGAGCTGAAGAGCTGTGGGACAGCGCCCAGGCCCAGAATTCAGGCCCCACAACCGGACCAAAAAGAAAATGTCAAACAAGTGATGGAACACCTGTCTAGAAGCGCAGGCTCCTGAATTCAAACCCTAGAACTGCAGAAATAACACAATAAAACCCCTTCATGTTTGTACATAACCTGAAAACACAACAGCGTCATCCAAACTTTACAACAAAAACTCAATAACTTGTGGGTTTATTGTTCTGATTGTCAAAGCAGATCATGTTCATTCGATTTTAAAAAAACAAACCCCAGGTAAGCCAAAGGAAAAGCAAACAGAATCAACGGTGAACATGTTGTGTTTATCCTTCAGATCTTTTTTTCTCGTGCATTCATGTTTGCAAACTTAGTTTTACAAAAAGCAGGTTCCACATCACATTCTTGTATGTCCTGGATTTGTTTCAAAGGACTTTGCTATTCAACAAAATAGTTTGGTTTTTGTTTTTTGTCGGTCGTGGGGCTTGAACTCTGGGCTTGGGTGCTGTCCCTCAGCTCTTCAGCTCAAGACAAGCACTCTATACTACTTGAGCCACAGCGCCACTTCCAGTTTTCTGGTGGTTTATTGGAGATAAGAGTCTCACGGACTTTCCTGCCTGGGCTGGCTTTGAACCACAACCCTCAGATCTCAGCCACCTGAGTAGCTAGGATTACAGGCGTGAGCCACCAGCACCCAGCAATAAGTAGTTTATGATTACACAGGTCTTAATAATTGCCATCCTTTTCAACAATCTCACCCATCCTTCCCTCTCTCCCTCCCTCTTCTTAATTTTGTAGGATATATCACTGTAAGCTGTTTAGTATACCCACACAGTATTCCATTCAGTGAATGCTTTATTATTCTTTAAAACAACTTCTCATTAACCAGGTCTTATTTGATATCTTTCATTGTCCTTTTTTTGGATCAGAAAAAAAATGGAATAGATATTAATTTAATAAGAAATATTCTGCCGTAGGCATTTGCTTTTATTTATTTATTTTTTTAATGTCGGTCATAGGGCTTGAACTCTGGGCCTGAGCACTGTCCCTAAGATTTTTTTGCTCAAAGCTAGCACTCTACCACTTTGAGCCACATCGTCACTTCCGGTTTTTGAGTGGCTAATTGGAGACAAGAGTCTCACAGACTTTCCTGCCCAGATTGAACCGTGATCCTCAGATCTCAGCCTCCTGAGTAGCTAGGGTGACAGGCATGAGCCACTGGTTCCCCGGCTGAGCTACCGTCTTAAAATTCCTTTCATTCTAGAGTGTCAAGCGAGACCTGCTCCTCACCCCCAAGTGCATGTACTTGATTGGACGAGAAAAGGTCAAGCAAGGCCCAGATAAAGGCCTTGTGAAGGAGGTCCTGAAGCGGAAGATCGAGATGGAGCGAATCCTGTCGGTGTCCCTCAGGTGAGCAGGGACGGTGGTAGAGCTGGATGCTCTCAGCATTACTGTTCCGAACGCAGTGCATTTCCCCCTCACCCCGCCCCTCCACTTGGCAAAATCATGATGGAAGAGGATGGAATTTCCCTTCTCCTCAAAGAATGATGATGTCATAATTCCTGGGGGGTTTCCCCGCCATGAGAACCAGAATAAGATACCCAGAACAAGTCGTGGCTTGGTGTGGTGGCTCATGCTTGTAATCCCAGCTACTGGGAGATGTCAGTAGGAAGATCACATGATTCAATGGCAGTTTGGGCAAAAGCGTGAGACCCTAAATAAATAACGCAAAAACAGCCAGGGGCGTGGCTCGTGTGCTTCCCTCACAAGTGCAAGGCCCTGAGTTCAAATCCCAGGACTACCTCCTCTGACCAAAAAGAAAATCAGCTTCCATCTGGTGGGCTCCTCCAAGGCCCAGTGTCTCCTGAACATCTTAGAAATGGGCTTGTACAAACCGGGTCAGAGGATCTCGCTCTTACTGAAGTGGAAGCAAAGGATTCTGAGCCTTGTGTCCAGTCTCAGAGACTTAACTGCTTACCAGCAAAGGCAGGCAGTGGTGTCCAGGAGGGGAAGTTTTTAAGATCTCATTTCCTCTAGTGAGAAGAAATCCCATCTTACTGGGAAAAGCCCAGCATAGTAATACACACCTGTCGTCCCATCTCTAATGGCAAGTGTGAGGTAAAAGAGGATCATGGTATATAGGTTGTCTTGGGCAAAAAGAGCCAGACCCTATCCCCCACACTACTGGAGGTCTGACCCAAGTAGTAGAGCATCTAGTTAGCAAGTACAAAGCTCCAAGTTCAAATCCCAGGACCCAGTGATGTTCTGATCTCTGATGAACATGTCAGCTTGGAATCAGGATGGCTTTCAACTCTTCTTCACAAAACCTAAAAGCTCCAGCCAGGTGCTAGTGGCTCACGCCTGTCATCCTAGTTACTCAGGAGCCTGAGATCTGAGGATCATGGTTCAAAGCCAGCCCCAGTTAGGAAAGTCCCTGAGACTCTTATCTCCAGTTAACCACCAGAAAACTGGAAGTAGAGCTATGGGTCAATGTGGTAGAGTGCTAGCCTTGAGCAGAATCGCTCAGGGACAGCACCCAGGCCCTGAGTTCAAGCCGCATGACTGACCAAAAATAAAATCTAAGTTTCTAGGCTCTAGAGAAAGTGGGGATTTCCAGTGCTCAGGTTTCAGACTCACCAGGCTGGAATTCCTGCTCTGATTGATGTATAAAGAATAACAGATTTCAGCACGTCCATTCTTGCCTGTGTTTCCATGGCGTCTGATTGCTATCTGTTCCTAAGGTTTCCTACATAAAGAACCAGGCAGTGTCTGAAATGCTTGAATTATTTCCAACATGTCAACTCAGAGCTAGGTACCAGTGGCTCACGCCTGTCATCCTAGCTACTCAGGAGGCTGAGATCTGAGGATTGCAGTTCAAAGCCAGCCTGGGTAGGAAAGTCTGTGAGACTCTTCTCTCCAATTAAACACCAAAAAGCTGGAACTGGAGGTATGGTTGAAATGGTAGCGTACCAGCCTTGAGTGAGAAAGCAAAGGGACATTGCCTAGGCCTTAATTCCAAGCCCTAGTACCAACACACACATACCCCCTCAAAAACAACAACAAAAAAGCCCACGTGTAATCTTTGCATATGGTAGTTGTGTATGCTGCATATTAACACAAACTATTATTTCTTCCTTTCCTTCAAACGTCAGGTTAGGCCAAGTATCAGAAGCCAAATAAAGGGTCTGAACACGGTGGCTCATGCCTGTAATCGTAGCTACTTAGGAAGCAGAGATCTGGAGGATCATGGTTCAAGGCTGGCCAGGTGAAAAAGTTAACAAGACCCCATTTCAATGAACAACTGGGCAGGAGTTAGAACACGAATCCCCAATTCTCCCATGAAGCACTGGCAGGAAGATTGCAGTCCTGGCCAAAAAAAAAAGCACAAAATCCTATGTGGGAAACAGTAGCCTAAATCACAAAGGGCTGGAGGCCTGGCTCAAGTGGTTGAGCACCTGCCTCATAAGCATCAGGCCATTTACACCCCACGATTGCCTCCTGCCAAAGAATGCGCTTAGGAAAGAAACCAAAAGGGTGGTGATGTGTGCAAAATGGAGCCTGTCGTAGAAATGAATCGTGGCCACTGACAACTGAGTGTGGGCGCGGCACGAGGGAGGTGTGATTGTGTCTTGCACACTACCAACTCCTACCACCCAGACAGGTTTTTCTCAGTTGCCTCGTCCTCGGGAAAGGAAACAGCAACATCTGCATGGGTTGCCAAGAATGAACCAGCCTTCCCAGTAGCTGATTGGCTGGGTTGCCTTTACCTCATCGAATCTTCTAGTACAAAGCCATCAAACCTCGTCCTTGAGCTCCCCTCTCTCCTACAGCCCAAGATTTGTGGGTGCCCAGTGGCCCCCCAGCTCCTGATTCTCATGACGGAAGCATCCACAAGCAATTAGCCAGCAAGGCGTACATGTGCTAACTATTTGAAAGGGAGCATTTATCGGTCGCTTGTATGGATATGATAATGGCATTGTGGTTATTTTTGTACACATCCAGAGACCGCGTTTTAATGGTACCCCCTGAAATATTGAAGCATTAAATGATCTAATATTTATACATCACTTTAAAAAGAACCCAGTGATGGTATGGTGTTGAGGAGCGTGAGGAGGGGAGAGAGCATATAGAGAATTCACAGAACCTTCTGGAATATGGCTCGTTGCTCCTTCTGGACTACTGATTTGTTCTGTTCTGTTTTGTGCTGGTCATTGGGGCTTGAACTCGGAGCCTGGGCACTGTTCCTGAGCTGCTTTTGTGCAGGGCTAGCACTCTACCACTTGAGCCACAGCACCATTTCTGGCTATTTTGGGGTAGTTTAATGGAAGGAAGAGTCTCCTGGACTTTTTGCCCAGGCTGGCTTTGAACCATCATCCTCAGATCCCAGCATCCCAAGTAGCTAGGATTACATACAATGGGCCACCTGTGCCCAGCGGGGAATTTTTTTTTTTTTTCGGTCCAGTCGTGGGGCCTGAACTCTGGGCCTGGGCGCTGTCCCTCAGCTCTTCAGCTCAAGGCTAGTGCTCAACCACTTGAGCCACAGCGCCACTTCCGGCTGTTTTCTTTTTGCTTATGTGGTACTAGGAATCGAACTCAGGGCCTCATGCATGCAAGGCAAGTGCTCTACCACTGAGCCACCTTCCCAGTCCTGGAATTTTTTATTTTTTCTATGAAGATTCAAGAAAGTCAGAGTTCTATTTCCACATTGTCTTTCAGCTTCCTTTCCTCCCCCTCCCTTCCCCCCCCCACCCCCTGCCCCCAGAATGTACCCAGTGTTTTGTAACAAATGCTTTTGTGAAGCTGATCTATTCTTGGTGACAGGAGTAAAAGGAGATTTTTCTAGTGTGGTCGGCCATACCACAACAAACCACAAAGACACTGAATCAAGTCCAAGTTCCAAGCCAAACCAGAGGCCAGGGAAAGAATTTTTCAACACAAAGGACATTGTCAGACATCTGGGAGGGATTGTAGTTTGGGCCTATGAATTCGACAGAGGTGGAGGCCAAAGATAAGTCTGATTTTTTTTTTCCCTGTAGAATAAATAAATCTACAAGTTTTGAATCTATCCAGTTCCAGAACTTTAGGGCTGAGGGTACATACAGGGTTAAGCTGGAACCCCGGCTTGGCTGATGATTGGCTTCATCAAATTGCATGTCTGGGTCACTGAAGGGCGGAGTTTGGAAATTGATGGTTGACCTGGAAGTTTGGGCCAAGGGTTCATCATCTCAATCTGACAAAAATATTGAAGGAAAGGACACAAGATGGTAGAGCAAGAAGTAGAGAGCGTAGCAAGGAGAAAAGGCGAAGACCATTTACCTCTTGGGAATTTGGTGAATGGGTAGACCACCCTCCCCCCCCAAACGAGATGCCTTATCTCATATGAGGCCTGACCAGTCAGGAGAAGATGGCTAAAGAACAGATCAAAAAGGGCTGGGAATGTGGCTTAGTGGTAGAGTTGCTGGCCTAGCATGCATGAAGCCCTGGGTTCAATTCCTTAGTACTACATACACAGAAAAAGCCAGAAGTGGTGCTGTGGCTCTTATATCTTTTTAATGTTTATTTTATTTTTTTATTATTTTTTAAAGCAGATCCTAGGTTTTGAAGTCAGGGCCTGGGCTCTATCCCTGAGCTTTTTCCACTCGAGGTTAATGCTCTACCACTTGAGCCACAGTGCCACTTCTAGCTTTTTGATGGTTCATTGGAGATGAGAGTCTCAACAGTATCAAAATCTGACTTTGAACCACAGTCCTCAGCTCTCAGCCTCCTGAGTAGCTAGGATTACAGGCGTGAGCCGCCAGCACCCGGTTTTTATTTATTTATTTATTTATTTTTGTACATGTTGTATTTGAACTGTGATCCTTCCTATTTCCACCTCCCAAGCTGCTGGGGTTACAGGCGTGCACTACCACCTACCACCTCTGCCTTCAGTTCTTTTTTTTTTTTTTTTTGTCGTGGGGCTTGAACTCTGGGCCTGGGCGCTGTCCCTCAGCTCTTCAGCTCAAGCCGAGCGCTCTACCACTTGAGCTACAGCGCCACTTCCAGTTTTCTGGTGGTTTATTGGAGATAGGAGTCTCACGGTCTTTCCTGCCCGGGCTGGCTTTGAACCGCGATCCTCAGATCTCAGCCTCTTGAGTAGCTAGGATTATAGGCGTGAGCCACCAGTGCCCGGCTTGCCTTCAGTTCTTGATTTGAGAAATCTTGTTGAAGAAGGATTTTGATTCTGCTGTGGGTGGGCCGATGGCTTTCCTTTGAAAACTATTCCATCGAATTTATTGTGCAGTTCATTGGTGTGCATTTGGTTTTGAAAGATTTTGAAAAATAGAAGGGAAAGGAGAAAGAAAAAAACTCCCAAGGAGGGAGAAAGAAAGGACAGAAAAGCCACAGAAAGGCAAGCTAGTCCCGCAGTGTAGGAGTAAAACCAGCCACCACCATATGCCATGCTGTGCCTGGATAGCATTTAGAATATGTTCCTGGCATGCATGAGGTCCCGGGTTCAATGCCCAGCACCAAATAATGGTGACATTGTGAGGATGACGGAATAATTAAGTTTGTCTCCTCTCTCCACAGCACCATGCAAGATGACATTTTTATTCTCCATGAGCAAGAATACGACAGTTTGCTTGAATCTGTCTTCAAAACTGAATTCTTAAGCCTCTTAGCAAAGCGTTATGAGGAGAAGACTCAGAAGCAGCTACCTCTCAAATTCAGCAATACGTAAGTCGGGGTCCCAAACTTGTCAGTAAAATCGAGAGGGGCTTTGGGATCCTGCCCCGGGGTACAGTCTGAGAGGAGGGGAGGTGGGTGGGAAGGAATAGGTCTCACTGGCTTTCACGACTTTTACAAACCCTACCGTGGTGCCTCAGTTTCCCCAGTGGGATCTTAAGAGCCTTCTGAAGACTGCCCAGGTTGTTGGTCACATTTACATTTCTGCGAGGTGATGTATTTTCTCATTTATACAAAGCCACCCAAGTAAAACAGGGAAAAGTGGGATTCAGGGGGCTGGCTATTTGTTTGGGGCAGTAATAGGGTTTGAACTCTTGGCTTTGTACTTGTAAGGCCAGGAGTTGTATCACTGAGGTACACTCCACCCTCCCCTTTTATTTTGTCGGTTATGGGGCTTGAACTCTGGGCCTGGGCGCTGTCCCCCAGCTCTTCAGCTCAGGGCGATTGCTCTACCACTTGAGCCACAACACCATTTCCAGTTTTCTAGTGGTTAATTAAAGACTAAAGCCTGGGCTGGCTTTGAACCCTGATTGTCAAATCTCAGCCTCCTGAGTAGCTAGGATTACAGGCGTGAGCCACCAGCACCCAGCTTTGTTTTCATTTTTGTACATGTTGTATTTGAACCGTGATCCTTCCTATGTCCACCTCCCAAGTTGCTGGGGTTACAGGCATGCACTACCATATAGGCTTAGATTGTCTGGTCTGGATCCCTTTTAGTGTGTACTTGTAGCAGAGCTCTCTGAACTGTTTCCTTCTTTTCGAACTTAATTTCAATCCACGTGCTTGTTGCAGGCTTGAATTAAAGTTGAAAAAGGAGAACTGGGGTCCCTGGAGTGCGGGGGGCTCCCGGCAAGTGCAATTCCACCAAGGCTTCGGCGACCTGGCCATCCTGAAGCCCAGTAACAAAGTGCTGCAGGTCAGCATCGGACCTGGGCTGCCCAAAAACTCCCGTAAGTATTCTATGGGAACCACTGCCCCCGCGTGCTCAGACCCACTGCCCAAGCGGGCACCAGGAATGAGGAACGCGTGGCCCACCGTGTGTGGGAAATTTCACACTAACACAGTATCAAAGGAAATGGACAGAGCCAGGCACTGGTGCCACATGCCTGTAATCCCAGTTATTCAGGAGGCTGAGATTTGAGGATCATGGTTCAAAGCCAGTCCAGGTGGGAAAGTCCATGAGACTCTTATCTCTAATTAACCACCAAAAAGCCAAAAGTGAGCTATATCTCAAATGATAGAGCACTAGCTTTGAGCACAAAAGTTCATAGTGCCCAGGCCCTGAGTTCAAGCCTTAGGACGGGGTGGGGGTGGAGGGAGGCGGAGGGGATGATGGGACACATGAGTACACAGAAAAATCCAGAAGTGGAGCTGTGGCTCAAGTGGTAGAGTGCTAGTCTTGAGCCAAAGCAGCTCAGGGACAGTGCCCAGGCCCTGAGTTCAAGCCCAGGATTGGCCAATAAGAAAGAAAGAAATAAAGACATACACAAGGTCAAATTCCAGGGCTTTTTCTGTTTGTTTTTATTTCTTTTTTTTCATTTTTTAAATGTTATTTATCTTTTGTTTATGTGGTACTGAAGCATCGAACCCAAGGCATTCTGCAGGTTAGGCAAGCACTCTGCCCCTAAGCCACATTTCCAAGCCTCTCTTCCTATTTTTTTGTTTTTTGTCAGTCATGGGGCTTGAACTCTGGGCCTGGGCACTGTCCCTTGGCTCTTCAACTCAAGGCGAGCACTCTACCCCTTAAGCCACAGCACCACTTCCAGTTTCCTGGTGGTTAATTGGAGATTAACCTCTCCAGGCTGGCTTTGAACCGTGATCCTCAGATCTCAGCCTCCTGAATAGCTAGGATTACAGATGTGAGCCACTGGCACCCGGCTTCTTCCTATTTTTTTAAAATAAGCTTTTAGTTACTTATTAATTTCTTCATTTCTTTAGTGGGTGCGTGCATAAGTTGATATTGGCACTTGAGGAACCCATCAAATCCAGCTGCTATCCTAATGCTAGCTTGGTCTTGTTTATTTCAGGTCCTACCAGAAGGAACACCATCCAGTGCCGAGGGCGTCCTGGCCGGACTCAGACCGCCAACTACCCAATGAGGGCTGCGCCTCCTCCCCCGGGTAAGCCTGGGATTACTGCGTCTCCACCCACAGCTTCTGAAATATGTCTGGGAAGGAATGCAGTAGCCAATACGGGCACACATGTCAATCAGTCCCAGGTCAGCCAATCACATTGTCAGTCCACCATGAGTCATTATACTGCAGGCAACTCCTTTGGGGCCTCTGTTTACTAGGCCAGAGGCTGTGAGCCCTTTTTAAGATGCAGGATGCTGGCATGTAACCAACACCACCATGGTGATTCACAGCTAGGTAATCAGTTCAGAAATGAGTATATAAAGACACCTACTCCTAGACAAATAAGGTCCAGGAGACTTCCCCAAACAAAACTATACCTGTGAGAATTAGGAAATTGCTACAAAAGCATTTTTTGGCCCTTATTTCAGGGCGTTGCATTTGCTAGGCAAATGAGACACACAATCCATTTTGCTTTAGTTTAATAATTTTCGTTTTTCTCTTTTCCTTCATCCCCTCTCTTTCCTCCCTCCCCCCTCTCTCCCCCCTCTCTCCCCATCTCTTTCTCGATCCCTTTACCTTCCTTCCTTCCTTCCTTCCTTCCTTCCTTCCTTCCTTCCTTCCTTCCTTCCTTCCTCTCTCTCTCTTCTGCCAGCACTGCTCACCTGGTGCTCTACCACTTGAGTCATGCCTCCAGCCTGGATTTTTGCTGATTAATCATTCATGAAGTCTCAGCAGCTTTTTCTGCCAGGGATGGCTTTAGACCTTGATTCTCCTGATCTTGGCCTTCTGAGTAGTTAGGATTATTTAGCTTGGGGTGAGCCACCAGTACATGGCTTCTTCCCTTTGCCTTTATCCACGAGAAAAATGGAAAGATGGTAGAAGCCAGAAGAAGCAGGGTTTGTGTTATGTTACTTGTCAGTACTGGCCAGGACCACCTGGATGGAACATTCCTTGCTTTCAGCTACTTTGGCCCAAGTAATCTCAGGCCAAATTAGGCCACAGTACATCTGACCTTGATCATGGTCCCAAATCTCCGCAAATGACCATTTCTTCCCAAGCCCCAGGAACAACTCCCCCAATCTATCAAATCAGCCCTTTTTGAACTATGCAAAAAAAAAAAGAAAAACCAGGATTTTTAATCTCTTTGGTTAAAAAAAAAATCCTAGGTCATGCCAAACCACACGTTTGCAAACATACAATAATAACAAAAAAAAGTTCACAGAACAATGAAATTGTAAAAGCACACAAAACACAAGCCAAAATTTTTATTGTTAGAGTCAAGAGGCATAAAATATATCTGTCTAGCTGCCATGAGCATTTCTACAAGCTCATTTTGTTTTTCATTTCTGAACTCATTTAGGTGACTGAGTCTCCAACAGCACATACATGGTATGGCCTGTCCCTGAACCCCACTTTAAGCCTTTCATTCTGACAGGAAAACTTCCCTCCACCCCCCCCACCTCCCCGCCTTCCAGATCTCACTTGCTGTATAACAGACATTTGCTTCAAGTATTTAGCTCTTGGTCTGGGAAGGTGGCTCAGGGGTAGAATGCTTGCCTAGCACACATGAAGCCCTGGGTTCGATTCCTCAGTACCACATAAACAGAAAAAAGCCAGAAGTGGCGCTGTGGCTCAAGTGGTAGAGTGTTAGCCTTGAGCCAAAGAAGCTCAGGGACAGTGCCCAGGCCCTGAGTTCAAGCCCCAGGCCTGGCAAATACAAGGATTTAGTTCTGATCAGGCCTCAGGGTCACTGGGTAGAAGCAGGGGGGAGAGAGTCGGGAGGGAGGGAGGAAGGGGAAGAGGAAGAGAGGAGAGAGAGGAGTGAAAGAAAGAAACTTTTGAAGGCTGAGAAAACTGTCCTTCAAAGTAGGACTAAGATCCCCAACTCATAATCTCACCATCACTTAGCAGCTTTGGAGCTCTGTGATCTCAACTTTAAAAATCACAAAAAAAGATGCTTCGTCTGGCTTGACCCAACCTGGTAGCCACGTTTCAGCGTGGAAGTGACCTCTACATTCCAACAGAGCCAAGTTGCTGCCAAAGGCATCGAGACCCACTCCGTGAAAATGAAAGTACACAACCAGGCTCCGGTGGCTCACGCCTGTAATCCAAGCTGCTCAGGAGGCTGAGATCTGAGCAGCTTGAGTCAGTGAGACTCTTACCTCCAAGGACCCAGCAGAAAACCAGAAGTGGTGCTGTGCCTCACAGTGGTAGAGCACCAGCCTTGAGCAGAAAAGCTCAGGGACAGTGCTCAGTTCCTGAGTTCAAGCCCCTGCCTGCCCATTTGAGGCCAAGCCCCAGATAGGAAGCATATGCCCAGCTAGCCCCAAGATCTCTTTCCTTGACTGTGGGCTTTGAAACCCAGACATTGGAGGATCCTATTGTCAAATTTAACCATGCCTTGAGACACGTCCTAGGAAATTTATGATGTGTGATTAGCCCTACCACCACCACCACCACCACCACCACCATCATCATCATCATCATCATCATCATCATCATCATCATCGTCATCATCGTCAGTTCTATGCACTTACCCCTTAGGTGTAAACATTCTCCCCTGCCCCCCCCCCCGCCCTTCCAACATGAGGACCAAAACTCAATTATCTTAACTAGTTTTCCTCATTGGCTGGCACTCTACCACCTGAGTCACACCTCCCACCCTTAGGGTTAGTTATTTGGTTTGTTGTTGTTGTTATCTGAGACCAGTACTCAAACTTGGAAGTGCATACAATCTGATTTCTCACTTTTACCCCAGGGAAGTTGGAGGGAAAAATAAAATAATACCACAGCTCCACTACGGTATGGTATATTCGCTGTGATCCCTTCCATTTTTCAGATGGAGAAACCGAGGGACAGAGAAGTTAAATGACTTGCCCGAGGCATTTTGGCCTCATAGAATTGAAGGTGTATTCTCCCTTCTGCCCTCCAGGATCTCACCAAAATGGCATCATCAAAAACCAATTTGTGCCACAACCCCACGCCCCTGGGAACCAAAGGTCCAATCAGAGAAGCCTGTACACCTCCATGGCCCGCCCACCTCTGCCCCGGCAGCAGTCCACAGGCTCAGACCGCGTGTCCCAGACGCTGGAGAGCCTGGATTTCCTCAAGGTGCCAGACCAAGGTGCTGCTGGGTAAGATAAGACTCAAGTAGGTAAAACCACACTCCAACTCTCATCAGAGCATTGCGGGTTCAGGGGTGACGTGGCTGTTGATTCCAGGCATTTGTAATGATGCAGCCAACCACACGCCCCATTTCATTGTCCAGAGAGGGTCTTGCATGGAGATTCCAGAAGGAGGCAGTCTTCTGAGCCTGACATTGAGTGACTCCAGGGCCTTTGTTGCTGAGTGACATGATTGGGGACTAGCAGTATTTTGCTGGAAGAAAGTTAGGCTTGCTTTGTGTTGGTATTCGTACCTGTGTCTGAGGTGTAGTGATGCATCAGCTCCAAGAGTGTCAGCAGCGTGAAGAATCATGCCCCAGTCTCCCATGACACAGCTGTGTGCAGAATCTAGATCTTCATAGCTTCCACAGGAGAGCCTCTGCTTTTCTAGAAAAGAAAATTGGGAATGGTGAGGCAGGCTTTGTAGCCTAAGGAAGCAAAGGCTTCTGGGAGCCTGTCTACACTGGGGGTGCCTGTAGAATCGCAGATTAGCCATGACCTGGGATCTCAGCTTCCTGAGTAGCTAGGATTATAGGCGTGAGCCACCAGTGCCTGGCAATGGTACTTGGTCTAGACTATTCCATTGGCTGTAGCTTGATGGTGATGGTAATGATGGTGGTGATGATGATGGTGATGATGATAATCGTGGTGAGATATGATCTCCAGTGGTTGATCTCTAGACACTTTTAAAGAACTTCCTTAAGATCCATCAGGAGCCTGAGCTCCTGAGTTCAATCTCCAGCACCACAAAAATAAGAAAAATAAAAATAAACCCTTCCAGCTGGCCGCAGGTGGCTCACGCCTATAATCCTAGCTACTCAGGAGGCTGAGATCTGAGGATGGTGGTTAGAAGCCAGCCAGGGCAGAAAAGTCCCTGTGAGACTCTTAGCTCCAATTAATCACTGAAAAACCAGAAATGGCGCTGTGGCTCGAGTGGTAATGGGCTAGCCTTGAGCACAAAGAGGCTCAGGGACAGTGCCCAGGCCCTGAGTTCAAGCCCCACAACTGACACAAACACACAAATATATATATATATATATATAGTCCTTTCTGCTCTGCATGGTTGCAGGTCTGTTGAACCCAGCAATGCTGGCCCCAGCCCTTTTTCCCCCTCCCTCTGTCTGTGTCCCAAAGCGTAGAGGTGCAGGAAGCTTGTATGCAAACCAGGCCCGCTGTGAAACCACAGCTTTCAGCTTTCAGCTTGGTGGGGGGGGGGGGGGGAATCACAGGTTTTCCTCTGTCCTCAAGGCCACAGGGCCTGGCGGAGCCATGCCATGTTCTTTCCCACTGTTCCTTTCCCCCTCACAAGCGACCATCAGCAGCAGAGTGTGTGCCACCCTTGTTGGGTCCCTCGTCTTTGTCTTCAGTCCTTTCTCTTTTGCATCCTCAGGGTTTTGAACTCAAGCCTCACACCGGCTAGGCAGCAGACACTCTGTCACTTGAGCCAATCTTTCCTCTCCCCCCTCTCCTGAAATAATAATAACGGTGACTCCAGCTCAAGAAATTATCTGCTCTCTTTTCCTCCCCCCCCCCACCCCCAGGGGTATAGGGATTGAAAATCATGGTGTGGACCCGTGCTCAATTTGTTTGTTCCCTGGTGCTCCACCCACTGAACCATGCCTCCCACTCAGCCCCTAGTCCTCTAACTCCAGGGCATACCCAAGAATTCCCCTTTCTCTTCCTGATCTTAGCCAATGCTGAGCACCTTTGGAAGAAGCCCAGCAAATGAAGATGCACCTGCCAGGCCGTGGACAAGGCCCTGAGCGTTGGCACTGCTCAGCTGGGCAGAGGTCACTCCGGGAGTCACACGCCTGGCTCCTAGGCTCCATTGGAGATTCCTGGCCAAGGCAGGAGATGTCTGCCCTGTCTGCTGGCTTCCTGAGTGCTTGGGTTTTGGCTAGCCAACCCAGCTTCTCAGCCTGCTTTGTAGACTTGCACACGGGCCAGATGGGAGCAGCCGGCAGCCCAAAGTAGGCAAGTGGAGAAACACCCTGTCTTATCCAGGACTGTTCTCTTCCAGCCCCCCCCCCCCGACACCATTCCCTGGCTGTCACCTTTAGCCATGGAGATGGGGTTGGCACCTGTACAATCATCCCCCAGTCACTAGTTTTCCTGTCTGTTCTCTGTCGTTGTTGTCATTGAATGTCTGTACTTGAATAGCTGTGAGAACCCTCCCTTCTTCTGCACACATTTGCTGGGGCAGCTGTTTCTTAAGAAGGCTCTGAGGTACGCACAGTTACGCCTGCCTGCCATCCTGGCTACTTGGGAGAACTGCAGTTTGAGGCCAGCGTGGGCACCATGTTCCTGACACCTCGCATTTCTACAAACGAGCCGGGCGGGAGGGTGCACGTCTGTGATCACAGACACCCGGGAGGCACAAGGAGGAGGAGGATTGCAGGCCAAGGCTGGCTCAAAGGGAGAAATGAAAAAGGAAGACCCTAAAATAAGTAACACAAAAAGGACTGAGAGCATGGTTGACGTGGCAGAGTGTCTGCCTAGCACGTCAAGTTCAAAGCCCAGTAACTGCCAAGAAAAAAAAAAAAGGAGAAAGTTGGACCAAAGGGATGATTTTTTTTTCCTAATTATTTTCTTGGGTCTTGAACTCAGGGCCTGGGAGCTGTCCCCGATTACTCAAGGCTTTACTACGTTGAGCTACAGCTCCATTTCTGGTTTTTCTGGTGATTCCTTGGAAATAAGAGTCTTGTTGACTTTCCTGCCTGGGCTGGCTTTGAACCAGGATCCTCAGATCTCAGTCTCCTGAGTAGTTAGGATTACAGGCGTGAGCCACTAGCGCCCAGCTAATTATTGACTTTCTAAAACACATAAAGGTGAAAGAAAAAAAAAGGTTTCAAATGTGGCCAGGGACCTTGGCTCTAGCATTTCAGGAGCCCTGTAGTGATCTGAATTTAATAGCTTCTCCTTTTTGCCAAGGAAATCGATTTATATTTCCTTCATGGGGTGTTTTTGGAATCTACCAGCATTTTGGGTATCCTGAGCTTGTCTATTTTCCATAAATATGAAGGTCCCTATTTAGATCAAAGTTTCAAATTGTCACCTGCAGAATGTACACATCTATAAAAAGCATTCCCAGTCTTTACTTCCTAGGCTTTTTAAACCCTGAGACTTAATCTTTCTTTCTCCTTTCTCTCAAAGGAGTTTCCTTTATAGATGTATTTAGCAGAAGCACTCGTTTTTCTTTTTGGATCATGTAACATGGATAAAAATCAAATGGTATAATTAGCGCCTCAAGTTAATTCAGGAAAGTCATCAGTTGATTTGAGGTTCAGCTGATGTAGTTTTTGGAGAGAGCATGAAGTCATTGCTAAATTAATCGCCACCCATCAACAGCCTTTCACCCTTGGATTAAGATATTTGTGCCCACGGTCTCTATAAGCCATGAGTTCAGTTCCACTCTCCAAACTGCACTAAGAGACTGGAGGTGGAAGTATTGGCTTTTAATCCTTTACTAAAGCTTTTGGTCAGTCAAATTCAAGGCCAGGAACAGTGGCGCATGACTATAATCCCAGCTACTTGGGAGATACAGAGATAGGAGCATAGGAGTTTGAAGCTGATCCAGAGAATAAAAGTCAGTGCTCATCTTGAATCCCTAGCTCCTCAGGAGGCTGCCATAGGAGTATCAAGGTTCAAAGCCAACCCAGGCAGAAAAGTCCTTGAAGCTCACCTCCAATTAACCAGCAGAAAGCGAGGCTCTGAGGTGTGGCTCAGGTGGTAGAGTGCCAACTGAGCAGTCAAACCAAGAGAGGCATCAGGGCCTGAGTTCAAAATTCCAATCACACATCACACATCACACATCACACACACACACACACACGCACACACACACAGAGTCTGATCCAGATTAAAGATCCATCCTGCTTTTATAGGTCATTCTCTTAGAGGTTTCTTGTTTTCCATAAAACCCAGGTCAGTCCCATTCATGGTAGGATAGCTTCAGGCAATTCTATATAATTCTATAATCCTAGCAACTCAGGAGGCTGAGATTGGAGGATCACAGTTCAAAGCCAGCCTGGGCAGGAAAATCTGTGAGACTCTTCTGTCCAAAGAACCACCCAAAAAAGCCAGAAGTGGAGCTTGTGGCTCAAGTGGGAGAGGGCTAGCATTGAGTGAATGAAAAGCTCAGGGACAGCACACAGGCCTTGAATTCAAGCCCCAGAAGTGGCACTAAATCAATCAATCAAAACAAATCCAGAGAAAGATAGAGCCACGTGCTGTGGCCGGATTTCTCCCCCACGCCCAGAAGCATAAATGGATACAAAACGTAAACGCTGCCAATGGCTCGTGTCAAGATTCTTCTCATGGAGTCATATTTTCAGAAGGCTTAAGATTTCCAGCCAGTGTCCAATAGCAATATTTCTACACGAACACGCAGCCATAACCTGGTCTGGGCTGAGTCAAAGTCTTGGAATTGCTGGCATGCATTTCTCCTCATTTCCAGTAACATTTAGAGATGGAGCCTTTTGGAACCCAGTGTATTTTTCCAAGTCAGGGAAAGAAAATGCCATTATTTTCCCTCTTGGAGTTTCAAGACATAAATTTCCCCACTGCGGGACAAAGCAATGATATTTGAAAACTCCATCCTCTCTGATCTCCCCGGCCTGGAGTCCACATAGCCACCCAGGAGCCATGGGAACCGCCCAGAAGTTGGCCAGGGCTAGGTGTGGGTCTGGTTTGTTGGTCTCCTTCTGTTTTACTCATCCCGTATTTACTGTGGGATGCCTCTAGCTTGCCCTTTAATGTTCCCGCCCACCCTCCGTGGATTCATGTGTATCACAGGAATAATGATAATACCCAGGTTCTGGTGGCTCATGCCTGTAATCCCAGCTGAGATTTGAAGGATCAAGGTTTGATGCTGGGCAGAAAAGTCTCTGAGACTCCACTATCAATCAACCAATAAAATGTCAGACTGGAGATGGTGGCTTGAGTGGTAGAATGCCAGCTATCAGTAAGCCAGCTAAATGAGAGCCAATAGCCTGGAGTCGAAGCCCTGGTATTAAGAACCCCCCTTCCCCCCAAAAAAAAGAAGTACTCAGATTTCTAATGAGTCACAGGCAATTTGAATTCTTTTCAAAGGGGGTCGCCTGAGGGTCCATTTTTCTTCCTGGCTTTTGGCATCTTGTGAGATTCCATAGCTGTCCAAGAGGTCTCAAATGTCCATTGAAAAACCTCACAATCGTCGAAAAGAATCTCTAGGCCTTCTGGTAGCCCATAATTCAGGACTTATGGCAGTACACTGCCAATTGTTGTTTGGGGGGGGGGTGTCTTAGAAGGTAGTCCCGGATGGCAGATACACACCATAGCATCCACAAGTGGGGGTGTGGCTCAAATGGTTAAGCACCAGCCATGAGCAAGTAAACTGGGTGAGCAGGAGGCTGCCAAAAAACAATTTTTTAAATTAGCTAAAGGCACACTATGAATATTTATTATTACCTTGATGTGCAATAGTGCTCGTTCAATTGCAACTTTGCATGACTTTTTACATTTTATACTTGAATAGGTATCTGTAATCTGAGGTGGTTTCGTGGTGATGTTCACATCTATGCTTAGAACTCTGAATAGTTTCACCCCCTCCACCGATCTTAGGACACAAGTTGCTGCAAGTTTGAAGTATCATCTTGCCAGCTGGGCTGAGCGGGTTCTCATCCATTGGCACAAGGGTCTCAAGTGTTTGTGCAAAGCCTATAATCCCCCCTTTATCAGGCCAGGTGGGCCACCTGGGCTGTGTGCTTCTGGGGGCTCAAAGACCTCATTCATTCATTCTTGACAGGTCACTTGACGGTGTTCTTCGCTCACTCATTACACAGGATCGCCCTCTAGCGGCAGTGATGGAGATTGCATAACTTAGCATGTTGGCCAGTGATCCACGCATAGGAAATGCCAGGAACCTTCCTCACACACTTCCCCAGAAGTTGCAAAGGTTTAGTGCAGT
This sequence comes from Dipodomys ordii, assembly GCF_000151885.1. Lineage (NCBI taxonomy): Eukaryota > Metazoa > Chordata > Mammalia > Rodentia > Heteromyidae > Dipodomys > Dipodomys ordii. Next base: position 6,919,943 of record NW_012267227.1, read on the forward strand.
AGTCGCCCCCACTCTTCTCCCCCCCACACACAAAAAAAAATACTGGTACACAGCCAGCCCAGCTGAAGAGTGGCTGTCATGTCATCCAGCCCTATCCAGGGACTTCCCAGAAGAGTGTCAGGCGTAGCCTGGTTCAGAGAGGCAGGGTACCCAGGAGAGAGAACAGATTTCAAGCCGGCAGTCCCTCTCTGCAGTCAATGGGAACCCAATTCTGGTACAATCGGTGGAGCTTGGCCACCTGCATCAAACCAGTCTGTGGCTGTCCCCCTCGGCTCACCCCACTCTGTCTAAAGCTCCTGGGGTTTCTCCTCACGCCCAGCTTCACAGTGCTTAACCATCTCTTCCCTTCTCCATTGAACCGAGAGATAGAAGTGACCAGATTGGCCCTCTATGGCTCCAATTCCAGCTTTGGGGTGATGATGAATCTCATGGACTTTTCCTACTAAGGATTATAGCCGTGAGCCACCGTATATGCTCCAGAATTTATCATAAGGGGTTGTTTTCTTGATTTTTTTGAATTTTCTGATCTTTCTCTTGAACTTCTCGTGTCTAGTACATAGAAACAAGCTGTTCTATTATCTGTATATTGTCTTATAGAACTGGCTTGTTAATAGCTTTTGTTGGGCTTTTTTTTTTTTTTTAAACCAGTGGTGTCTTTGCAGAAGCATTTCCTGCCTGTATTCACTTTCTCCCTTCTTCACTCTGGAGGTCTTTTGTTTGCTTTGTGTCTAGCCCCAGCCACTTTCTACCATAGCATTGGAACAAAAGGGGTTTCCTTCTCCAGCTCGGTCTGAGGGAGCTGGAGAAGCTGCAGGGGAAGTTGACCGTGTGGTCTCTGGGAGCCGGAGCCATACTGGACAGGGACTTGGTGAGACATGTGGTTTTGATCTCGGAAATGCTGGTAAGAGGATGGTCAGGTGGAAAGTGAACTGTCTGAGGCTGAGCTTGAACAGGTGCAGCTGGGAGGAGGCGGGGGAAGATGGAAGACAGTGCAGGGGAATGTGGCCATGACTCAGGGTTTGCATGGCAGAGGTGCATTTCCTCGTCTGCCCACTGGGTGTCGCCCTCTCTCCCTCCCAGCAGGACACCTTCAGTACCAAAGCCTCTCTGCTCTCAGACCCACCCACCCAGACCTTCTAGCTGGGAAGTCACATGACTTCTGGTAGCCCCAGCTAATTCTCCTTCACCAAACATTGCTCCTGATATATAGGGGATTAATCATACCAGCGGGCACTCGTCTGGCTGAGAAGGGCAGAAGTGATGTCACCCTCATAATCCACAGGGTGTACTACCCCCAGAGGTATGGGAGCTGGAGAAGACTTGGGGTTTGGTCCCTTCTGGGGGGACTGAGGGGGAGGGGGCAGAGCCTGGGCTGCAGAGTCCCCCGCTCTTTGCTGGAGCTAGTGCTTCTAACTTTCCACTTGATCTCAATTCATCCATCAGCCCCCAAGGAGCATTTGGCCATGACAGGATTCTAGAAGTACTGAGCTGTGGTTTCTTGTTCGTCCCAGAACAAAGAACTGAGGAAGATTCCTTTCTACTTGTGACCGGCGCCCCACATCAACTGCCAGCCCAACCCCTTTTTGAAGCCATCTTTATTTTTGTCCGTTGTGGGGCCTTAACTCTGGGCCTGGGCGCTGTCCCTCAGCTCTTCAAGCTCAAGGCAAGTGCTCTACCACTTGAGCACCACTTCCAGTTTTCTGGTGGCTAGCTGGAGATCAGAGTCTCACAGACTTTCCTGCCTGGACTGGCCTTGAACTGCGATCCTCAGATCTCAGCCTCCTGAGTAGCTAGGATTACAGGTGTGAGCCACCAGCACTGACTCTTGACAATTAACCACCAGGAAACTAGACGTGGCACTGTGGCTCAAAGTGGTAAAGCACTGGCCTTGAGCAAAAAATGCTCAGCTGAGTTGAAGTCCCATGATTGACACAAAAATGTTTGAGAGCGTCCTGGGCTTCGAAGGGCAGAAGTAGATTTGAACTTCATGAGGACACGGCTGTAACCCACTATAGGATTAAGGCCCATGTCTCATCTGCTTTGTTTTCTCTCTGCAGTGTTCGGAGACAGACGACCAGTCGGCCTACCCCAGCAGGGGGCAGACCCAAGCCCCAGCCCAAGCCCAAACCTCAGGTGCCCCAGTGCAAGGCTTTGTATGCCTACGACGCTCAGGATACGGATGAGCTCAGCTTCAATGCCAATGACGTCATTGACATTATCAAAGAAGGTAAGCGCAAGGCCAGGGCAGCCTCTCCAGCCTTTTGTCTTCATGGTGGCAAAATGGCTGCAGAGGTCCAGGCCATCATAGCAACTATTGCTGAACTCTTTATCTGGAATTTCCTTAGACAACAGATACAAGTTTCAAGTCAACAGATCATCATAAAAATTGTAAAGATGTACTCAACATGAAGGTGGACGAGGTTTCTCTTAGGCATGTGAGGTTAGGAGTACATCTTGACCAAAATATCACGACTTTCCCCTCTCATCTTTCTTAGCCCATCCTTTCCCTCAAGTGACATGGCTCCATTTTCACGTGTGGAACTTGAATATCATGGCTGTCTTCACCCACCTTTCCCTCTTCTCCCCCACAAACATGTGGTTTTTGGCTTTCTGTTAGTTGCTCAGAGGAGTTAAACCACTGGAATCCTCCCTACGTGTAGCATGCTTCAGTCAACTTGTTGGTGTATATGTGCATAGGATGATGCCCTATCTTTTCACATTTAGAACTTAGAACTCACTTCCACAAATGAGAGAAAAGACGTACCATTTGTCTCATTGAGCCTGATTTATGTCTCTTAATTTTTCTAGGCCCATCCATTTCCATGCAAATCACAGACTTATGTGATTTATATCCATTTCCTTAATCCATTCATCCATGGTGGGGAATCTGGATAGTTGGCTATGGTGGAGGACTTTTTCTGCCCAGGCTGGTTTTGAACTGCAATCCACAAGTCCTAGATTATAGATGTGAACCATTTGGACACCCAGCTTGAACACAAGTCTTGTCAGTCGTGGGGCTTGAACTCTAGGCCTGGGTGCTGCGCCTCGGCTCTTCAGCTCAAGGCTCATGCTCTACCACACTTGAGCCACAGTGCCACTTCCGGCCTTTTCAGCTTATGTGGTGCTGAGGAATCGAACCCAGGGCCTCATGCATGTGAGGCAAGCACTCTACTGCTGAGCCACCTTCCCAGACCCTGGACACAAGTCTTGTGTCATTCTGATTGGCTAAAGCCACCCATCTCTGAACTCATCTCTGCAGCAAGAGTTAGACCTGTCAGGGATTGCCCTAAGAAAGTGAACCTGAGGTTTACACGCCCCCCCCAACCCCCATTCTTATAGCTTCCTCATAATGGAAAGAGGCAGCGCCAGGAAGGAAATCTATGATGTGGTTCGTGGGCTTGGTTGGCTAAGTGCTTTATTAGTTATTTTGAGAAAAAGCAATGGCTTTCACCTCTGATCCCAGCTACCTAAGAGGCAGAGATCAGGAAGACTGCAGCCATCCTGCGACCACAATCCTCCTTGCCTAGCCCTCCCCAAAGTATTGCTTTTTTTTTTTCCAATTTGCCTAGAAATAAGTTTTATGACCATCAATATGGTTTTTATCAGAAGCAAAGTGCTAAACCTTAAAACTGTGGCATGGGTGCACACAGAGACCGATGCATTTTCATTCAAATGGCAAAGGACAATTTTGTGTGTGCCACGGTTGGGGCTTGAACTCTTGAGCCTGGGCTGACTTGGAACCATGATCCTGTGATCTCAGCCTCCAGGGTAGTGGAGCTACAGCTGCCCAGCCACACAATTGTATCTTTAGCTCATACACAAAGCCTCAAAAGGTAACCAAAGATGGTAGTGCATGCCTGCAATCTCAACATTCAGATTGAGGCAGGAGATTGTCAGTTCAGGGCCTAGCCTGGGTCACATAGAAAAGCCCTATCTTACCAGCTGTCCCTGGCAGACTACACCCACATTAGAGGGATCCCAGGCAGCACCCCAAAGGCAGATCTGAGTACTGGTGTTTTTGTGTCTGCCATGGTGATAGGTTCTCCTTGCGAAGTTCTTTTCTATTTGTCGGTTGTGGGGCTTGAACTCCGGGCCTGGGCACTGTCCCTCAGCTCTTCAGCTCAAGGCGAGCACTATCACTTGAGCCACAGCACCACTTCCGGTTTTCTGGTTCATTGAAGAGTCTCACCGACTTTCTTGCCTGGGCTGGCTTTGAACCGTGATCTTCAGATCTCAGCCTCCTGAGTAGCTTAGGATTACAGGCATGAGCCACTAGCACCCAGCTTCAAAGAACTTTTCTAATAACCAAACCTAGAAGGGAAAAAGAAAGGTGTCTGGGGCGTAGAGCAGAGCGTGTGTGGCTCACCTGCATGCACCTTCTCCCCCGCAGATCCATCCGGCTGGTGGACCGGCCGACTGCGTGGCAAACAAGGCCTCTTCCCCAACAATTACGTGACCAAGATCTGAGGCACCCAGAGACTCCAGCAAGAGACAGAGGTGCTCCAGATGCAGACTTGAGAGCATTTGGTGGGGGACTCTCCCCACCCCAACTCTTCTGATCCACAGTGAGCAATTACTTACTTCTCCAAGGCCTGGAACCATTCTACCACCTTCCCCTAAGAAGACATGGAGAACTGTGGCTTCCGGACTAGGGAGCTGTCACTCGTAAGTGACCCAAAAGGATTAAAAGCAGCCTGGTTGTAGGAACCAGCAGGGCAAAGCAGCACAAGGTTTCCTAAGATTTATTTATTGTATTTAAACCCGGTGAATGGGAAGAGAGGGAAGGCTCTCCGACCAGTGCCTGGAGTTGAAGAGCACATTTCTTTCCTCTTATTTCTTTTCCCTCCCCTCCCACCCCCAATAACATTCCTATCTGCATCTTCCCTCAGGGAGGGCTGGGTGAGAATGGACACTCACCACCTCAAGGTCAAGGGTAGGCTGGCTTACCTGTGCCAGGGGGCGGGGCTGGGAGCCTTGCGGTATCTCTGGGTCTTCGATTGGAATTTGGCTGGCCCATGTTGGTTTCTGTTTGTCTGTGTGTGTCATGCTGTACTGCTATTACAAGAAGGATCTTTCTTTGCTCAAGCTGTACATTTATAAAAAGATTATACTGTATGTGTGTGTATATATATAAATATAAGAAAATCAGATGATAGAAATGTGTATGAATGTATTCAGTATTCCACTGTACTCATTCCCAAAGGTAAGGTTTCATGCCATATCTCCCACCCAGGTACTTACTGAAACCCCCACTCCTTTCCAGCTCAGTCCCAACAGACCCTTTCCCTGGGAGGTCTTTCTTTTTTCCCTAGGACCACCCCCTACCTCCTAAATGAATAAAGAAATCAATGACCATCCAATTCTGCCCTCTTGTTTGTTGTGGGTGATAACCGTGTCCTTCCACTAAGGCATACATTCCTCACTTGGCTGGGAAGGTGGCTCAGTGGTAGAGCGCTTGCCTTGCATGCATGAGGCCCTGGGTTCGATTCCTCAGCACCACATAAGCAGAAAAGGCAGGAAGTGGTGCTGTGGCTCAAATGGTAGGGCGCTTGCCTTGAGCTGAAGAGCTGAAGAACAGCGCCCAGACCCAGAGTTCAGGCCCCATGACTGACACCCAAAAAAAAAAAAAAAATACTTAAGAGAATAGTAGCCTTAGAAAAAGACACTCAAAAACAGAAATTATAGGAATACACCCTACTACAGGAATAGATTAGTAAAAACAAGAGGAAAAAAAACCACATGCACATGCACACACGCACACGCGTGCGTACACACACACACAAAGACAGAAAATACAGTATCGTTCTCAATAGAAACATTAATTAATGCATCCAGTAATCAGCAGGCTCAACTCTCCAATTAAAAGATATAGAGGCCAGGCACCAGTGGCTCACACCTATAATCCTAGCTATTCAGGAGGCTGAGATCTGAGCATCTATAGTTCAAAGCCAGCCCAGGCAGAAAAGTCCCCTGGAAGCTCTTATCTCCAATTAATCACCAGAAAACTGGAAGTAGCACTGTGGCGCAAAGTAGTAGAGCACTGGCCTTGTGCAAAAAGAGCTGAGAGACAGCACTTAGGCCCAGAGTTCAAGCCCATGACCAACAAAACAAAGATGTAGAACAGCAGCCTGAATTTAAAAATCTCACTGGGCTAGGAATATGGCTTAGTGGTAGAACGCTTGCCTAGCATGCATGAAGTCCTGGGTTTTGTTCCTCAGTACCACATAAACAGAAAAAGCCAGAAGTGGCACTGTGGCTCAATTGGTAGATTGCTAGCCTTGAGCCTAAGAAGCTCAGGGACAGTGCCCAGGCACTGAGTTCAAGCCCTAGGACTGGCCAAAAAAAAAAAAGTCTTACTAACAAAAATGATAGACAGTTGCTGGTGGCTCACACCTGTAATTCTAGCTACTTAGGAGACTGAGATCTGAGGATCACAGTTTGAAGCCAGCCTCGGTAAGAAAGTCCATGAGAAAACCAGAAATGGAGCCATGGCTCAAAGTGGTAGAGCACTAGCCTTCAGTGAACCAGCTCAGGGTCAGCGCCTAAGCCCTGAGTCCAAGCCTCAGGAACTGATCAAAAATTGAAAAAATGACCTTCAAAGCAAACACATCCTGTACGAAGATAGGAATTGTCTTATTTATTTTTGTGGTTTTAGGGCTTGAATTCTGAGCCTGGGCACTGTCCCTCAGCATTTCAGCTCAAGGCTAGCACTCTACCACTTGAGCCACAGTGCCACTTCTGGTTTTCTGAGTGGTTTACTGGAGATAAGATTCTCACAGACTCTCCTGCCCAGGCTGGCTTTGAACTGTGATCCTCAGATCTCAGCCTCCTGAGTAGCTAGCATTACAGGTGTGAGCCACCGACACTTGGCAAATAGTCATATTTATAACTGATAAAATCAACTTCAGGCTAAGATCAGATTGACAAAGGAGGTCACTTCACATTGGTTAAATGTTATAACCTATGAAGAAGGAATTACAGTGGTCAGCATACATGCAACTAATAGCACAACCAAGTTCAATTAACAAAACACTCTTGGACTTACAAGCAAAGAAACCCCAAGTTAAATGACACTACAACCCAAAATGATGTAATAAATATCTATGGAGTACTTTACCTAGTAACCACATGATATACATTCTTCTCAGCAGCCCATGGGACTTTCTCCAAAATAGCTCATATCCTAGGACACACAGCCAGACTGAACAAGTACAAGAAAATTGAAGTAAGACCCTGTATTCTATCTGACCACAATGGAACTATCCTAGAAGTCAATAACAAAAGATACAAGGTTCAGACACCAGTGGCTCAGGCCTGTAATTCTAGCTACTCACAAGTGTGAGATCTGAGGATAAAGGTTTGAAGCCAGCCTGACAGGAAAGTCTATGAGACTTAAGCACAACAGGTCAGATCCCAGGCCCTAAGTTCAAGCCCCAGGATCAGGACATACACACACAAAAAAACAAACATTAAATGAGGCAAGCCAAGCTCAAAACACAAACAGTACATATTTTCTGTCATATGCAAAGGCTAGATCTAAAATACACTAGGACATTAACAATTATATATTATAAACTATAAATTAGACTAGACATTCGTACATTGAGACCAGAGGTGCAAGACTTATGTGATTTGATCATATAAAATAATATTTAGCAAAATGAACTCCAGGAAATGGAAACGAGAGGCATTTTTTTTGTTGCTGTCTTTGTTTGCCTTTTGTCTTGTTTGTTCATTTATCTGTCTTTGGGAGGTTAAAGGAGAACACAGAAATGGACAAAGCATGAACAATGCAACAGTAGTACTCACTGGACACTGTGGAAAATGAACTATACGACTGGTGGATGGGCATGAGGGAAAAACTGGGAGTGAGGGAAGGGGTGACATGATCCAAAAAGAAATGTACTCATGACTTATGAAACTGTAACCCCTCTGTAAATCACCTTTATAATAACAAAAAAATTCAACAAAAAAACCCTCAAAATATATTCAAACATATGGAGAATAAGCAACACATTGTTGAATAACAGCTGGGTGACTGAACAAAGAAAGGGAGAAATCAAAAAGTTCCTGCAAACTAATGAAAGTGTATCCTACCAGAACTCTGGGATATAGCAAAAGTAGTAAGAGATCAAAGTTCATAGCTCTAAGCACCTACATAAAAAGAACAGAAATTTCAGTAAATAACCGATACAACTAAAACTTATAGAAAAATAGGAATAAATCAAACACAAAACAACTAGACTGAATAAGGTAGTAAGAGTCAGAAATTAATGAATTAGAGACTAAAGAAACTAGAATGAAGGAAACAAAAAGCTGGTTCTTTGAAAAAAATCAGAGACTGACAAAACCTATAGCTATTTCGACAAGAAAAATGAGAGAAGAGGCCAAATCAACAGAATTAGAGATGAAAAAAGACAATATTACAATATCAAAGAAATCCAAAAGATTATGAGGGACTGTCTTAAAGGCCCAACTCAAATAAACTTGTATGTAGAAGAAACGGGTAAATTTCTGGCGACACAGAGCTGCCAAACCTGAACCACTTAAACAGAGCCATTAATAAGCAATGAGATGAAGTAGTAAGTCTCCCAACAAGGAAAAATCTAGGGTATGATGGATTCATAGCTAAATTCTGTAAGACATATAAAGAAAAACTAATTCCAGTACTCTTCAAACTTTTCCATGAAATAAGAAGGAAAGGATTACTACCAAACTCATTCTATGACCCTCGCTTTACATTCATCCCCAAACCAGGTAGGGACCTCAGGAAAAAAAGAGAACTATAGACCAATCGCTGATCTGCATAGACACAAAACTAATGAAATGCAAGCCAGGCGCTGGTGGCTCACACCTGTAATTCTAAACTACTCAGCTGACTGAGATCTGAGGATCATGGTTCAAAGCCAATCTGGGCAGGAAAGTCTGTGAGATGCTTATCTCCAATTAACCACCAGAAAACCAGTATTGGTGCTGTGACTCAAGTGGTAGAGCACTTGCCCTGAGCTGAAGAGCTCAGACACAGTGTCCAGGCCCAAAGTTCAAGCCCCACGACCAAAAAAAAAACAAAAGCCAAAACAAAATGAATTCAACAACAAACAACAAAATCATTTACTATGGTCAAGTCAGTTTCATCCCAGAGATGCAAGGCTGCTTTATAATATATAAATCAATTAATGTAATATATCACATTAATATAGTCAAGGACAAAAATCACATATCCCATCAACAAATACAGAAAAAAAAGCCTTCAATAAAATCCAACATCCATTTATGATAAAAGCTCTGGAGAAGCTAGGAGTAAGTATAAACTTCAACATAATAAAGATTATCTATGACTAATGTATAGCTAACATCATACTTCCTGGTGAAAAACTGAAACCATGTGCTCTAAAATCTTCAGAGCAAGGCAAGATGTCTGCTTTCTCGGCTCCTTTACAATAGTAATAGAATTCCTAGCCAGAGCAATGAGGCAAAAGAAAGACGTAAAAGGGATCCGAATAGCTTAAGAGGAAGTCAAACTGTCCCTATTTGCCAATAGCATGATCCTTTAGCTAAAGAACCCTAGAGAGAACTGGGCGTAGGTGGCTCACGCCTGTAATCCTAGCTACTCAGAAGGCTGAGATCTAAGGATTGCAGTTCACAGCCCCACGACTGACAAAAAAAAAAAAAAAAAGAACCCTAGAGTTCACTCTAGAGCTGATCAACAACTTTGGCAAAGTTGCAAGATATAAAATTAGCCCACAAAAATCAGTAGCTTTGGACCGGAAAGGTGGCTCAGTGGTAGAGTGCTTGCCTTGCATGCATGAGGCCCTGGGTTCGATTCCTCAGTACCACATAAACAGAAAAAGCTGGCAGTGGTGCTGTGGCTCAAGTGATAGAGCTCTAGCCTTTGGCTGAAGAGCTGAGGGACAGTGCCTGGGCCCAGAGTTCAGGCCCCACGACCGACAAAAATAATAATAATAATAATCAGTAGCTTTTCTGCTCAGGCCAGAGAAATCAGGAAAGGAATTCCATTTGTAAAAAACCTCAAAAACAAAAAAGGAAAACAACCCTAGGAACAAATCTAATCAAGGAAGTGAAGGACCTCTACATGAAACCCAAATAAAACTCTGTAGAAAGAAACTCAAGAGTACACCAGAAAGTGGAAAGACCTCCCACATTCTTAGACTGGCAGAATATGTAAAAGATAGCCATACTGCCAGAGCTGATCTACAAATTCAGTGCAATACCCACCAAAATCACTGGGATTGACAAAACAATCCCAGAATCCATATGGAACTACAAAAGACCCTGAATAGCTGAAGAAAGTCTGGGAAAAAAAAAAAAAAGCAATGGTTGGAGGTATCACAATTCCATACCTCAAACACACCTACATAGTCATAACAAAAAATAAGTTGGTATTGGCATGAACAGCCTGAAGACCAATGGAATAGAGTAGAAAACCCAGAAATAAACCCATATACCTAACAGCCATCTGATAATTGACAAGCCAAATAGATATGCTGGAAAAAAGACAGCTTCTCAATAAATGGTGCTGGGAAAATTGAACATCTATACACCAAAGGCAAATTGGATCCATGTCTGTCACATTTCACTAGTATCAACTCAAAATGGATCAAAGATCTTAACCTCAGGCCTGATAATCTTGATAATTGTACAGGAAGAGGCAAGAGAAACAGAACTTATTGGTATAGGTGGGAATTTACTGAGTAGAATTCCAGGGTCCCAGCAAATTGGAGAATCAACAAATGGGATTACATCCAACTAAAAAGTGTCTGCATAGCTAAGGACATAGTTACTAAGAAGATGACCTACAAAATGGGAGAAGATCTTTACCAGCTATACATCAGACAAAGGCCTAATATGCAAAATACACAAGGCGCTCAAGAAACCCCCTGAAAGCAATAACTCAATAAAGAAGCAAAGGAGCTCCAGACTAGCAGAAGCAACAAGAATAGCCAATAAACACGTGAGGAAATACTCAATATCCCTGGCCATAAAGGAAGCGCAAATCAAAACAACATTAAGAGCCAACCACCAGTGGCTCACACCTATAATCCTAGTTACTCAGGAGGCTGAGAGCTGAGGATTGAGGCTCCAGCCCAGGCAGGAAACTCGGTAAGACTCCTATCTGCAATTAACCACCAAAAAAGCCATAGTAGAACTGTGGTTAAAGTGGTAGACCACTAACCTTGAGCAAACAAGCTCAAGTAACAGCACCCAGGCCCTGAGTTCAAGCCCCAAAACTGGCACAAAATGAACAAATAACAAAAACAACATATTGTGGTTCCATTACACCCCAGTTAGATTGGCAGTATTGAGAATGTGAACAACAAATGCTGGCGGGGATGTGGGGAAAAGGAACCCAATTACAATGTTGGTGGGAATGTACAACCATTCTGGGTGGCAGTTTTGTTGATTACTCAAAAAACTAGACATAGGAATGGCTTAGTGGTTAAGAGTGCTTGCCTAGCATGCATGAAGCCCTGGATTCGATTCTTCAGTACTACATAAACAGAAAAAGCCAGAAGTGGCACTGTGGCTCAAGTGGTAGAGTGCTAGCCTTGAGCCAAAGAAGCTCAGGGACAGCGCCCAGGCCCTGAGTTCAAGCCCCAGGACTCGTAGAATAAACCAACTACAACAACAATCAAAAACTAAACATAGAACTTCCCACCCAGCCATTCAGGGCATCTACCCTGAATATTACAAATCAGGTTACAGTAAAGACACTGGACATCCATATATTCATTACTGTTCTAGTCACCATAGCCAAAAGTACAGAACCAGCCCAGATACCGTACAACAGATGAATGGATCAAAAAAAAAATGTGGTACATATACAGAATAAAATTTACTTATCAGAAAGCATGTCATTTTCATGAAAATGGATTTGGAAAAAATTATGCTCAGTCAGGCTCAGAGACACAATCAGCACATGTTTTCTCTCATATGTGAACTTGGATCTTAATTACACACATACATGAAAACAGCCTCATCTACAGAGATATACACACACAGGAATCCAGGAAGCCAAATCATGTTTTCTTAGGGATGGGGTGTCCGGGGAGGGGAAGGACAGGCATGTATACGTGAAAATGGAAAATGGATTCAGGTCACTTGAGAAGAGGGGTGGGGAGAAGATGGGAAGAATGAGGAAAAGGGGTGACAACCACCAAGATGCATTGTACTTATAAACTGACGTGCCCCTTAAGTTTGCAATGTTTCCAAATTGACTTGACTGTTTTCTCTTGGCACCTCATTGAAAAGTTTTGAAAGCCTTGGTTCTAAGAGGTTATGTTAGATTTGTCTATGCATTTACATTTGTGCTTGGAATCTGGGGCTATTTCCCCTTGAGAAAAAAATATTAAAGGGATATACCTCGGTGAGGGACTGTTTGCCTAGCATGCACAAAGGGTAAAAATGATGACAAATCACCACTAAATGATTCAGTGTCCATATACACGCCTATGCCCACCACCACACTCCACACTTAAACCTTCTGTAGCTAAGACAGGGCATTGGGGAAAGAAATTCCAAGTGTCAAGCCGGGTGCCAGTGGCTCACGCCTGTAATCCTAAACTACTCAGGAGGCTGAGATCTGAGGATCGCAGATCAAAGCCAGCCCAGGCAAGAAAGTCCGTGAAACTCTTATCTCCAATAAACCACCAGAAAACTGGAAGTGGCACTGTAGCTCAAGTGGTAGAGCGCTAGCCTTGAGCTGAAAAGTTGAGGGACAGCGCTCAAGCCCAGAGTTTAAGCCCCTTCACCGACAGAAAAAAAAAGAAAGGAATTCCAAGTGTCACCATTACTAGGAAGTGGTAAGTGCATTACCTTCCTCCAGCACACTCTTGGTCTCACCGTCCTCCTGAGCCCCTTTACTGGGTTATTTTGTTGACCATCACCCCAGAGAACAAATGTTCCTAAGCAGGGAATAGAGAGCAGGTGAGGAGGTCCTAAAAGGTATCCTGGTATTCCTTGAATATAAAATCTGTATAATAAGCTGGGTGCTAGAGGGGAGGCTCCTGCCCATAATCCTAGCTACTCAGGAGGCTGAGATCTGAGGACTGAGGACCGAAGACAGCCCAGCTAGTCCTTAATTCACCGTCTGAAAATGGAAGTGGAGCTGTGGCTCAATTGGTAAGGCAACTAGCCTTGAGCAAAAGCAGCTCAGGGACAGCACTCAGGCCCTGAACTCAAGCCCCAGGACTGGCAAAAAAAATAATAAAAAGCTCAGCTAGCATTCCCTGAGGACAGGATGCCACGAAAGCAATGACATTCATGCACTTATCCCTAAGCACGTTTCAGAAATTAGCCCAAGCAGGTGTCCGCTGATTTCTTTCTTTTGGCCTGGACTATACACACATGGGAGGATCAATAGCTTTATTTTTCTCAATATACAATTTAGAAAAAAAAAATCAGTCTGAGGAAGGGATTTTGTGAAAGAGGCCAGAGGATGATACTGTACAAAATGAAGAGTTCCAAAGTAAGGAGAAAGCATGGTGGGTGAAGGCTCAGAGGCCTAGGACCTTTCCACCAGGGAGGCGGCCAGGTCTTTGATGGTCTTGGAGTTCAGCTGAGGGATTGTGCTGATCTTCAGGAGTTTGCTGCTGGAGTACTTGTTCTTGATGGCCTGTGGAAGTCATTGGTGAGTAAGCACGTGTCAGAACGCCATATTCCCACTCCTTAGTCCAAGTTAATTCACAGCGATTGAAATACAAACACCTGACTCACTGTCCACAGGCCCTGTGTGAGCTGAGATTTGGTGGAATGGAACATAGGCCCAGGGCAGTCCCAGGACCTCTTCTGCTCCCATTTTGCAGATATCTCCCATGAGATCTACACCACAGTGTCCAGGAAGGGGGATGTGTGCCTGTGTGTGAGCGAGCGAGCGAGCGAGCGAGCGTGTGTGTATCAGAGAGAGACAGAAAGAGAGAGAGGGAGAGAGAGGGAGGGGGAAAGGGAGGGAGAGGGAAAGACAGGGAGAGGGAGGGAG
>NW_012267227.1:6936048-6951495 GCF_000151885.1 Dipodomys ordii
CACTTGAGCTATAGCACCACTTCCGGTTTTCTGGTGGTTTATTGGAGGTAAGAGTTTCATGGACTTTCTTGCCCGGGCTGATTTTGAACCTCAATCCTCAGATCTCAGCCTCCTGAGTAGCTAGGATTACAAGTGTGAGCCACTGGCACCCAGCTGCCTATGAGATTCTTATTTCAAATTAACTACCAAAAAATGCTGAAGTGGCACTGTGGCTCAAGTGGTAGAGCTCTAGCTTTGAGCACAAAAGCTCAGAGACAGCACCCAGGCTGGAGGTCAAATTCCAAGACTGGTACAAAAAAAAAGAAAAAAGAAACTGTGAGTTAGGTGCTGATGTCTCAAGCCTGTAACCTTAGCTACTCAGCAGGCAGGCAGAGATCTAGAGATTCATGGTTTAAGAATGCCCAGGGGCTGGGAATGTGACTTAGTGGTAGAGTGCCTGCATAGCATGCATGAAGCCCTGGGTTCAATTCCTCAGTCCCCTATAAACAGAAAAAGCCGGAAGTGGTGCTATGGCTCAAGTGCTAGCCTTGAGCAAAAGAAGCTCAGGGACAGTGCACAGGCCCTGAGTTCTAGCCCCAGGACTGGCAGAAAAAAAAAAAAGACCAGGCAGAAAAGTCTGCAAAATATTGTTTCTAGAACCATCAGCAGACAGCAGGGCTGGAGGCATAGTTCAAATGGTTGAAGGATAAGACCCTTGTGCAGGAAGAGACACAAATTGACTTTTGCTTCAACATTTGGTGATACAATTCTGAAGGCTAACCCAGTCCCTTTCATATGCATGTTGCAACTGGCAAGCTCAACCACCATTTTGTGACATTCCCAAAAGAGATCAAGGCAACACAGATCCAGTCAGGAGGAAATAGTAAGATCATATACAAATAGTATTGCAAAAACCAACTCCCAGAAGACCAGGAGCCGAATTGTTAATAGTCTAAGAGATCAAGACAACACAGTGAAGGTGAACTGGAAGCCAAGCATGATGGCTTAAGCCTGTAATCCTAGTTATGTGTGCCAGTCCTGGGGCTTGAACTCAGGCCTGGGCACTGTAAGCTTCTTTTGCTCAAGGCTAGCACTCTACCACTTGAGCCACAGCACTACTCCTGGCCTTTTCTGTTTATGTGGTACTGAGGAATTGAACCCAGGGCTTCATACGTGCTAGGCAAGCACTCTACCACTAAGCCACATTCCTAGCACAAGATCAAGATTTGAAGAAAAGTCTGTGAGACTTTTTTTTTTGAGTCAATCAAGGGCTTGGACTCTGGGCCTGAATGCCACTTCCGGTTCCCTGAGTGGTTTATTGTGGTTTATTGGAGATAAGAGTCTCATGGACTTTCCTGCCCAGGCTGACTTTGAACTGTGATCCTCAGATCTCAGCCTCCTCAGTAGCTAGGATTACAGGCGTGAGCCACCAGTGCCTGGCTTGTGAGACTCTTGTCTCCAGTAAACTGTGTTAAAAAAAGAAAAAGCTCAAAGTGGTGTTGTGGCTCAAGTGGTAGAGCACTAGCCTTGAGCTGAAGTATGTCAGGAAAGTCCTCAAGCCCTGTGTTTAAGCCCCAGAACCCACTCAGGCACACATGTACACCCACAGTAGAAAGTTATAGAAAAGTCCTCCCATTCATTCTGTCTTCTATGGAACTCCCACAGAATATCGGTGTCCTTTTTCGTTAGTTCCCGTGTCCTTTTTGGAAAAGGAAGTAAAATATTTACATCTGCAGACTTCTTCACTAAGTGTAACTGTGCAGAGGAAGCCCCGCCCCATGCTGCCATGGCAACCTTGCAGCTAGGGATGTGTTTTCTGAAGGCCAAGGTTGTCTGGGTAAAAGGCTTTGTGATCCAGCCATGGGAGAGGATGACAGCAGACTTAGGAAGAGCCAAATCCAGGCTGTCTATACCCTTTCCTCTCTTCTTTCTCTCTTATCTCCTACAGGAGATGAGGCTGCAGAGAATGAGAATTAACTGGCTCTCCCTTGACTTACATTCCCTCTTAGGATTTCCCTGCTTTGTAGACCTGGGAGCTCCTCATCGGAATCCCAAAGAGACTTTCTATCTTAACAATCTCTGAGTCAGGTCTTGGCCTTGCTTTGTCCACTGTGCTGGCTTTTTTTAGTGGCTTTCCTCTTTCCTGACACCTCCACCATCCAACTGTTTACCATGGCATAGTCTGCAGTGTCTGAATGGTTCCCGAGTGGTTTTGTTTTGGCCACACTGAGGTTTGAACTCAGGGCCTTATGTTAGTTCCATTTGCTTGCTTTGGTGGCACTCTACCACTTGAGTCAGGCCTCCAGCATAGCTTTTTGCTGGCGAGTTTGAAAATGGAGTCACAAAGACTCTTCTGCCTGGGCTGGCTTTGAACTGGGAGCCTCAGAGTCAGCATCCTTTAGGATCTAGGATTACAGGCATGAGCTTCTGGTGTCTGGGAGGTCTTTGAACTTTTAACATTTCTCCAACAGCACTGTGAAAATGCTAACAATCATTATCCTCAAAAGGCTCACAATTGCTAGGCGCTGGTGCCTCAAGCCCTATGATCCCAGCCACACAGGAAGCTGAGATCTGAGGATCAAGGTTTGAAGCCAAATCCAAAGAGATTCTTTTTTTCATTTTGGTCAGTCGTGGGGCTTGAACTCTGGGCCTGGGAGCTGTCCCTCAGCTCTTCAGTTCAAGGCTAGCGTTCTACCACTTGAGCCACAGCACCACTTCCAGCTTTTTCTGCTTATGTGGTGCTGAGGAATTGAACCCAAGGGCTTCATGTGTGCAAGGCAAGCACTCTACCACTAAGCCACCTTCCCAGCCCCCCAAAGAGACTCTTAACCTCCAATTTCCTAGCAGAAAGCCAAAGTGGAAGTATAGCTCAAGGGATATAGTATTGTCAACCTTGAGCAGAAAAGGCAGAGTGCACAAGAGTGCACTGGGTTCAAGACCCAGTATCAGCCCATGTGCATGCACATACATAAAACTGGTCATTTATATCACGAGGATTGAAAATACAGCCTAATATCCTCTTAAATCACTCACCCATTTTCCTTGGCCCAGAACCTTTTGCGACAAGCAGGAAGCTGCAGCTGCCACCTTAGAAGGGTGGTAATGCACCATGTCATAGTCCAGGAGAGTCAGCTCCATCAAGTACTTGGCTAAAGTGTGCTGTTCCACGTCAACCTGGAAGAGACAGGGAAAAGTCCCTGTGGTTATCACTGGGGCAGAATTCTAGGGGAAGGCTGAGGAAGTGGGTTCCGCTTCACTCTCATCCTTCAACAATTGCTCATGTCCACATCAGGCAACAGACCCAGATCCCGTGGCCTTCATTCCTGACACCGCTGAGACGAGCACCAAGACTTTACGAAAGCAAGACATCAGTGGCTCACACCTGTAATCCCAGCTACTCAGGAAGGCTGAGATCTGAGGATCATTGTTCAAAGCCATGCTGGGCAGAAGAAAAGTCTGGGAGACTCCATCTCCAATTAGCCAACATAATGCTGGGCTAGAAGTGTGGCTCAGGTAGTAAGAGTGCCAAGCTGAGCAAGCCAAATGGGCCAACTTGAGATCCCCGAGTTCAAATCCCAGGACTGGCACACACACACACACACACAGTTTCCTGATGCTCTCCCCAGATCAACCAATGCTTCTAGATACTACACCAAAATTTAAAAAAATAAAATCTCCTTCAGATCTGAGGTACTTACCTCCCCGGCTTTTGATGCTCGCCTTAAGAAGTGGAGGGGCAAAGGCCGACCCAACTCAAACTTGAGTTCTTTCAAGATGAAGGTCTCCATTTCACGGATCTGGGAGCTGGTGTAAGCGTTGTCTGTGATGTACACAAAATCTTCAATATTTGGAGAAAACATCTCCTCGTATTTGGAAGCCAAGAGCAGAGCTGTAATTCCAACCAGTTGAAGCTTCTTCCGACACACTGGCTGAACCTAAGTGAACACAGACATGTCAAAAAAAGTCACACCTACGATCATGCATATGGCTCACCCCTGTAATCCTAGAGACTCAGGAGGCTGAGATTTGAGGATCATGGTTCCTGGCTTGTTTTTGTTTTTTTTTTTTTTAATTTTTTATTGTAAAGATACTATACAGAGGGTTACAGTTACATGAGTGAGGTAATGAGTACACTTCCTCTTGAACATTGTTAGCCCCTCCATTGTTTTCCCCCTACCATCCCCTCCCTCCCTCCCTTCCCCGAAGTTCTTTTTTTTTTTTTTGATTGTGATTAAGTGATTACATAATTTCTAAGTCACAATCCTGGCTTGTTTTTTAGGTACCTCAGACTTTTATTTTGTACCTGAGACTTTTGTTCTTACTTTAGCTCTTCTTACCAAAAATTACTGTACTTTCCATCTGATAGAGATTCTGCAGTGATAACCCAGAATCTCTGGCTAGCTAGGACTTTGTCATCTCTGAGGGTCATTAGTAGAATAATAGAACTATTATTATATTGTTTGGTCAAATTGGGACTTGACCTACACTCAAATGTTGACTTTAAATAAGTAAATCCTTATCTTCAAGGCTACCATTTGGTAGGTAACACACCAGTAATTTATATCCAGTATCTCTGTGTAACAGTTGATAAAAATGTTCAAGATTACTTTTACATTGCTCTTTATATTCCATCTTTTCAGTCTACCCACACACACATATACTTGCTATTTTTTTTTCTTTTCTCTCTTTTTCTTTTCTTTTTTTGTGAGGGAGGGGAAAGGTAGCACTGTGGTTTAAAATCAGAGCCTCAGACTTCCCAGGCTGGTGCTCTGCCACTTCAGCCATGGCCCCCAGATTTATATTACAAAGAAAACGAGTAAAAACAAACAAAAAACTGTGGGCTGGGAATATGACTTAATACAGTGCTTGCCTAGAATGCATGAAGCCCTGAGTTCAATTTCTCAGCACCACATAAAAAAGTTCAAAAGTGGTGCTGTGGCTCAAGTGGTAGAATGTTAGCCTTGAGCATAAGCAGCTCAGGGACAGTGCCTAGTCCCTGAGTTCAAGCAACAGGACTGGCCATAAACAAACAAACAAATAAATAAATAAATTCTGCCTAGAGAAAAATCATCCCTCGAAAAAATTTCTATGGTGATTTCAAGTCACAACTAGTTAACCAAACATCTCATTTTTTCAGATGAGGCAACCCTAAACAAATACCAAACTTCAGAAATGGTACCAGTAGGGCTGGAGAGCTGGTGTTCAAAGGTACTGCAGGCTGGTTAGCTTGGACGCCATCTGCTGGTTTATTTCATCTGAGGAAGATGGCTATTCAGTACATAGTGAGTACCCAGAATCTCAAACCCCAAAATTTTCTAACATCTCAAACACTGCATGCTTATATAGGATTCGCCCAGTAAGAAATTTCACACTTAACCCCAAGTGACATGTTGAAAGAAAACAATAAGAGCACTGAACATACTACATAAAGTTACCTTCGGATTTGCACACAGGGTGAATATAAATGAATATAGATTTAGACTTGGGCCCCGTTCCCAAACCTGGCCAAATAGCCAAATAAGATAGCCAAATGCCCCAAACTCTGAGGGGAAAAAAAAAGTCTATGCTAGATGCCAGTGACTCATGCCCAGGCTGAGATTTGAAGATCTTGGTTCAGAGCCAGCTTGGGCAGGAAAAGGCTGTGAGATTCTTCCCTGATTTTTTTTGTTTTTGTTATTTAATTGTTCACTTTATATATACATATATATATTTGTTGGTCATGGGGCCTGAACTCTGGGTCTGGGTGCTGTCCCTCAGCTCTTCAGCTCAAGGCTAGCATCTACCACTTGAGCCATAGCTCCACTTCTGACCTTTTTCTGCTTATGTGGTGCTGAGGAATCGAACCCAGGGCCTGAAGCATGCAAGGCAAGCACTCTACCACTGAGCTACCTTCCCAGCTCCAAAGTCTATGAGATTCTTATCTCCAAGTAACCACCAAAATGCTGCATGGAGCTATGGCTCAAGTGCTAGAATGTTAGCCTTGAGCACAAAACAGATCAAGGAAAGCACCCAGTCCCTGGGTTCAAGCCAGGCATAATATTTCTGATAACACTTATTTCAAATATAAGACACTCAGTGTGTATGTTTCTCTCAGTCCTTGTCTTCAACTACTCTGAGCACCTGAAGTTCTCTGGCATCTCAGATATTGACAGTTGAAGCCAGAAGCTGGTGGCTCATACTTCTAATCCTAGCTATTTAGAGGGCTGAGATCTGAGGATCTCAGTTCGAAGCCAGCCTGGACAGGAACGTCCCTGTGAGATTCTTATCCCCAATTAAGCACCAGAAAACTGGAAATAGTGCTGTGGCTCAAAGTGGTAGAGTATGAGTGTTGAGCAAAAGTGCTCAGGGACAATGCCCAGCCCCTGAGTTCAAGCCCCACAACGGGCCAAAAAGAAATAAGAAGCAACAACAACAAAAAAAAGAAATTGGTAGTTGCTTTTCCCTTCAGAGGAACCCCCGGCCCAAGTGCCATGTTCAACCTCAAATCCACACTGACCTGTAGAAACCGGTCCATGATGGCCACACACATGTAGAGCGTTTCCTGCAGCAGCCTGAACTTGGAGTGCACCTGCACCAGCCAGTCCACTAGAATGGCACGCATGCGCCCGTTGATATCTCGGCCATCCAAGAAACGTGGCTTGATGCATTGCAAAACCTGTTGGTGAAGAGTTGAGAAGATGACCAAGCGGCCCCCGCCCCTGTAGTGGCAGGCTGCCGAGGTTCCCTGAGGCTTGTGGAAGGCGGGGCCCAGGCAGACCCACCTCCAGCTGCCGCAGGTACTGGTAGATGTCCTTCACGTAGTCGCTGCACAGCTGAGGGTTCTCCCAGTCTTCGTTGTCAATGTCTTCGATTTTGCAGAGCAAAGCATCCGAAAAAGCTTGGCAGAGGTTCTCCTCCTTCATGGAGACCTCCTCAGGTGGGGGAGAAGACCCCTAAGGGAAAGCACAGGGGATCAATGCGTTCTCTCATAGATCTGAGAGCATCGTAATAGCCCACCGCCATCGCTTCTGTGTTCTGGGCTATTATTTTCTCTCTACCTGGGGGACAGGCTAAAATTATTCCGAAGAACCTCAAATACCAACATGCATCCTCACACAACAGAGGTAGCACTCAGCCAGAGGCTGGTGGCTCACATCTGTAATCCTAGCTACTCAAGAGGCTGAAATCTAAGGATTGCCACTGGAACCCAGACCAGGCAGGAAAGTCCGTGAGACTCATATCACCAATGAATTACCAGAAAAAAAGGAGGGGAGGGAAAAGGAGGAGAGTGGAGGAGAGGGAGGGAAGGGAAAGAACAGGAACAACAGCAGCTAGAGCTCAAGTCATAAGAGTGCTAGCCTTGAGCAAAAACACTCAGGGACAATGTCCAAGTTCTGACTTCGAGCCCAGGACTGGAACTAAAAATAAAAAGGTGTTCAATCAATGAAAGTACTTGACCACTTGGGTTCAGGAATTACTGGAGCTGATTACTTTAGCAGTAGCCTCCTTTGCAAGCATGAGTTTTTCAACTACTTTATTATATATTAAGAAACTAATGGGAATGTGGCTTAGTGGTAGAGTGCTTGCCTAGCATGCATGAAGCCCTAGGTTCAATTTCTCAATACTACATAAACAGAAAAAGCTGGAAATTGCGCTGTGGCTCAAGTGGTAGAGTGCTAGCCTTGAGCAAAAGAAGCTCAGAGATAGTACCCAGGCCTTGAGTTCAAGCCCCAGGACTGGCAAAAAAAAAAAAAAGAAACTAGCAAGCCAGGAACCAGTGGCTCAGCCTGTAATCCTAACTATTCAGGAGGCTGAGATCTGAGCATCATGGTTCAAAGCCAGCCTGGGCAGAAAAGCCCTGAGAGACTGTTACCTCCAATAAACTACACAAAACACCAGAAATGGAACTATGGCTCAAAGTAGTAGAGTGCAGCCCTGAGCAAAAGAGCTGAGGGACAGCCCCCAGGCCCAGAGTTCACAGACAGACAGACAGACAGACAGACAGACACACACACACACACACACGAAGGGAGGAAGGAAAGAAGGGAGAAAAAAAAAAAACAAGTAGCAAGCCAAATGCCAGTGGCTCATGCCTATAAACCTAGCTACTTAGGAGGCCAAGATCTTAGGATCACAGGTCAAAACTAGCTTGAACAGAACAGCACAT
The DNA here is from genome assembly GCF_000151885.1 of Dipodomys ordii. Taxonomy (NCBI): domain Eukaryota; kingdom Metazoa; phylum Chordata; class Mammalia; order Rodentia; family Heteromyidae; genus Dipodomys; species Dipodomys ordii. Next base: position 6,944,174 of record NW_012267227.1, read on the forward strand.
GAGACTCATCTCTAACTAACCACCAAAGAAAAAAAAAAAAGCCAGAGGCTGGGAAGGTGGCTCAGTAGTAGAGTGCTTGCCTAGCATACATGAGGCCCTGGGTTCGATTCCTCAGCACCACAGAAGAAAAAGCCGGAAGTGGTGCTTTGGCTCTACTGGTAGAGTGCTAGCCTTGAGCCGAAGAGCTAAGGGACAGCGGCCAGGCCCAGAGTTCAAGCCACACAACCAACAACAACAACAAAAAGCCATAAGTGGGGCTGTGGCTAAGTACTAGAGAGGTGTCCTTGAGCAAAATAACACATTCAAACCCCAGGACCGACACAGACAAACACACAGAGACAGACACACACATACATACACAAACAAAACTAGCAACTAAAAAAAGCAAAAAGGTACATTCAAGCCTATGAATAAAATCTGAGGAAATGGCAGACTTAGCAATGGAAAGCCTGGGTCTTTATTTTTCTCAGCTGGCTGGGTTGTAATGAGAAAAAAATCACACACATTAAAATTGTGTAATGTTAGGACACCTATTCAGTAATGAAGTATAAGCTATTGCTTTGAAAAAGGAAAAAGAGGTACTTCTCAAAAATAAAACCTAGCAGGGCACTAGCAGCTCATGCCTGTAATCCTAGCTACTCAGGAGGCTGAGACTGAGGCATGACAGTTTGAAGTCAGCTGGGCAGAAAAGTTTGCTGGACTCCATTTCCAAAATAACCAGTAAAAAAACTGGGCTGCAGACATGGCTCAAGTGATAAACCTTCAGCTAAGCCAGCAAGGTGAGCAAGTAATAGGCCCTGAACTCAAGCCTTGTTAATCAAAAACTAAGGTCAATGATAATTTCCAGTCCTAAAGGGAGATACTGTAACAGTAATCAAAGGCCTTTTAGTGTGTGCTGATACATACTTATTCATTGAGATGGAGTCTCCTTTTTTGCCCACAGCTGCCTCAAACCACTACTCTTCCAAACTCTGCCTTCTAAGTAGCTAAGATTGCAGGATTAAGCCACAAAGCCTGGCCCTTAGATGCATTTTTTTTTTTTCTTTTATAAGTCCTGGGGTTGAACTCAGGGCCTGGGCACTATCCCTGAACTTCTTTTTGCTCACGGCTAGAACTCTACCACTTAAACCACAATGCTACTTCTGGCTTTTTCTAAGAATCAAACCCAGGGCTTCATGCATGCTTGGCAAGCAGTCTACCACTGAGCCACCTTCCCAGCCCTTGATGCATTTGAATAAACACACAGCTTCGGTTTAACTTTTATTTTGGGCAGGACTGGGGTTTGAACCCAGGTCCTTGTGTTTGGATCAGCAGGCTCTCAACCAGTTGAGGCATAATACGCTAGAGCTCTCTTTTGGTTTTCTAAATTTTCTTTCCTATAGGGTTCCACAGTTTGCTAGGGCTAGCCTAGACTGCAACCCTCCTAAACAGACAGACAAACATGTGCCCAGCTTTGTACTGGTTGACAAAGAGGTCTCATGAACTTTTTGGTTAAACTGATCTCAAACCACAATCCTCCCAATCTCAGCCTCCCAAGCCACCTCACCCAGTTTAAGTTTAGCTTCCCTAAGGAAATGCCTTCGGAAACTTGCCCCAGGAAGGCAATCAGTGCCAGGAAGTTTGCTTAAAGGAGTCAAAGTTATCCTGCACTTTGACCGCTGTCTTCAGTCTGGAAGGCTTGTGTACTATTCCAAAATGGAAAGATACAATAAGGATTATTTACCTCTTAGTTTAGAATTGCTTGAAAGCACGCTTTTTGGGCTCCAACATAATTTCATTATTTTAAGATCCTTTCTAAGATCCCACTCACCTGTTTAGACAAGCATCTTAGCCCTGCGGGCTAACTGTACACGCCTGTCCAGGGTAGGCCACATACCTAGGTGGTCAATCATCAAAATTGTTCAATGAAACCACCTGTGGTGGTGCCCACATATAATCCCAGCACTCTGGAGGCTAAAACAGAGGAGGACGGAGAATCCATAGAAAGTCTGGGGCTTCCATTTGTTAAGAAATGAAAGACTTGGAAAAAATTGTATTAAGTGAAGTAAGCCAAGCCCAGAGAAACATAAGCCCCATGGTTTCCCTTATTTGCAATAACTAGTATACATCTAGGACAAGCAGAGCAGGTCAAAAGCTATGTACATATGACCATATAAGATGAGGCTAAGCGAAATGAACCCCAAGAGGTTTTATCTTTGTTGCTGTTGTTTGTAGTGCACTTATAATGTATTGTGTGCTTTTTTTTGTTTGTCTGTTCTTCCCCTATGGTATAACCTGTTGTCACTGTATTTGATTCTGGTGTCCTGCATTTTGTATATACATTTTTCTAAATTGGGGAGGGAAAGGGAAATAATAAAATGTTGAAATAAGGATACAGGTTGACCCATTGTAACAATGAGATGTACAGGACGCTATGTTGAAAACAAACTTTACAGCTTGGTGGGAGGGATTGGGAGGGGTTGGGGAAAGAAGGGATGGTAGAGGAAAAAACAAAGGGGGGGGGGAGTAACAATGTTCGATAGGAAATGTACTCATTACCTTACTCATGTAACTGTAACCCCTTTGTACAGTATCTTTACAATAAAAATATTTTAAAAAATTTAAAGGAAGTCTGGGGCTACATCCTGACACCTTGTCTCAAAAATAACAGCAAGCAAGCAAGCATCAACCAATCCTACAACTTATAAATGAGTCACACACAGAAAGACAAACACTGAATAATCTCCCAGCTTGTGAGAATTTCAATCTCACAGAATTTGTGGGTACAGTGGTGGTCCCAGAAGATGACAAATGGGCACCCCATTATGCTACATAGGATCCAGGTGCTAGGGTGCTCATACACAGCAATGCACAGTACATTTCCAAAAACAAGCTAGGAAAGGATGCTGAGAATACACCAGAAAATACCAAATTTGAACATCATACTATGTATATGCATTTCAAAACCTCATACAACTTCCCTGGATTTTTGGGGGGTTTTTTAGGTCTAAGACTGGGACTCGAACTCGGTACCTAATGCTTTTGCTCATTGGTTCACACTATCATCTGAGCCATGCCTCCAACTCCAACTTCCCCATTAATAAGCACAATTTTCATATACCAGTACATAAAACAAAATGGAGACATGTCACTCTACATCTTCCTTTAAAAATGGAGGGACAAAGGGTGAACAAATGCAGCAGTGGTACTCACTGGACACTGGATAGACAACTTGTGGGTGGGGATGGGAGGGAAAAACTGGGAAGAGAGGGAAGGAGTGACAGTGTGTAAAAAGAAATGTACTCTTGGGGCTGGGAAGGTGGCTCAGTGGTAGAGCACTTGCCTTGCATGCATGAGGCCCTGGGTTCGATTCCTCAGCACCACAGAAGCAGAAAAAAGCCGAAAGTGGCGCTGTGGCTCAAGTGGTAGAGTGCTAGCCTTGAGCTGAAGAGCTGAGGGACAGTGCCCAAGCCCAGAGTTCAGACCCCACGACCGGACCCCCCCCAAAAAAAGAAATGTACTCTTTACAAGACTTATGTAAGTATAACCTGTGTGTACATCACACTTATAATAACAAAAAAATTTAATGTGTGTATATGTCATATATTTTATAGTGAATTTCATATTAAATATTTAATATTAAATCCTGCTAGAATTACAGGCATGAGCCAGCAGTGCCTGGCTTCACTCTTTGTTTTTCTTTGCTGGATGTAGGGCCTGAACTCTGGCCTGAGCACTGTCCCTCAGCTCTTAAACTCAAGGCTAGGGCTCTACCACTTGAGCCACAGCGCCACTTCCAGCTTTTTCTGTTTATGTAGTGCTGAGGAACTGAACCCAGGGCCTCATGCATGCAAGGCAAACACTCTACCACTGAACCACCTTCCCAGCCCCTTCACTCTCTTTTTTTTGGTCGGTCATGGGGCTTGAACTCTGGGCCTGGGCGCTGTCCCTCAGCTCTTCAGCTCAAGGCTAGCGCTCTACCACTTGAGCCACAGCACCACTTTCGGCTTTTTTTTTTCTTGCTTATGTGGTGCTGAGGAATCGAACCCAGGGCCTCATGCATGCAAGGCAAGTGCTCTACCACTGAGCCATCTTCCCAGCCCCCTTCACTCTCTTTTCATAGTTGTTTGATTCTTGATGATCAAAGTAACCAGAAACAGTAGTACAGGTTTATAATACTTACATTTAGGCTGGGAATGCAGCTCAGTGGTAGAATGCTTGCCTAGCATGCATGAAGCCCTGGGTTTAATTCCTCAGTACCACATACACAGAAAAGGCCAGAAGTGGTGCTGTAGCTCAAGTGGCACAGTACTAGCTTTGAATACAAAAGTTCAGGGATAGTCAGGCCCTGGGGGCTCATGCCTGTAATCCTAGCTACTTAGGAGGCTGAGATGTGAGGATTGTAATTCAAAGCCAGCCGGGGCAGGAAAGTCCATGAGACCCATCTCCAATAAACCAACAGAAAACCAGAAGTGGTGCTGTAGATCAAATGGTAGTGAGCTGAAGAGCTCAGGGACAGTGTCCAGGCCCAGAGTTCAAGCCTTATCATCATCACCACCACCACCACCACCAACAACAACAACAAAAAGTTCAGGGACATCACTCAGGGCCTGGGTTGAAGCCCTAGGACCAGCATGGAAAAAAAAAAAGAAAGAAAACCAGTCAAAGAAATTATAAATAACAGAACTCTAGCATTAGCCAGGCATCAATGGCTCATACCCATAATCCTTGCAACTAAGCAAGCAGAGACCTAAGAACGATGCTTTGGAGCCAGCCCGGACAGACAAATCCCAGACACTCTTACCTACAAATAACCATTAAAAAGCTGGAAGTGGAGTGCTAGGAAGGTGGCTCAGTGGTAGAGTGCTTGCCTCGAATGCATGAGGCCCAGAGTTCGATAACTCGGCACCACATAAGCAGAAAAAGCCGGAAGTGGCACTGTGGCTTAAGTCATAGAGTGCTAGCCTTGACTGAAGAGCTGAGGGACAGCGCCTAGGCCCAGCGTTCAGGCCCCATGACTGACAAAAAATTTTTTTAAAAAGCTAGATGTGAAGGTGTGGCTCAAATGATAGATTACCAGCCAGGAGTGAAAAAAAACAAGTGAGAGCATGAGGCCCTATTTTCAGCCCCAGTAATAGCACCAAGAAGAAAAAAAAAGTATTTTGGTTTTACATTTTCAAATCATGGGCTTCTAACTATGAGCAAGGTCATTTTTACAGTGGGTTATTTTCATCAAACTCACCAAATTTTACTCAGATCATTAGATGTGGTTATTATCATTATGGAAGATGGCAAACTTAAATAGTGTATGTCTATGTATGAATATATATACATACATACACACACATATATTTTTCTTTTTTTTACTATTTTCTTTTATTTAATTTTATTTTATTTGTGAACATACTGTACAGAGGGGTTACAATTGCATGGGCAGGATAATGCGTACATTTCTTACCAAGCATTGCAGCCACATATATTTTTCCTGTTTGCCAGTCCTGGGGCTTGAACCCAGAGCCTGGACATTGCCCCTGAGCATCACTGTGCTCAAGGCTAGAGCTCCACCACTTGAGCCACAGCACCACTTCCGTCCTTTTCAGTTTCTGTGGTACTGAGGAATCGAACCCAGGGCTTCATGCATGCTAGGCAAGCACTCTACCACATTCCCAGCCCCACCTTTCTTTCCCCCTATTTCCTTCACTGTTGCTTCAAATCATAGCTATAACTTTTGTAATCCTAGCTACTCAGGAGGTTGAGATCTGAGGATTATGATTCAAAGCCAGTCTGGGAAGGAAAGTCCTCATGAGACTCTAACCACCAGAAAACCAGAAGTGGCACTGTGGCTCAAATTGGTAGAGCACTAGCCTTGAGCAGGAAAGCTCAAGGACAGTGCCCAGACCCTGAGTTCAAGCCTCATGACCTCCTTCCCACCCCTCTCAAACAAAAACCCCAAAAATTTAAAAGCAGAGTGCAGAGAAGGACTCCTCTAGTGTAGCTAAGCCCAAGCCAGGCAATCAGGTATGTTCTGTGAACTGGGAACTTCCTACCTTTGGGGCCAACATTTCCATCTGCACTGGTTTCACAGAGGCCGTAGGTTTCAGATGTTTGTTGACATTGGTTGCTTTGGCGGGTTGAATGGGCACTTTGGTGTTCTGAGCTTTCTAGAAAGAAGAGAGAAACACATGTAGAGCAAGACAGCCAAGCATCATCTTTGATGGCACACAGAACCAGCATCAATTGTCCGCACAATTGATGTTACCTTAGCTGCCTGTGCCCCTCTGGTGGTCACTCGATTCCCAATTTCTTCTAAAACCGTGCGTCTAACAGTCACATGGCTCTTAGCTTTCAGATTAACACCTGTGTCAATATTCTCCAACTCAGTGGACACCTAAAAAAAGGAGAAAAAAAAAACAGAAAAAGAAACCCTGTTAATACAATTTAAAAGACTTGGTTAATGTCAGATATTCCACTTGAGAAATGTGTTGGGCACTGTGAATATGATCAAATTAGTTTGCAAAAGGAATTGAAGGTACATTTATTAGTGACTAACAACATACCTCTAAATTAGGAAAATTATTCATTTACTTTATAATAAAGATCCTTACATTTCAAACCTTTTCTGCCAAAACTATTACGAGTATTCAAGTAGGCCCATAAAAGGATCTCAAAGGATTCCCAAATAAATGACTGTCTCAAGTGGTGCTGTGGCTCAAGTGGTAGAGCGCTCGCCTTGAGCTGAAGAGTACAAGGACAGCACCCAAGCCCAGAGTTCAAGCCCCATGACAAAAAAAAAAAAAAAAGATGACAAATAAATGACTGTCTCATATTACTGTAGATTTCTAAAGTCATCTAGCTAAAAGCTATTATATACAAAGACTGGTAACATGTATATTTAAGATGAAAACCAAAAGGCTGTAACAAGTTATTGAACAGCCTGGTTGTTTAAAATCCCAATGTTTGAAAATCTAAAATAGCTTTGAATATTATATTGTTCTACACATTGGGGGTTTTTGTTTTTTGTTATGGTCGGTTGTGGGGCTTAAACTCTGGGCCTGGACACTGTCCCTCAGCTCTTCAGCTCAAAACTAGCACTCCACCAGTTGAGCCACAGCACCATTTCCAGTTTTCTGGTGGTTTATTGGAGATGCCCAGGCTAGTTTTGAACCACAATCCTCAGATCTCAGCCTTCTGAGTAGCTAGGATTATAGGTGTGGGCTACAGGCACCTAGCTACACATTTTTTTTTTTTTTGTGAAAATACTGTATAGAGGGGTTACAATTACATGGGCAAGATAATGAGTACATTTCTTATCAAGCATTGTAGCCTCCTCCTTTGTTTCCCCT
>NW_012267227.1:6954640-6986922 GCF_000151885.1 Dipodomys ordii
AAAAAAAAAAAAAAAAGGAAAGAAAGAAAGTATTAGGCATCCTTACAGAATAGTGTCTGTCTGTAGTGGGTCTGGAAACTCCGGGCCTGGACACCACCCCATAGATTTTTCACTAAAGGCTGGCAGTCTACCACTTGAGCCACAGCTCTACCTCTGACTTTTTTGTGGATGACTGAAATTAAAGAGTCTCTCAGATTTGTCTGCCTGTGTTGGCTTTGAACCTTGATCCTGAGATTTCAGCCTCCTGATTATTTATCTCCTACTAAAAGCCAACATTATTTCCTCTTCCCTTAAATCTAAGGTAGCCTTGTTACTTGTCTTGATGGACAAAATGAGATTAGTAATGTTTCTGGAATGTTCTAGATCTAGATTTATGTCTTAAGTAGCCTGACAATTCCTGTTCTCTTCCTTGCAGCCCTTAAAGGTCTAGCCTTTGTTAAGCGATGTCATTGAAAAAAATTGTTCAATAGCTGTCCTAGTTAAACCAAATGATGCCTCTTGTACATGAAGATGGCTATATTAGACATTCTTTTCTAGAAGGTGGAAGAGGAGCCTAGACCTGTGGTTTGTTGCCACTGCTAGGTAACAAGTAACATTTACCTAGAGGCACTCCTGATCACTTCCCCAAATAAGCAGTGGCCTTATCTTCTTGGTTTCCTAAAAGGTTACAGTTTAAAAATACTTTGCCCAGCCAGCCCACCTGGTGGCTTACACTTGTAATCCTAGCTACTTACTGAGGAGACTGAGACCTGAAGATCATAGTTCAAAGCCAGCTCAGGCAGAAAAGCCAGCTCAGGCAGAAAAGTCCACGAAACTCATCTCCAATTAACCACTCAAAAATCCAGGAGTGGAAGTGTGGCTCAAGTAGTAGAGCACTAACCTTGAGCAAAAAAAGCTAAGGGACAATGCAAAGACCGAGTTCAAATTCCAATGCAGGCACACACACACATACACACACACACACACACACACACACACTTTTACAGTACTCAAACAGTAACAGTTATCAGTGAGATGTTCATTCTGACAGGATCTTGTTTCATTCCTTATGGGTGCAATTAGCAGCAGTAGCTCCTGCACAGTGTTTTAAGGTTTGTGTCATAAATACTTGTTTCAGATTTTAAAATTAACTATAAGAAAACAACTATCAAGTACAAAATAGGTCCGTTTTTTTTTTAATCTGGACATCTGCACCATGATTATCTTCCTATCCTACTTGTAATCCATCCCAAGACAGGGACCCAGGGCAGTCTTACCTGGATCACAGGCTACTTTATTCATTTCCGCAGTAAGGTAGCCAACATGGGTCACTCTCCCTCATTCTTCCTTGACCTTCCATGATGCTACCTCCATGCTAAGCAAAGTGCTCCACCACTGACCGACATACCCACGCATCAAGTATACTTTTAAGACTGTTATTTTATATCTTCTAAAATATAACCCACGCTCCATCTGCACACACTGGTAATTACCACAGTGCATCACTTACTAAATATTAAAAAGGCACCATTAAATATTAACACCCAATCATGCAAATATCAGTCTGAGCAGGAGTGCTGCTTATGACTTCCAAGATGTTTAATGTAAACTACTTAATAGAAATTAATTATGAAACACAAAGACAATAGAAATATAAGTTATTTATTAATCAATCCACTTACAAAGCAGGTGGCTTAATGCAAGCTTATTGACATCTTCACATATGATCCATGGGAACATGTCTTCCACATACAGACAGTGATATTACTGACTGGATGCATTTGCAATCTGGGGCATATTAAGCATATTTAAACAAATAAAATTCGGCTATCCTGTATATGAAAGTATCTTGATAATATGCATCCTGAAGTGGATTAAAACTTCCTCCAAAGGAGAAATGTTAGTATGTTAACTTAGCTTTATATTCTATATTACGCTGTAAATCTTAACTATAGATATTAAAAATTTTAAATCAGTGATCGACTCTTGGTAATGTCTGAAGTGGGATTCTATAATCATAGCAACAGTAGGTTAACAGTATAATTTGTGCCTCACAGTATCTGCAGATTTATTGTCTTCAAGTTTAAGAGAGAAATAAAACAAGAGACATGTAGATTCAGCTGACTTTATTTACCTTTAAACTAGTAAAAATCCCTTAAACGTGATCCCGGGGACCTTTAGAAGTTCTACCAATGCATAGATACCTGCCAAATGACTGAAATTCTAAATATTAACTGAATGTGATTACAAAATTAATAAAAGCAGATATCTTAACTACTCGTGCTTAGCAGAGGACTGAACAACTTGAAGTTCTACATGTCCTTTTCAATTTCCCTAAAATTTTTATTAAATCTGCAAGTATGTACAATTCAGCTAATTGAAATTAGTACTTAGTGTTCATCAAAGCTGTTTCACAGCAGCAAAAAAAAAAAAAAACTCAATCAGGGAAATAAAAAGTTCTAGATGATGTAGAAAAAGATAAATACAATCAGAACAGCAGTCTTAAATGTATGATATCAATATTCATCTCTATCTGCACTGTGCTGGAAGGAGAAGGATACACCAAGGAAATTTCTATTGATCACTCTGGTGATGTGAATACCACCCTCATCTGACTGAGCTTGGTTTATATACTGTTCCCAGCATTAGGATGGTATTGAACTCAGAACTCCATATTGTAAATATACAGCAGCCATTTTGTCCTAATTAAGGAATGTCTTAATACACAATATTATCATTTTCGAGACAATCTTTATACATTAAACTAAAGTACATGATTGATTAAATTAAAGGTTAGTAATGGATAAAAAAATTCATAATTCTCAAGACTTGGTACTAGGTAAAAAATAAAAAGACCACAAAATTCTACTTACTAAAGCAGCTAATCTTGCCTGCAAGTTTAGGGTCACAAGCCCATAATGTGTGCAAAGAAATGCAATACAAGGAACCATGCAAAAATACAGTAAAATGATACAGGAAAATGTCAAATCTAGGAGGAAAAAAAAAAAAGCTTTTATAAATACATCAAAATCAACTGTCTCCATAAGGTGTGGGTCTCGCATTGGATGTACCATGTAGCAGAGCCAGCACTCAAGTTCAGTGCTTCCAAATCGATGCCATCTTTGGTTGACTGCAGTACCAGGAAGGATGAGAATGAGAGGGAGGGCAGGAGTCCTGAAGCACGATGTCAACTTTCACTTGGCAGCTGGGCCTCGATGTCCACTCTGCATATGGGGCACTTCTTGTTGGTAATCAACCACTGGTCAACACACACTTGGTGGAAAAGGTGCATACATGGAAGGCGCCTAATAATGGCAAAGAAAATAAAGGCAAAATTACTTTTATGACAATGGCGTGTGACATTTGTAATTATACATGGGCTCATTCTGTAGTGTTTCGAAGTTCAATGTTAAATTAGAATTCTGGACAATATAATGTGAGTGACCAAAATAATTAATTGTCACAGCTGCGGAAACAAGTAATATAGAATCTGAATGAGTGTAAGAACAAGAGTCAAACTGATCGTTATGACAATTTTTGGGGTAAGTTGTTTTGTTTGGACTGCTAGTGCAGCAGAGATGGCAGCACATTTCCACAGACACATAATATTAGAAACTTCTTTTGGGGTGGGGTTTGATCTCAGGGCCTTGTGCTTGCTAAACAAGCAACTTTTTTTTAGTTTAAAGCTGATTATCAAATAAAAGACTTGTAAGGTTTGAATGTTTAATAAGGAGTATCTAGTTACCTCACATCTTCACCTTCCTCTAAAATAGACAAACAGATAGTACACTTTTCCTCTGTGTCCTCCTCAGTCCCTTCTTCTCCATCTTGTTTGCAGTGCAGTTTCCTCTGTGAGAACCAATCAGTTGTTACCTTATTAGCAGAGATGACATTATTGAACAACTGAGTAAAGTCTGCATTTATTTAAAAACAAAACACAACACAACACAACCATATTCACAAACAATTTATATCTTAGAAAAGACTATCATGAATTAGCGATGTATTAAGTGACTCAAATACTAACCCCCTCTAATAATCGGCAACAAAAGAAAAGCCAAATTCAATAGAAATGTGTTAGTCTGAAATCTACTACTATTATTTTTTTGATGCCCATTCTGGGATTTGAACTCAGGGACTGGGGGCTATCATGAGCTTTTTGTAGTGAAGGCTAGTGCTCTACTACTTGAGCCACAGCTCCACTTCCAGCTTTTTGCTGAGTATGCAGGACTACAGGCATGAGCCACTGGTACCTGTTTAAATCTATCACTTTTAATCTACACTAAGAATGATATATTCTACAGGCTATCTCTCCATCCCGTTATCAATACAACTAGAGAAATCTCATCTTTCTAATGAATACTTCAAACAACACTCATATAGTTAGTGAAAAGTGTATTTTGCTTAAGCAGAGAGAAGAACTTAAATTTAGTGGTATCACATTCATACTTTTAAAACATGACAAATACAAAGAACAACTATAGCCTCTATAGCATAAAGCACTGTTTCTTATAGGAACTTGTTTTAAATGTCCACTCTATTAACTTCCAGATATAATACAATACAAAAATGAAAAGTAAAATGGCTTACAAATGGCTCGTGTCTATAATCAGTATATTTTTTGGGGGGTCCGGTCGTGGGGCCTGAACTCTGGGCCTGGGCGCTATCCCTCAGCTCTTCAGCTCAAGGCTAGCGCTCTACCACTTGAGCCACAGCGCCACTTCCAGCTTTTTTCTTTTTGCTTATGTGGTGCTGAGGAGTCGAACCCAGGGCCTCATGCATGAAAGGCAAGCGCTTTACCACTGAGCCACCTGCCCAGCCCTAATCTCAGTATTAAGGAGACTAAGATGAGGATCACGGTTCAAAGGAAGCCCAGGTAGACAAATCTGTGAAACTCTTATCCCTAATTAATCACCAAAAAGCCACAAGTGGAGCTGTAGCTCAAGTGGTAGATTGCCAGCTTTGAATAAAAAAGCTAAGCGACAGCACTCAGGTCCTAAATTCAAGCCCCACTACCAGCACCAAGGAAAAACAAAACAAAAAAATATAGTATAAACATAACAAAATGTCATCAAAGCAAATGGCTAGGTTAGAATGTATGGTATTAACATATAGTATAACTTTATATAAGCTATTAAAAATATCTAGGAGCCAAACAACTGGTATACACCTGTCACCTCAGCACTCAAGTAGCTGAGAAGACTAGCCTGTGCTATAGACACCAAGACTGCCCAAAAAAAACCTACAAGGACTGGAGGCTACATGGCTGAAGTAGTAGAGTACTAGCTATGAGCAGAAATAGAACATCGAATGACAATGGTCAGAAAACAAGAAAAGAAAAAGGCTTATAAATATGGAAAAAAATGGAGTAAGTTTTACTTTTCTGTTGGTTTTAAAAATGAAAAAATACACATGTATTCTTTTTTTTTTCTTTTTTTTGTTGGTTGTGGGGCTTGAACTCTGGACCTGGGTGCTGTCCCTCAGCTCTTCAGCTCAAGGCAAGCACTCTACCGCTTGAACCACAGTGACACTTTTGGTTTTCTAGTGGTTTATTGGAGATAAGAATCTCATGGACTTTCCTGCCCTTCCTGGCTGGCTTTGAACTGCAGTCCTTAGATCTCAGCTTCCTGAGTAACTAGGATTACAGGTGTGAGCAACCAGCACCAGGCTACGACTGTTATTTCTGACTGGGAAAAATCTAATATTACAACTTGCTCCTTAAAGTTAATGCTATCACTTTTTTTTTTTTAACCAGTCCTGGACAGGGTGCTGTTCACTCAAAGTTAACCTTCTACCACTTTGAGCCACATCACTAGTTCCAGTTCTGTGGTGGTTAATTGGAGGTAAGAGTCCATGGACTTTCCTGCCCAAGCTGGCTTTAAAACACAATCCTCAGATCTCAGACTTCTGAGTAGCTAGATTATTAGTGTGAGACACCAATACCCAGCTCCCTGAGATTTTTTGCTCAAGGCTAGCACTCTACCATTTGAGCCAAAGCTCCACTTACAGCTTTTTGCTGGTTAATTGGAGATTAGGGTTTCACAGACTTTCTTGCCCTGGCTGGCTTCAAACTATGATCCTCAGATGTCAACCTCCTGAGTACATAGGATTACAGGCACGAGCCACTGGCACCTAGCTCACTTGTATTGTTTTAATGATAAAGCAGATATTAAGACTCCACTACTCAAAGATTTGTAATATTGAATTCTGTGCATTTGGTAAAAATTTGTAAGGTTCACAGGAAACCCTTACCTTTTTGTATTTATGTGGATATGTACATCTTTCAATTGTTCCCTGGGATGCTCCTCGATTGACATTTCCTAATCTTTCTTCCAAATGAATCAGTTCCTAGAAGTAAAGAATATCTAGTATTAAGAGTGTCAGTGATTATTCCTTGAAGAGAACTGTCAGCATTGTAAAAAAAAGAAAAATCCAAAAGAACAAAGCTAAAAACTTATACATTTACAAACCTACAAGTATGTTTTAAATAACCCACTATTGCTATGCAAATAGTGTGTTTATTTGTTGCTATTTACTTATCTATTGGTATGTGTGCAGTACTGGAATTTGAACTCAGGGTCTTACACTTGATTTATATTCCCAGCCCATTAAATGACTGTTTATATAATTTTCAATAACAGTACATAGTAAGGCAAATAGAACATTTTTTTTCAGTTTTTTTCTTGGTCAATTGAGGTAGGGTGGAGGCATGGCTCAGTTGGTAGAGCCTCAGCCAAAGATCAAAAGCGTCTGGTACTAAGTTCAAGTTCAAATCTCAAACCCAAAAAAAGGATAATAGCATCATCATCATATGGCGCTACATTAAGTCTCTAACACCCAGAAGCAATGTCAGAAAAGCAGACATTTTACTGCTTTCTGAATACTAGGCAGTAATTACCACAGTGTACAGAAACTAGCGGTGTGTAGATAAACTATATAGTCTTTCTGCACTAAAGGGACCATGGTGAATGGCTCATTTGTTTTAGTACATACCTCAAAATTGCCCCTGAAAGGACCTCTGAATGAAGTTCCATCCAAACCTGATGAAATGTAACGAATGTGAGGATAGCCTGCCATGTCAGGAACCTATGTGTAATACAAGACAGACTAAATCAGTTCAGAAAGACTCCATTCAACTCACCAAATTCAACTTTTATAACTTCAACATCACTCCAACTAAGCCTTCTGTTACAGGGTTAGGTTCCTCTTAAAATATGAATTCTTATAACTCTTCAAACACAGAAGAAATAAAAGAAAAAACCTAGCTGTTTCATGATTAAAAATGAACAATTTTCTAACAAAATGTAACTGCAAGGTAAGTTTTATATCTCTTCCTCTAGCTTCCTCACAGCAAAAAGAACATCTGCCCAGCTTTTTAATTCTGTCTATGAAAGGCTGAGGTGTGTGTGTGTGTGTGTGCATTGCATGTGTGCTGGTCCTAAGGCTTAAAACTCAGGGGCTGGGTGCTGTCCCTGAGCTTTTTTGCTTGAGGCTAGCATTCTACCACTTGAGCCATACCTCCACTTCTGGCTTTTTGCTGTATAATTAGAAATAAGAATTTCATGGGCTGGCTTCAAACCACAATCCTCAGGTCTCAGCCCCCTGATTAGCTAGGATTATAGTTGTGAGCCGCCAGTGCTCTTATCAAGGTCAGTGGAAGTTTTATCAGAGTTTTCTAATTTTTTATCAAGTATATTAATAATCCTCATTGTTTTCAGATTCCAGTATCTGTACCCTTTGAGCCACAGTGCCACTTCTGGTTTTCTGGTGGTTAATTGGTGATGAGTCTCATGGGGGGGCGGGGACATGCTTTTCTGCTTGAACTGGCTTTACACCATGATCCTCGGACCTCACACTCCTGAGTAGTTAGATTTACAGGGTTAGCCATCAGTGCCTGGCACTTCCATGTTTATAGATAAATTTCCAACATTACTTTTTAATCTGCCTCTATTGAGATTAAAAACTTACTTTTAGCAGATGTACAGTTTTAACTGACTATGTGTAAAAGAACTTAAAATAAGTAGACAATGCCTTTTTAATGTAATTTTATTGTTATTATTAAAGTGTTATAGAGTAAGCAATAACTTTTAACCTTGATATGGCTGATATTTCCATTATGACAGCTTTCCTTATAACCAAGATCAATACCAAGCAGACAACTAAACCTCCTAGACAACTCTAACCATCTCCTTAGCCTCCTTCACTTCTTAGATTCTACTTGAGGAGCATACTTATTTAGGAGTTCCTGGTACTTGGGCTGATTGCTAGCTCTTTCCATAACGCAACTTCTGCAACAGCAGGTCCAAAGCTGCTGCATGTCACCTGTCCAATGAAGCTTCTCTGAAACTCCTGCAGTGATTCCACCCCAGCCAGACAGAACCACTCCCTCTTCTGTACCCATCTGTAAGTGTGGGTATAGTAAACCCTTGGGACCCTATGGGCATATAGGTGCCAAGAGAGCACTGCTGAGGAAAAACCACAAGTGCTCAAGATGCACAGACAGTATCATACCATGAACACTTGATTAACCATACCGCCTTCAACAAATGACAAGCTTTATCACTTAAGCACATTCTTTGCCATTTTTAACATAGGAGGCATAACCATAATGTTTACCTTGCACCTTTTGGAAGGCAGATTTTCATAAGATGAAGAGTGGGGAAACAAAACACACAACTGACCATATCCGGAGACTGACGGCAAACTTCTCCCCATTAACTGAGGAGCTGTGTAATGTGCATGTAGGAATGTAAAATTCCTGCCTTATGAAATTTCATTTGATTTTATTATTTGACAACACTTGGTCATAACTGTGTGCAACAAATCCATAAGGAAGGCAAGTTTATAGTATTATGTAAACTCAACAATTTGTGCTAATAAGCAACCTGTTTAGTGAAAGGTAGAGAGTTCCTATTGTCCTTCTGTCAATTAGAAGACGAAGAAGGAAAGCAGCAGCACAGATCCATTCTATTCATGCAGGAGAACATGTCCTAGTGACGGTAAATCATCGTTCCCTCATACAGAAAAGATCCTTTTTGGTTATTTTATATATTAGCAGTACATTTTACAATGCAAATTATAAACAAAGATATGACTATATTTAATACCACATTCTAGACCAACTTCTAATGAACAAGAGAAATTCTGAAATTCCATTAAGACATCGATAATATACCAAGGGATTTTAATAAGGCATTTAGCTTTAAAAAAAAACAACATGCAAGAAGTCACAGAAGTGTACCATTAAAGGAAGAGCTCCTAGCTGCAGGTGATGCAGTCGAGGAGGGGCGTGGTAGTGGGCCAAGTGAGGGTGCAATGCT
This sequence comes from Dipodomys ordii, assembly GCF_000151885.1. Taxonomy (NCBI): domain Eukaryota; kingdom Metazoa; phylum Chordata; class Mammalia; order Rodentia; family Heteromyidae; genus Dipodomys; species Dipodomys ordii. The sequence goes on from NW_012267227.1 coordinate 6,963,940, forward strand.
CCAGGGGTGTATGTGGCCGCCGTAACGCCAGCTTCAATTCCCAGTTCCCTAAAAAAAGATGACAACAGTTCAACTCTGTGTTCTCCTTATGCGATCATTGTCAACACAATAGGGAGTGGATTTACATTTTCAGAAATAAAGTCTCTTAACTTACAAAGCTGTGAAAAATATGACTTAGTAAAAAAAAAAAAAGTTACAATAACAATTTCAAATCTATTTCAGAAAATGAGAGCTTAAAAAACTCAATTTTGTGACCAAATGGGAGAAAACATTTGGGCATTGTTTCACATATCACAAAAGAAGAAAATACACTGGCTCCTCCAATCCCTCCATCCTAAACACTTTACTTGAGGAGCATAGAAAATAGTTTACTTTGCTGGTGTATGTGAATGTTACAGATGTTTCCAGGGGTTTTGTTTGTTGGAATGGATATCATCTCTTGTGTTGTTGACATCCAGGATAGTTAGAATGGCAAATTCTTCTATACCTTATAAAGTAAGGTTAAACAATATTTTAGAAAGAATAAAACTGGGATATGCAAAATCCTCATTCATTCTGATTTTATAATCTGCCCCAAAGGTCATTGTAGCTTAAGATCTTAGTGACTGCCTATACACAATGGATTCAACAGGAAAATTCAATGCAAACATTTCCATTTCTTTAGGACATATCACAAGCCTAAGAATACAGGCTGGATTGTTCTTGTGGATAGCAGAAGTTGAGGATGAAGGGTTGAGAGAGATTTTGGTCAGCAGGTACAAAATTTCAGTTAGAGCCGGGCGCTGGTGGCTCACGCCTGTAATCCTAGCTACTCAGGAGGCTGAGATCTGAGGATCGCGGTTCAAAGCCAGCCCGGGCAGGAAAGACCATGAGACTCCTATCTCCAATAAACCACCAGAAAACCGGAAGTGGCGCTGTAGCTCAAGTGGTAGAGTGCTAGCCTTGAGCTGAAGAGCTGAGGGACAGCGCCCAGGCCCAGAGTTCAAGCCCCACGACCGACCAAAAAAAAAAAAAATTTCAGTTAGATAAAGTAAATTCTAATGTTCTGTGCAACATGGTAGCTATTGCTAATAATTAATGGTATCTTCAAAAATCAGTAGAGCCAGACACTGGTGGCATACTAATCCTAGCTATTTAGGAGACTGAGATCTGAAAGTCATGGTTCAACCAGTTGGACAGACAAAATCTGAAAGACTCTTATCTCCCATGAACCAGAAAGAAGCCAAATACTAGGTTGAGGCTCAAGCAAGTGAGCTGAGCAAGAGGGAGAAGTCTGGAGTTTAAGCACAAAATATAAATTTTAAAATTTTTCAGTAAAAATAAGGACTTAAAATTGTCATCTCAAAGAAATCATATGCTACCAGCATGAGTTGATCAGTCCGCAGTGTATACATGTACGGAATCATCATATTGTATCCAATGCACACTATTATTATTTGTCAATTCAAAATGGAATAAAACTTAAGGAGATGACTCCTGCTGGAGGTGATTCCCTACTCTAGAACACAAGCTCCTATTCTGTTCTCTGGAGGCCTCAGCTTGTCTCATAGCTAAAGTGGAGATTGGGTTTCTTCACGGGACCCAAGCTGCTATAAGGCATTCCTCTCTACAAACGACTGCTTCCCTAGTATTGTCAGAAGCTACTGCACAGAGCTTTGAAATATGCAAGATACTGACCAGGCAGATCTCTCTGGAGCCTGACGAGGATGTGAGGACATAGTCTGAGGCACATGGATATGGTGCCCATGACCATAGTTCGGGTGCATCCTGTGGGGATGGGGTGGGGGCCGTTCATGTGCCCGCCTGGAAACACAGAACACAAAAAGACCACTGGAAATAAGTGAAGAATTGGTTATTCCTTAATGTATCAACAATTCTAGTGTTACTACAATGACTATCTACAGACTAGTTCTAAAGTTAATTTGTAACAAGAAATTAAAAGCACCTATTATAAAGTTATTTCATAGCAATGTTTACAAATTACTAATTATAATACTTATCAATAAGTTAAGTTTAACATAATGAATATTAACTGGTAACAAATTAAGAGCTTATAACCTCCTCCACAAATTCTATTTATCCCAACATCTCAAATTTACATATAATCCTGGGAAAACAGCAATTTTAATATCATTTTATAAAGCTTTACAAGAGGTATTTTAATTAGGAGAATCATGGAAATTGAATAAAAATTAAAAATTTAAGTGTTTAACATTTCAGTAAATGTCACCTCAACAACAAGTTATTTTATATACACACAATAAAGCAAGAAAATGGAAACTCTTATTTTCTTCATTTCTTGTTTTTTATTGCCATCTATTTTGACACTGAAGTCACCATATTAGCTGGGTTCCAATAGTTACTATATATAATCCTAGCTGCTTAGGAAGCTGAGATCTGAGAATCCCAGTTCAAAGCCAGCCCTGGTGAAAAAATCCTAGAGATTCTTACTTCCAATAAGCCAGGAGAAAGCCAGAATTTTAGGCATGGCTCTAGTGGTAGAGTGCAAACCGTGAATAGAAAAGCTAAGCAGAAGCAGCATGAGGCCCCGAGTTCAAGACCCAGTCCAATACACACTCACTCACACACACACACACACACACCCTCACCCCCCCCAACTATTGTAAAGGTTAGAAATCTGAGACATTTTAAACCATATACATTGTTTTCTTAAAACATACGGTGTATGCTAACATATCTAGGACCCTATTTAGTTCCATTCACCCACTATTCTTGTTTGTTTGTTTTTTTGGGGTCCGGTCATGGGGCCTGAACTCTGGGCCTAGGCGCTGTCCCTCAGCTCTTCAGCTCAAGGCTAGTGCTCTACCACTTGAGCCACAGCGCCACTTCCAGCTTTTTTCTTTTTGCTTATGTGGTGCTAAGGAATCGAACCCAGGGCCTCTGGCATGCAAGGCAAGTGCTCTACCACTGAGCCACCTTCCCAGTCCCTCACCCACTATTCTGCATCCCAATTTATTATGTTCTCAATCTAAAGTCAGTCAAATTTACAAATACAAGTTGATCATAAATTCTCAACAAAGAGCCAGACCAGATGGTTCATGCTCATAATCCCAGCTAGCCTAGGAGATGAAAGAGGATCTTGGTTCAAGGTCAACCCAGGCAAAGAAGTAAGACCCCATCTCAATTAATAAGCCAGGCATAGTTGCAATCAGCTGTGTTTTTAGTTACCTGGGAGGCTGGAATTCAATACACCCTACCTAAAAAAAAACTGTAAAGCTAAAAACATGGAGTAGGGCGTGGCTCAAGTGGTAGAACACCTGCCTACTAAGTACAAGGTCCTTGTGTGCCTGTGTTCAAGACAAGGAACATTTTTGAAACACAGCTCAGTCTCAGGGACTCATTTTTGTAATCAAATTCTTTTCAATTCATTCCTGACCCTTTTGCAAATTTCATTTGATAGCCACTGGAGGATATGACTATTCACTTGTCAACTTCCTACATTAAGAGTTATTGTTTAGAAAGTTAGCAGTAGCCAGGTACATATTCTGTATAAAACCTCGGGCTGGGAAGGTGGCTCAGTGGTAGAGTACTTGCATGCATGAGGTCCTGGGTTCGATTCCTCAGCATCACATAAGCAAAAAGAAAAAAGCCGGAAGTGGCGCTGTGGCTTAAGTGGTAGAGTGCTAGCCTTGAGCTGAAGAGCTGAGGGACAGCACCCACGCCCAGAGTTCAGACCCCACGACCGGACCCAAAAAAAAAAAAAAAACCCACCTATTTAACAAAAGGAAGAACTTACACAAATGCTAGACCATTGATTAGATTAAAAATTTCATAAGCACTTTATGTAAAGGCTTAAAAAGTACATTTGTGGGGGGGGGGGGGCCAGGGATGTAGCTCAGTGGAAAAGTGCAACATCCAGTTTGATCCCCCCGTACCAAAAAAAAGACATGACCAAAATCCGGTCTGAGCCCCCAGTACCAAGAAAAGACCAAAAAAAAAAAAAAAAAAAGACAAACACTGCATTTTTTTCATCTTTTCAGTCATGTATGATCTCTTAATGTATAACTGCTCATCAGGTAGAAACAGCCAGAGATGACAAATGACAAATGAAGGATCATTTGTACCCGGTTTACAAAAAACTTTATAGGTAGGTAAAAGTAAGGCAAAAGTTGTTTGTTCCAAATGAGAAAATTAGATGCTGATTTCACAATAGTGAATTCAGGTCATAAATTCAAAAAAGTAACAAGTTTGCCTATGATGTTTTCATGAAGTTTGGAGTATATTAAATATTACTTCTATGAATAAGGTTATGATGACTTTTTTCTATGCAACTTTTTGGAAATTCTATTCTTTCCCCTCTCTGATCAGTAACATCAAATCTTCAGTATTTTTTTTTTTTTTTGGTCCGGTCGTGAGGCCTGAACTCTGGGCCTGGGCACAGTCCCTCAGCTCTTCAGCTCAAGGCTAGCGCTGTACCACTTGAGCTACAGCGCCACTTCTGGCTTTTTTCTTATGTGGTGCTGAGGAATTGAACCCAGGGCCTCAGGCATGCAAGGCAAGCACTCTACCACTGAGCCACCTTCCCAGCCCTTCAGTATTTTTTATTTTATTCTTCTGTATCAATTTGTAGCACAATCATTAGTATATAGCAGAAATCAACAAGGAGAGATTGCTGAAAGTGATCTGACTCTACTAAGTCATCTAACAAACTTTTTGTCAACAAGTGTAATTCAAGAAAAGACAAGGGAGGCCAGGCACTATGGCTCACACCTGTAATCCTAGCTATTCAGGAGGCTAGAATCTGAGGAGTACCAGTCCAGGCAGGAAAGTTTGTGGGACTCTTATCTCCAATTAACCATCAAAAAACTCCAAGTGGAGCTGTGGCTCAAAGTGGTAGAGCACTAGCCTTGAGCAAAAGGAGCTCAGGGACAGTTCAAGCCCTTTGACAGACCCTCCACCCCCCCCCCCACAAAAAACTGACAAAGGATGATTATAGTTAGCAAAAATCAATTTCCAGGCTAAGAACAGTAGAGTACCTGTCTAGCATAAAAAAGGGCCTTGGGCTTGATCCCCAGTATTGCAAATAAATAATTTCTTAGAGAACCAATAAGTATTTTAGTATATTTACATTGCCCCCCCCCCAATACTAGGGTTTGAACTCAGGGCCTTGCACCTGCTCAGTGGCTACTCTACCATTACCCTCAGATCTCAGCCTTCTGAGATGCTAGGGTGACAATGTTGTATCTTTAAAGACGAATGGAAACAAAAAGAAAAAGCAGGCTCCATGCTCTTTGCAGAGACATGATACATACGTTGGATGCTGCATCATTCTCCTCCTCTGGACTTCCATCCTCTGCATCATTTCATGAGGGTGCAGTCTCTGTGCTGGAGGGGCTGGGGCTGGGAGATGGTGTGAGATGGGCTGGTGTGTAGGAGGAAGGTGCTGAGGGACTGGGGCGGCCGCAGTGGATAAATGAGTTGGGGGTGGGGGAGCCACAGGATGAGATGTCGCATGAGAAGATATTTGAGAATGGAAAGCATGGACAGGATGAGGAATAACATAATCCACTGGAGGTGGGGGCTGCGTCTGAGGAGGGGGATTTCCATGAGAATGGGGGCAGGCAGAAGCTTGATGGTGAAGTGGTCTTGTCAAAGAAGCATCTGCAAGAAAAACCCTTCCGGTCAGTACATGTAATTTCACTTCATTCCCAGGGTTACATTGTAAGCTGTATCAAAACTTTCTGAAAAATTCTCGCTGACTACAAACTAAAAGTAATCCAGTAAAACATCTGTGTATACCATTCCTCTGTGGTGTATGTATATACGTATATATGCTCAGAGCCTATTTTTGTGACATAAATTCCTGTTAGAAGGGATGGGTCTGAAAGATAAATATAGATTAAGAATACCCTTCCCAAAGGTTGTTATAATACTTCCATCAACAAATACTTAGGAATGTATTATTACTCCCATAAGATCACTACATTGTTTGAAGAACCAAGTATGGTAGTGCATACTTGTAATCCAAGAATTTGTAATCCAAGGAGGCAGAGGCAGGAGGTCCACAAATTTAAGACCAGCCCATCAAAATCAGTTTAAGGCCAGTCTGAGCTAACATAGTAAGCCCAGTCTCAACCTCCCCCTACTTTAAAAACAAAAACAAATCGGAAAAAAAATCTTTTATTAATGACTCACATTTCTTCTCCGAACCATCTATGTATCCTTAGCCTTTTGCGATCTTCACCTTTTGCTTACTGATAGGCACTTACAGTTCACATGAAAGCTCTTTTCAATTGTTTCCTTTTTTTTTTTTTTTTTGCACTTCTCCGTACTCAAATGTGTGCTGAAGATAGAGTGCACTGAGAGAGCAGCTATCCAGTGGGTTTAAGGCCCTGGTCAACTCTCACCAATCAACAACCAAAAAGAAAATTAAGCTTGACTTTTAGGGTTTTTTTTTTTTTTTTTTTTTGCTTATTTTAAGATAGTATCGAGGGTTGAACTCAGAGCCTTGCACTACTGGGCAAGCACTCTACTATGTGAGGCATATCCCCAATCCTATAATTTCTGGGGTTTTTTTGACATGGGGTCTTATGATTTAAGATGTATCCCAGGCTGGCCTCAAATTTGCAATCCTCTCACTGTAGCCTCCTGAGTGCTGGGGTTACAGGTGCCTATACCACTATATCCAGCTTCAATTATAACTTTACAAACACCTTACTTTTCCGTTTGACTTGTTAGCTAAAGTGAGCCACGCTGAAAATTAACTGGGCAGAATTCTTCTTTTATTATGCTTCTATCTCCCCTGGACCCTCGCTGTTTTACCGTGCTATATTAAGATGAAGTAGTCGTGGCTAGGAGCATAGTTCATGTGCCAGAGTACCATGCCTAGCAAGCATGGAGGCCTGAGCTCAATCCCTAGTACTGCAAAGAAAGTCTCCTTGATTTCACTGTAACGTTCATTCTATTAGGCAATATTCCTGGTAATCTGGTATAGGGCTATAGTTATTTTTTACTTTGTTGCAGAATTTTCTTCAAGTTTTAACCAAACTGATTCATTCAGGAGCAGTCCAGATAACTGTATTTTCAAAGGAAGCCTTGTTAGCACTACGTATTACAAAAGATATAAATGATCACAAATGTTACAAAATCTTAAAAGTTTGCTTCCAAATGTGTTCACTTATTTAACTCTTTGGTTGGGGGTGAGGGGGAGGAAGGGAGGACAAGGGCTAGAAATTTAGGGCCTTGCGCTCCCCCTTGGGCACTCAACCAATTGAGCCACACATCCAATCTGACATTCTGTTGATTCACTGGAGATGGAATCTCAACGACTTTTCTGTGCAATCTGGTTTCAAACCTCAATCTTCAGATCGCAGCTTCTTGAGGAGCTAGTATTATCGGTATGAGCCATCAGTGCAGCTAGCCAACACTAAACAAAACAGAATTGCTGCTGATATAGAAGAGTAGCATATTCTGCATTCTCATCAACCATTTCTATTCTTTTTCAGTTTTATTTGTAGGAACGTTTTCAAACATATTCTATTACGTATCAATTATGCATAAGATAAAAATTTAAATGCTTTTGAAGTTGCTTTTATAAAGTTCAACATGCCACTTGTAGATGCAATACTGTGTTACTATCTCATATCTAAATTCTCATAGGTTTATACTGAATGATTAATAATTAATAAGTAATTAATAATAAATAGCCTGTGCCACGCACATGGTGGTACATACCCATAACCTCAACACTTGAGAAGCTGAAGCAGGAGAATCACAAGTCCTGGGTCAGCCAGAGCTTGCTCTATGTATCATCAATAACAAACAGACTTCTTTTTCTATCTACTACTGCACTTTCATAAGATACCAGAACATTTTAATGACAACGTTTCAAGCAAAGTTGTTTTATTACTTCATTAAGACCACACACATTGCAAAAAGCAAAGATTCTTTCTAGTTGCACTAGTACTACTGGTGTATAAGCTGCCTGTAGAAGTCAAAGTTTCATAACTTAAAGACCATCAGGGTTACTGCTAGTTTGCTAACAGAAAGAAACTGAGGGTAAAGAGTGAATACTTCAGCTGAGTGCTGGTGGCTCACGCCTGTAATCCTAGCTACTCAGGAGGCTGAGATCTGAGGATGGTGGTTCAAAGCCAGCCCGGGCAGGAGAGACCGTGAGACTCCTATCTCCAATAAACTACTTAGAAAAAGCCAGGAGAGGCTCTGTGGCTAGAGCGTGAGCCTTGAGCACAAAAAGGCTCAGGAAAAGCACCCAGGCCCTGAGTTCAAACCCCAGGACAGGGAAAAAAACAAAAAAAAGCTAGTCAGAACTGGGAGACTGACCAGGATTTGTCTCATTTTAAATTCACTGCTCTACTACACACTACATACCAGCTTTCTCCCAGTACAATTTAAATGGAAAAAGGGTTTCATAACTCTGTGTCTCACATGTGAATGAAAAGGAAATTTAGGAAAGGGGTTCCAATGCATATGTATTTTTAAAAACTTCACTTAGGAAAACATGGCTAGAGCATGGTTATCACTCAAAATTTTTCTAATATAAGGGAATACAATTCAAATTTCCTACCTTCATTCTCATTCACAGACCCCCAATGAGGAGTATAAACTGGTGCAACCCCTTGGAGAGAAATTTAACAATATTTACTTGAAAGTTTATTTCTTTGACACAACAATCTCACTTGTAGGAAGTTATCCTATAGTTAAAACTCAAACAACTACAAGCAATTTAAATGCTCAGCAACAGAGGACTCATCTAATATACATACTGTGGAGTATTATGCGAATGTTTAAAAAATTAATAAGGGGACAGACTGAAAAAACAACAAATACCAGTGGGCTGGATTTTTATATGCTAACAAACATGGAAAGAAATCCAATGGACTGCTGACTTTAAAAACAGAAAACAAGAGGCAGAATATTATGTGCCACATGGTTTTTTTTTTAAGCATAGGCATGTATTTACAAAGGAAATTTCTCAAAGTTTTTATAGTAAGCTGAAAAAGAGTTGCCACCTCTAAGGAAGTAGGATTAGTGAAGTAGGGAGATTCAGCTTTTACCTTCTCATTTTACAATGTTCTGCAAAGTTTGAATTTTTTGGAATGTACATGAAACACTTTTATGATAAAAGTAAAAGTCTAAACCATTCATTTTTATTAGAACATTTAAGGGGGAATGTTTTAATTTTCTTTAGCCTATTATTTCTAAAGAGGAAAGATGGAAAACCACACACATTAAATTCTTAACACAAGAGAATCAATCAAAAAAATGAGTAGCAACAAATATACAAAACAGCTTGTGTATCATCTCAAGTTTCATGCAAAGAATTTGCCCAGTGGCCAATGCTTAGCAAAATGTAACTTGTTTCTAATCTATTGACCAACCTGCACTTCCTATTTTAATTTGTATTATTAAAAAACCAAATAATGTACCACCAGTTTCATTATACAAACTCTGGGCTGACTCCAGTTCTGTCTACAGGGTGTAGGTATTTTGAATCATTGGAATGGAAAAAGAAATTCAAAATATATAATTGACATCACCCACTGCATTAAATCTGAACAAAAGACAAATTTCCCTGTCAACTTCCTGGCTTACACAAATTTCCAGTAGTTATTATCAAAATGTGATTTAAGGTATTAAGTATGTAGTAATTAGCTTAAAACTGAACAAAGTGGTAAATAAGCTACATAGCCCAATGTTATTTATCATTTCTTAATCTAGTAGATTGCAATTTCTTTAGAAAAGCTCCACCTGATTCTATGGTAATAGCCTTCAACAAATGAATATACTAAAATCTTGTATCAATTGGCAAAGCATTCTGTCAAGGAACCCTATTATGCCTCAGATAACCATTTGAGAATTCTTAGACAAACTCACTTTACTAAACTTCTGCACATCTTCAGTTACTCCTAAAAACTTCCAATCCTATGAAACTTCCTTTTAAAATAATGTTAAGGTATCAGTACACTTAAATTTCATTGATATTAGCATAGGAAAAACACATCCTTCTCTTAACTCAAATACTAAAAATGTATGAATCAGAAGTAATGAAAAGATTTGTTTCAGAGAGGACTGAACCACCCATAATGCTTCACCTATAGGGTTCTAGGTTCTTGACTCATTAAATTCATACTTACAAGGAGGTGGCATATAATGCCGACATGATGAGAGAGAGGGCTGAGGAGGGGGCTGGGGCTGGGGCTGAGCAACCATGCTTGATCCGTAACCATCTATCGATAATGGCTGGCTCGGGGCGGCAGCAGCAGCCTGGTGGCCAAAGATTGCAGCCCGAGAGGAAGAGACAGGGCAGCAGGGGTCAAATGCAGAGGCGCCGTGAAAGCCACCACTTCCATGACTTCTGATGCCACTGCTGCTCAGGTCTACTGGCAATGCCTGCTAAATAAGGAGGAACTGCATTTTATCTTCTTAAAGATTCAGCTATGCGTTGATTCATGTTATAGTATAGAGGTAACCTAGAAATGTAACCTAGAAAAATAAAATCTTCAAATTACCTGAAAATGTGGTTCTTAGTATGAAGACCTATCAAACACCAAAACAACAAACCAGATAGCCTGGATTTGTGAAAATTGTAGTGGTTTGATACTAATATCCTAAAATCCTAGAATCATTTTGTTAAGTTAACCTTAGGATCATAAAGGATGAACAAATGCTAACATTATTTTAATGTCATTTCTCTTACAATATCTACATTTTACAAAGAGAAAAGGAAACTTAAAAATCACTTAACGTAATTCTCCTTTACTCCCAAATTCAAACCAATAATTTAGGACTCTTTAGAAAGCAAATTATCACCACTGAAAATGTTGAAGGTCTGGGATAAACTTGTCTATCCCAAGTTTTTAAACCATTATCACAAGTTTTTGACCAAAAGTCTAATAGTAAAAACAAATCTTATGTTATTCAAGGGGGGGAGGGGGGAACCTTAAGATTATTCAGGCTAAATAGTGAATTAGCTTCACATCACTTAATAAAAAGAAGTACAATATAAACTAATTTCTTGACTTAGAAATGTGATTGGGGGAAAGCACAATTGGGCAATTAAACTCAATATGCCACTCAGTCATACAACACCATCATGAAACTGTAGTATCTTTAATTCCTCAGCTTTCCAAACTGTTCCCAAACAGGCCTCAAGTAGATACTATATAATGCTCTCTCATGAGCATGCAGCTCATGTAAGTATGGAAGTCTACATAAGTTTCAAACTATTACCTTCAAAATCTCACTCTGTTCACCTTCACATCCATTTATCACCACAGAATGTCTGGAATCCGGCTGATTTTTCTCAAGTTTTATTTATTCAGAGATGTGTAAACATGTTACAATTATTTTATACTAGGAAAAAACTCTACCAAAAATTAAATGGCTCAGGCAAAAAGGAATAATCACAATTGCTTTATCAAGCCAGCTGTATTACTAATTCACCAACAGACTATTCGGTGAATATTCATCTTTGACAGCTCTTTAACCAGTGTAGAAGAGGGCACCCCCCACCTATCCACCACTTTCTTATACTGTCCCTTTTCCATTCAGAGTCCTCGTAAGATGAAGTTCAGAGAAATGAGGAAGAAAGACCGAAGGGGTGACACAGATCAAAATAGAGTGTGCTCATGTTCAATTGAAAACTCTACGACTACCTAAAGATAACTTTCTAAATTAAGTTCTAGTAAAAGGATGACCTGACTCAAATCTTATATTTTATACAAAAGGAAATTTGGGGAAAGGGTTCCTATGCATATGTATTTTTAAAAAAAAACTTTCAAAGCCAGGGGCCGGTGGCTCCTGCCTGTAATCCTAACTACTGAGGAGGCTGAGATCTGAGGATCACGGTTCAAAGCCAGCCCGGGCAGAAAAGTCCACGAGACTCTTATCTCCAATTAACCACCAGAAAACTGGAAGTGGTGCTGTGGCTCAAGTGGTAGAGTGCTCTCCTTGAGCTAAAGAGCGCAGGGATAGCGCCCAAGCCCAGAGTTCAAGACCCATGACCGACTAAAAAAAACCTTTCAAAATTTGTCCTCCTACTAGTAGTTAGCTTCATTTTATATTCAAAGGGAAAATCTCTCCTTCTTGATTATTTTTCATTGGTATAAAGACCCAGAAAAGACTATCATTGAAATGCAAAAAGATGGTACTGGTACTTAAGAAAGGTCAGTTGATACAGAGAAGCAATTGTTCTGAATTTTCCTTTTGATTTTTTACTCCCATATTGAGAGTCAGAATTACAGTTTTTCCCTGAAATAACAACTTTTTTTTTGAACACATAATATCTAGATTTATACCGTAATTATATTACACAGAAACAACTCAGAAAAAGGCAAAACAGCACATGTCATTTACTTCATGTGAAAACTCATACAATTTAATACCATTTCAACATTTTAAACACCCACTATAATATCAACCAATTTACTAAATTGTAACCATTTGCTGTTATTTCAATTCTCTACCTGAAAAACTTCATTTGCTCCTGAGGAACTGGGTTACAGGCTGACCTTTGAGAAAGCTGTTTATTTCTTGTATGATAACCAGTGAGTGGGAAATTGAAAACACCAGGATAATTTTCCATTTTTCATAAATTACATCGACATAATAGTTTTCACACTTTGAAATACAATTCGAAAGATCAGGTTGAATTGCATTTAGCTAAAATCATCAAAAGTAATTTCAGAGTAAAAAGTTAATTTTAGATTCCCTCATTTTCCATATTCTTATTTATCTTATTTGCAGTAATTCAGACCACCTGAAACCAATAAAGAATTAAATTTTAAAAAGTCACAAATCAAGCCCAGTACTGGGGTCTTAGGCCTTAAACCTAGCTACTCAGGAGGCTGAGATGGGAGGGTTGCAGTTTGAATTCAGCTTGTCAGGAAAATCCATGAGACTCATCTCCAGTTAACCACCAAAAAGTCAGAAGTGGAATTGTGGCTTAAGTAGTAGAGCACTAGTCTTGAGTTTAAAAAAAAAGCTCAGAGACAGTGCCAGAGCCTTGAGTTCAAACCCTAGGACTGGATGGAACCAAAAAAAAAAAAAAAGCTACAACTCATCAAATGAAGTTATTTTTGCATTGAAGAATGACTTATTGCCAGGTGCCAGTGGCTCACGGCTGTAATCCTAGCTACTCAGGAGGCTGAGATCTGAGGATCACGGCTCAAAGTCAGTCCAGGGAAGGAAAGTCCATGAGACTATCACCAATTAACCACCAGAAAACCGGAAGTGGCACTGTGGCTCAAGTGGTAGAGCACTGTCCTTGAGCTGAAGAGCTGAGGGACAGAGCCCAGGCCCAGAGTTCAAGCCCCATGACTGACCAAAAAAAAAAAAAGAATGACTTACTTTTATCATTAGGATTTTCCCTCTCTTCCTGAAGGTACTGCAATTAAATAAGGAAAGAACAAGGGGAGGAAGGAGAGGTGTGGGCAGACTAATTCATCAAAATTCACTTACCTGGTCATGGTAGCTGGAACTAGAACTACTATTTGCTCCACAAGGTGCTGGGACTTGCGGAGGTCTTTCCACAGGGCAGGTAGGATCACTAAAGGAAGGAGAAACTGGGACAGCAGGGTGGGGGGTATGATGGTGGTGGTGATGATGTTGAAAATGGTGGCTGTGCTGCTGAAAACAACTTGTGTGCGGGTGTCCTAATGCATGGTGATTCTGCGATGACCCTCCGCACGGTGAGTGCTGGGGACAGCAGGAAGGTAACCTTGGCATTGCAGGAGGGCCAGGCTCCGTTACAGCACTAGATGCTGTTCTCCTTGAGTCATCTTGAAACAAAACAAATGTAAAGAGGATTAAAATCACAATTGTATTTTATCTTTTTTGGTGCCAGTCCTGGAGCTTGAATGCAGGGTCTAGGCACTATCCCTTAGATTGATTGATTGATTGATGCTTGAAACTACAGCTCCATTTCTGGCTTTTCTGTGGTTGCTTAGTTGGAGATAAGAGTATCATAGACTTTCCTGTCTGCATTGGCTTTGAACCATGATCCTCAGATCTCAGCCTGAGATCGTGAGTAGGTAGAATTACAGGCATGAGCCACCAGCAGACCTGGCTCAAATCAGATTTCTCCACAAAAATGTAGGTACTGTGTGTATAAATGAATAAAGAATTAGGAGGTGTTCTAGTGATTTTGAAATGGTGGCATATGTTTAACATATACATCATATAATTCTGACTAGTGGTCTCCACCAGATTTTCCTGAAAGTCTGTCTATATTCTTCCGGAGGTTTCTTATTTATCATGGTATACAACTTAGGCAATGATCTTTTCCAACCTTATATTATTATTAATTACCAATGAAAGTGGGTTTAAAAAGTTCTACAATGGATGTTTTCCATTATATTCTACAACACAAAGAATCTTCTGAGTGTCCTCAAACCAAATAGTATAAATCCTTCCTATGTAATTCAGCCTGCTATGTACTTCTAAAATATCACCTTCTTAAGTCATAACCACTTAACTCAGTATCTGGCTGAGTCTTTTTCATCTCCAACATCCTTTCCCTTCCTCTGGTCTCTAAAGTCAGAACCAATGGAATACAAAAAAATGATGACTCTAATACTTACAAGCTAAAATGTGTCTTATAATCTAATAAACTGGTATGTATGGTAGGGTAGAACAGAATAGAATTATAGAGACCTAGGTTCCAATTCTGAAGGTGAACACATACTTAAAGCCAAAAAGTAATTAACAGTGTAGGTTCAAATACAAGACTGAACTTAAAGTGGTACCTACCTCAGGTACAACTTTAGCTCCTAGCTAAATACATGGCAACTTTCCTGCCATTCAGAAGCTGTTCATTTCTCAAACAGGCTTACAACCCAAAAAGAACTATTCTGCCATTCAAGAATTATTGTCCAGTTAGAGGTGTAACTCAAATGGCAGGCAGAGCCTTGGCCTAGCAAGTACAAACCCCTGGGTTCAATCAACACCACTTACAAAGAAAAAATTTAAAATATAAGGTTTCTGAGCAAGTAAATAAAATGCTTCCTTTTATCATTAAAATTAAGCCATAAAGGGTCTACTGAAAATGAGATAAGTAGAAACCTCTACCAGGGAAATAAACTCCTTAACACAGTGATTAATACAATTGTTGGTTAATGTGTTTTCAGGGTAATTTCAGGATGTTTCCTGTGATACATACATATTCATCCATCCACTTAGTAAATCTTACTCATAACAATGGTCCAGTAAATGATCTACAAGAGGCAATACTATAAAAAGGCAATGTAAGATACAGACATTAAAATGAAAGTCCTGCCGAGTGCTACTCAGGAGGCTGAGATCTGAGGATCATGGTTCAAAGCCAGCCTGGGCAGCAGAGTCCATGAGACTCTTATCTCCAATAAACCACTAGAAAGCCAGAAGTGGTGCTGTGACTCAAGAGGTAGAGCGCTCACCTTGAGCTGAAGAGCACAGGGACAGTGCCCAAGCCCAGAGTTCAAGCACCATGACTGACAAAAACAAAACAAAACAAAAAAAAACAGAAAATGAAAGTCCTGTACTTTAAAACAACATATAGTGTTATCTGCCTTTGCTATTTATTTCTAGCAACTGGAAACATGCCTGTATAATATAGATGGCTCAGTAAACACTTGCTAAGTTAAGTTCACAAGGGAAAAGAGGCATGGATACATGCTTGCAGCTAAGTGTCTAGGAGAGAGAGACTTCATCATTGGCCCTTAAAGGAAAAAAAGGTAGTTGGAGATATACAAAAAGTTCTTATGAAGATATTCTCCTTATAGTCCTGTGATGTACAAGTTTTAAATTGTGATAAAATCACTCTTAACTTTTTCTTGGCTGTTCATGTGTTTGTTGTCAGCCATTTTTTCCCCTCAATCTGTCAGCTGGGCTATAATACTTTGGTCACATAAAACACATAAATTCAAATACAAAATCATACTAATTTTAATAAATAGTACTTTGCTTTCACAAGAAGTTTATAAAAATGTAAGAATACATTCTTGCTAATGAAGCTAAAACCTTAAGAACATAATACTTTTCCTAACAAAAGTAACCACAGAAAGTCTCCCAACAAATGCCTTTTTACATACCTCCTGCAGAAGAACCAGCTGTACTATTGCTTGTAAGAGTAGCTGAAGTCTCTGCTGCTGTGGAAGGCTGGCTACTGGAGACAGCTGGTGCAGTATCAGAGGCTTGCTCAGAGGTAGATGGGTTTGAATTGGTAATGGAAGCACTAGTAGTCTGTGAGTCCGCTCTTGCAGAAGTGGTTGGTACTACAGTAGGCTCTACAAAATACAAAACCTCTACTCAGCATTCATTACACAACAAATTAAATGAACTTAAGACATGCAACATATTATAAAGAAAGCCTCTTTACAGGGCATGGGGATGCATGTCTGTGACTTCAATACTTGGGAAAAGCAAAGAATAAAGTCAGATCAACAAAGTTCAAGGTCAGCTTACATAGTAAGCCCCAGACCAGCCTGGTTACACGAGACTGTCTCTCAAAGAAAAAGTAAAAAAATAATAAAAAAATAATGAGAAAGAAGAAAGCTCTTATTAAGCTAAACAGCAATATCCAAGCAACATATTATTAATACATACAACTATATTTATACAACTACTAATATATACAACTATAAATATAACTATATATATACAACTATAAATATGAGCTATAAATATAACTACTACACTTCAAAAACTCTATGCACATATATACAATCAAGTAAATTAGGTAATTTAAAGGTTTTTCATGAACCTGGCACCAATAGCTCAGACCTAAAATCCTACCCAGGAGGCTGAGGTCTGGACGATTAAAGCCAGCATAGGAAGAAAAATGTATAAGACTCCATCTCTATAAAAACACAGAAAGCTGGGCAGGAGTTGTGGTTCAAGTGACAGAGTACTAGCTAAGAGCAACCAAGTCAAGTTAGCAAGCCTGGGGTTCAAATCCTAGTACGAGTACACACCAAAAACTTTTTCAAGTAAGACAAGGCAGAATGCTTGCCTAGTTTGCTTGAAGCCATAGGTTCAATCAACAAAGAAAAAATAATTTTTTTCAGGAAAATTCTTAAGTTTTCTGATCTATCACAAAAAGCAGTAAACGTTCCTCTGCTATGTAAATAAACATGGCTACACTATTAAAACAACTTTCTTTTTCTTTTTCTGGTGTATATGTATGCCTGTCCTACGGCTGGAATTCAGGGCCTAGATGCTGTCCCTGAGATTTTTGCTCAAAGTTAGCAATCTATCACTTGAGACACAGCTCCACTTTAGGCTTATTTGGTAGTTAACTGGAGATGAGTCTCACAGACTTTTTTGCTTAGACTGGCTCCTCAGATCTCAGCCTCCTGAGTAGCTAGGATTACAGGTGTGAGCCACTGACATACAGCCAAACCATACTTTCTTAGGCCCAGTATAAATTCTATTGCTTAGAAGGCAATTCTAATTTACCACTTCAGTATGACTAAAGATACGTTACTTAAACACTCTCTATCTCAACAGTCCATGGGGAAACAAATTCTGTGAATTTCCTTCACAAACTGAAACTACCCACAATATATTTCTTTCACATGATCTTTTACATAGCAATCCTTTAAGAAACATTAGCTGTGGGCTGGGAAGGTGGCTCAGTGATAGAGCGCTAGCCTTGAGCTGAAGAGCTGAGGGACAACGCCCAGGCCCAGAGTTCAGGCCCCACGACCAGACCCCCCCCCCAAAAAAAAGAAACATTAGCTGTGATTTTTAATATCTATTCTAATCTCATGAAAATACCTGTTTTTAAGTTTTTGTAAATATAAATAACCATATAAATAAAACGTGAGTAAAACATTTATGAGTAGTAGTATTCAGCAGTACTCTAACAAAAAGTAAAATATGAACAAGTTAAAATCTAAATATCTGGGGCTGGGAATGTGTATCAGTGGTAAAGTGCTTGCCTATTATGCATGAAGCCCTGAGTTCAATTCCTCAGTACCACATAAACAGAAAAAACAAGAAGTGGCATTGTGGCTCAAGTGGTAGAATGCTAGCCTTGAGCAAAAGAAGCTTAGGGACAGTGCCCCAGCCCTGAGTTCAAAGCCCAGGACTGGCAAAAAAAAAAAAAAATCTAAAGATCTAAATGATTGCTTAAAATATTTCACTTTAAACTATATTGAAAATGAATTATACAATCCGTGGATGGGGATGGAAGGGAAAAACTGGGAGAGAGCAAGGAAAGGGGTGACACTGCGCCGGTGGCTCATGCCTGTAATCCTACCTACTCAGGAGATTGAGAGCTGAGGATTGTGGTTCAAAAGCCAGCCCGGGCAAGGAAACACTTATATCCAATTAACCACCAGGAAACAGGAAGTGGAGCTGTGGCTCAAAGTGATACAGTGCTAGCCCTGAGTTCAAGCCCATAACCCCCTCCAACACACACAAAGAAATGTACTCATTATCTGACTTACATAACTCTAATCCCTCTGTACATCACCTTTATAATAATAATTTTTTTAATTTTTTAAGATATTTCACTTTAACCGGGCACTAATTGCAATCCTAGCTACTCATGAGGCTGAGATCCAGAGGATCTAGGTTAGAAACCAGCCCAGAGAGAAAAGTCTTAAGAGACCCTCCAATCTCCCAATTAACCAGCAAAAAGCTAGGGTAGAGGTATGATTCAAGTGATAAGAGTGCCAGTCAAATAAATAGCAAGTACAAACCCTGAGTTCACATCTTGATATAAAAGATGTATGTTACTCCATTTTATCAACTTACCATCTTCATCAACAGTAAGGTCCACAACTTCTGCTGCGTTCTGCCTCAAGGGCTGTATAACAGTAGAAATTCGACTGCGGTTTCGTGGCTCCTGTGTCCGCCCTGTATGAGAACTTGAACCTTGGCTCCAATGAGACCTGGAGTGCCCCAGGGTTGAACGAGACCTTAAAGGATACCAGTATCTTATAAATACAAATAAAGGACTGATGTTGTAGTTACCCCAAGAATCCATAAGCCTTTCCTATAAAAATGAGACCTTCATACAAGATTTATAAAAAGAAATAAGGGTAATAATATTTAAATGACTAGCACAATGCCTGGCACTCAAAGTTTGTTGAATTCACTCATGAACAAATTGAGAAAAGTATATAATAAAATATGGATGAGAATGTGGCTTAGTGGTAGAATGCTTGCCTAGTATACATGAAGCTCTGGGATCGATTCCTCAGTACCACAAACAGAAAAAGCCAGAAATAGCACTGTGGCTCAAGTTGTAGAGCACTTGTCTTAAGCACAGAGAGGCTCAAGGACAGTGCCCAGGCTCTGAGTTCAAGACCCAGGACCAGCACACACACAAAAAAGAAAATGCAATGTTAAACCAATCCATAAACAATATAGGATTCTGTTTCTTTTGTTTATTTTGAGTATTCACCTGGATTATAACAACTGTTTACAGTATTGTGTAAACACTGTTATAGAATGCTCAAAATGATTCACCAAAAATCAAGAAATTTTAAAAGAAAATAGGAACATGGCAATCCTAACTACTTGGGAGTCTGAGATCAAGAGACTCAAATTCCAGTCATCCCAGGCAGAAAACAGTTTCAGAGAGTCCATCTCAATGGAAAGAAGCTGGGTGTGATGGTATATAACTGTCATCCAGCTATGACAGAAAGGGTTAAATAGATGGACAGAGGTCCAGGTGTACCTGGGCAAAAAGCAAGACCTTATCTCCAAATTAACCAGTACAAAATGGCTAGAGGAGTAAAAATGGCTCAGCAGTAAAGCACCTGGCTAGTAAGAAACTCATGGTGTGCATTTAATAATGTCCACATGATGTTGCATGGTTACCCCAGGCTGGATTTGCAAAATTTAACTTCAAGATTTATAACCTAAGCTAGTAAGTTAGTACTGTTTCAAAATAATAAAAGAATTAAAAAGGCATTAGCAGAAGGACTTACTATTTTGGTAGACATAGGAAACATCTCTAGTTTGAGCTGCTTTATGTTTATTAAGCTTTATTATGTGATTGTTGGTATGAGGAATTGAACTCAGAGGCCTCACACTTACCTTGTTTGCTCAAGGCTGGAATTCAACCATGTGAGCCACATCTCCAGTCATTTTTTGCTGGTTAATTGAAGATTAATTCTCCTGGGCTTTTCTGCCCAGGCTTGCTCTGAATACTGATCCTTAAGTCTCAACCTCCTGAGTAGCTAGGATTACAGGTATGAGCCACTGATGCTCAACAATGTATATGAAAGCTAACTAAGAATATAAGACTCTGGTTGGAAATGAAATGTGGCTCTTTAGTGGTAGAGTGCCCTGGGTTGAAGCCCTGGGTTCAATTCCTCAGTACCATATACAAAGAAAAGGCTGGAAGAGGGGCTGTAGCTCAAGTGATAAGAGTACTATCCCCCCCCCAAAAAAAGAGTACTATCTCTTGGGGGTGGGGGGAAGGATGGGATGGGAAGGGGAAACAAAGGAGGAGGCTACAATGCTTGATAAGAAATGTACTCATTATCTTGCTCATGTAATTGTAACCCCTCTGTACAGTATTATCACAATAAAAAATAAAAAAAAAAAAAGTACTAGCCTTGAGCAAAACAAACTCAGGGACAGGGGCCAGGCCCTGAGTTCAAGCCCCAGGGCTAGCAAAAAAAAAAAAGCCCTGAGTTCAAGCCCAATATTCCCTTACACACACACACACACACACACTCATTTGAGTGAAATTCATTTAATTAGATGAAATTAGTGTGAGAAGACTAAAAGTTATTACATGCATCTTCACTTGGTGATATTTCTATTATCACAAATTTTACTAGAATCAAGAGATAATACTTTGTAATAATCAGGTAACAGAATGGGTAATTTTTACATCAAGCTCGGTATTTTCTGTAGCTTGTACTGTCCCAATATTTATTATGTATTACACACATCTAAATTCCAAAGGAAGTTGTTCTCTGTATTAGGAAACAATTCTTTAAAATACCAAGCAAGTTAGTTTATGTAGAGCAATTATAGTACTTAAAAAAATACTATCCCCCTAAAGAGTCTAGTTCAAATGGGCAGGAATAAGGTTATACAACAGTGTATCTTTATTTTATTAAGTCCCTAGATCAGTCTAAAACAGTCTGGGGCTTTGAGTACAGTTACTCTAACTAGATTTCAAACAGCATTGTCAAGTGGCAGAATGCCTGCCTAGCAACTGCAAAGCCTTAAGTTTAGAGCCTAGGGCTGGAAAAAAAATTTGTGAATGTCACATATACATTAAGGAATTAAAATCTCACCTGTAGCTTTCTCCCACTGTAACGATTTCCACTTCACTGTCAGTTGAGGTAACATTGATTTCTTCATTGGCAGTGACCTGGGGGGCGAAGGAAGTTTCTATCACCACAACATCTTCATCAATACTTCCTGCAACAAAAGGGGAAGCAAACAAAACATTTTAAAGGGCATCTGTTTGTCAGCTAGCTGCTAAGGGGAAAGTTCATTTTTTACTTTTGAAGACTGTGAAATTCCTACAACACTAAGAAAGAACAGGTATACCATGATTGCTTTTGCATAAGATATTTAGTGAATTAGGCTGGGAAGGTGGCTCAGTGGTAGAGCGCTTGCCTTGCATGCATGAGGCCCTGGGTTCAATTCTTCAGCACCATATAGGCAGAAAAAGCTATAAGTGGTGCTGTGGCTCACGTGTTAGAGCGCTAGGCTTGAGCTGAAAAGCTCAGGGACAGTGCCCAGGCCCAGAGTTCAAGTCTCAGGAATCACCCCTCGCCCCTCCTCCCCCCACAAAAAAAAAAAGATACTAAGTGAAGAGTTCTGAAGAAAGAGTTAGAGGCACTGTAACTTCAGAAACTGCAAATGTAAATGCAAAGGTCACAAATGCTCCCATTTGTGCTTTGGGTATGGCTCAAGCACTGCAGTGCTTGCCTGGTAAACCCAGGCACTAAATTCAAGCCTCAATATGGCCAACAAGAATAACAAAGACAAGAGGGGGAGGAGGAGGGAGATGGGAAGGAATGGTAAGGGGAAACAAAGGAGGAGGTAACAATGTTTGATAAGAAATGAACTCATTACCTTGCCCATGTAATTGTAACCCCTCTCTATGGTATTTTCACAATAAAAAATAAATAAATAAAAGAATAACAATGACAGAAGTGGGAGCACACTCTCAATAATAACCAGAGCCCAGACACTGACTGGTTATGATACTGAAATTAGTTTACATAAACACTCTGAGCTTTGGAATTGGAATCAACTCTAAATTCCAAATGTTTAATGTGTAGTTGGCAAGTCTTTTTAAGTTTGAAGTTTCTGTTTCTTGACTGGGCTGGATGGCACCAAGAATATGTTCACAAACTAGAAATGTGTACTTAAAAGTAGGTGAATATGCCGGGCGCTGGTGGCTCACACCTGTAATCCTAGCTACTCAGGAGGCTGAGATCTGAGGATCATAGTTCAAAGCCAGCCCAAGAAGGAAAGTCCATGATATCCTTATCTTTAATTAACCACCAGAAAACTAGAAGTGGAGCTGTGGCTCAAAGTGGTAAAGCACTACCCTTGAGCTGAAAAGCTGAGGGAAAGCGCCCAGGACCGAAGTTCAAGGCCCATGACCGACCAAAAAAAAAAAGTAGATGAAAATATGCACTCTATGACTTGAGCCGTGTCCCAAGAAAATACTGTTAATATTCTTCATAGGAAAAATCTTAACCACATATTGCTTGTAAAGTTAGTGTTTATACTGACAGGTGACAGTAATGAACTCAGAAGAATGATTTTGTTTTTCGGATATGTATGTGTATGTATATATCTGCTGAGACCTAAGGGTAGTGGTTCAAAGCCAGCCTGGGCAGGCACGGTTCTAAGAACCTTATCTTCAATTAACCAGCAAAGAACTGTAGCACAAAAAGTAGAGCACCAGCCTTGAGCAAAAAAGCAGTGCCCAAATAAAGACAACCCTGAGATACCACCTTACCCCAGTCAGAATGTCCCACATCCACAAATCAGCCAACGACAAATGCTGGAGGGGATGTGGAGAAAGAG
>NW_012267227.1:6988117-6994084 GCF_000151885.1 Dipodomys ordii
AAAAAAAAAAAAAAGCCTCACTGACTTTCCTGCCCAGGCTGGCTTTGAACCAGTACTGTTAAGAATGAACCCAAAATAGTTTGGAAATCTAAACATATGGAATCTGACATTACAGGTACAATTGGCCAGGATTTATTTGATTTTATTTGGAAGCTACTGCGATTATGCTTTTATAGTATATACAATACAAAGCAAATGGGTATTTGATATTAAGAACAAAGGATTTCAGCACAAGTAAAGAGAAAAATTAAAATTTGAATTAAAAACCAATCCTTGCTTGAAATGAAAATATTCACTTAAATTAACAGTTCATCTATTTCTAAAATATTTTTTTAAAAAAACCATAGTCTTGATATATAGCCCTGGCCAGCCTTGAACTCTGACCTCTAATGCCTCATCCTCCTAAATAAAGGAATTACATATATGTGCTATCACACTCATATCTTTCTAAAATCTTTACTTCTTTAGCTCAGCTCTTTTCAAGCCAAAAAGACCAGGCAATAAGAAGCCAGAAGAGCTATAGTCTCTAAATACCAATCCCCAATAAAAGTAAGTCAGGACTACTTGAAGAAATAGCTGTTCCGGTCTGGAACAGGAAATGTATTGCATGAATCTGAATCATCTTGTCTGTACATTAGATAGTTCTTTTTTGTTCTTTTTTTTTTTTTGCCGGTCATGGGGCCTGAACTCTGGGGTTGGGCGCTGTCCCTCAGCTCTTCAGCTCAAGGCTAGCACTCTACCACTGGAGCCACAGCGCCACTTCCGGCTTTTTCTGTTTATGTGGTGCTGAGGAATCGAACCCAGGGGGGCCTCATGCTTGCAAGGCATGCACTCTACCGCTGAGCTACCTTCCCAGCCCAACATTAGAAAGTTCTAAAGAAGTATTAGGATGGTATCGTCTGTACCCTAACTCCTACAACTACTATGCCAATATTAATTCCTGCTTTTGTAATATTGTCTTCCTGAATGTCTTTTCCCTGTGCTGCTTTTCTTTTTCCTTTTTGGTAGTACTGGGGTTTGAAACTATAAACCTCACATCTGCTAATAAGCAGGCACTCTACTATGTGAGCCATTCTACCAGCCCCTTTATGTGTTGTCCTTTTCAAGATGGGGGGTCTCACTTCATGCCTGGTCTGGCCTGGGCTCTGAACTACTACTTGTGCTTCCCATCTAGTCATCATATTTCCTCTGTGGCTTTGAATGCCAGCCACTGGTTGAGATGGAGTCTCTCAAGGTTTTATGCCTAGACTGACCTTGAACTGTGATCCCCCAATTTCTGCCTCCCAAATAGCTGTAATTACAGGCCTGAGCCTCCACACTCAGCTTTGTATTGTCTCTCAAAGTATAGAAGTTCTTCACCTGGAAAAAATTCAACCTGCTATTTTTTTTTTTTTCTGTCGGTTGTGGGGCTTGAACTCTGGGCCTGGGCGCTGTCCTTCAGCTCTTCAGCTCAAGGCGAGCGCTTTACCACTTGAGCCACAGCACCACTTCCGGTTTTCTGGTGGTTTATTGTAGATAGGAGTCTCACAATCTCTCCTGCCGGGGCTGGTTTTGAACCGCGATCCTCAGATCTCAGCCTCCTGAGTAGCTAGGATTACAGGCGTGAGCCACCAGCGCCAGGCTCAACCTGCTAATTTTTTAAAGTTTATGAATTTTATATCTTATTACATCTTTCCCTCACATAAAATAAAAAAGATTTTCCCTGGGAATGTGGCTTAGTGGTAGAGTGCTTGCCTAGCATGCATGAAGCCCTGGATTTGATTCCTCAATACCATGTAAACAGAAAAGGTCAGAAGTGGTGCAGTGGCTCAAATGCTAGCCTTCAGCAAAAGCAGCTCAGGGACAGTGCCCAGGCACTGAGTTTGAGCCCCAGGACTGGCAAAAACAAAAACAAATTTTTACTTGCAGGTCAAAAAAAACCCAAAAAACAATTTTTAGATTTCATGTTTTAGGTTTACAAAGTATTTTAGGTTCATTCTTAACAGTACAGGTATGAATCAAAGCTAAAAAAAAAATTTTTGGGGGGTGGGGTGGGTCCGGTTGTGGGGCCTGAACCCTGGGCCTGGGCACTGTCCCTCAGATCTTCAGCTCAAGGCTAATGCTCTACCATTTGAGCCACAGCGCCACTTCGGGCTTTTATATTTTTTTTCTTTTTGCTTATGTGGTGCTGAGGAATTGAACCCAGGGCCTCATGCATGCAAGGCAAGCACTCTACCACTGAGCCACCTTCCCAGCCCCCCCCCAAAAAATTTTTTTTTGTTTTTATATAAATAGCCAGCAGGATTTATTTTAAAAAAAAGGAACATCTTTTCTCCACTGAACTTCCTCGGCCACTGCTGAAAATGTTCTATTTTAGTATCAATTTCATACTGTCATCAGTGCAATTTTACAATAAATTCTGAAGTGAGGTGCTATAAAAATAAATAAATAAAATCGCTAGGGTGGTTATTCAGAGAATAGAGAGTACAAAATGCTCACAATGGCCAAGGATGAAATCATCGTTTTGATGAGCATCAAAAAAGAATATTAAACTGCAGCTCTCCAGGTGTCAGCCTCTTACTAGGAGTGAACCACTGGAGCTGAGCTGGGCCAAGATCCTGTCTCAAAAATAACCAGAGCAAGTCGGGCACCAGTGACTCACAACTGCAATTCTAGCTACTCAGGAGGCTGAGATCTGAGAAATGCAGTTCAAAACCAGCTCAGGTTCCTGAGTTTCTTATCTCCTATTAAACACCAAAAAGCCAGAAGTGGAACTGTGGCTTAAGTGATAGAGCAGTAGCCTTGAGCAAAAAAGCTAAGGGACTTTGCCTAGGCCCTGAGTTCAAGCTCCAGGACTGGAACAAAACAAACAATAACCAGAGCAAAAAGGACTATAGATATGGCTCAAGCAGTACAACACTGCCTAGTAAGAATGAATCCCTGAGTTCAAGCCCCAGTATCATTTTTAAAAAGCTAGTTAACATATTACAGAAGTATAGAAAAGAATATTTTTACCTTGAATCAGCAACTCATCTAAAATATAATCTAATCATGTCGGTTGTGGGGCTTGAACTCTGGGCCTGGGCGCTGTCCCTCAGCTCTTCAGCTCAAGGCTAGCACTCTACCACTTGAGCCACAGCGCCACTTCCGGCTTTTTTCTGCTTATAGGGTGCCGAGGAATCAAACCAAGGGCCTCATGCATCCAAGGCAAGCACTCTACCACTGGGCCAACTCCACAGCCCCAAATGATTATTCTTAAAAAAAAAAAAAAAAAACTGACCTTACCCTAAGAATTGACCTTGGAACTAGAGTCACAGTTTAATATTGCAGATGAGTTTTTACATGGTTTAAAAGTAAATTGTCACCTAGGTACTGGTGGCTCATGCCTGCCTACCTACTCTGGAAGCAAAGATCTGAGGATCACATTTCCAAGCCAGCCCAAACAAGAAAGTATGAGACTCTTATTCCAATTAACCACCAAAAATCAGGAAGTAAAGGTATAACTCAAACGGAAGAGTACCAGCTTTGAAGAAAAAGCCAAGACAAAAGAATGAGATCAAGGCCCAGTACTGCACCAAAAAAAAAGAAAAAAAGAAAAGTTAATAGAACTTGATACTACTTTTAAAAGAACCAGAGCATGATGGCTCAGGCCTGTAATTTTAGCTGCTTGGGAGTTGGAGATAAGGGCATTGCATTTTGCGGTTAGCTTGGCCAAAAGAAGCTCACAAGACTCTTCTCAACTAATGATAGGCTGTTATCCCAGCTACAGGGAAGTCCAATGGCTGGCAGGGTAGTGCACGCTTGTTATTTTCAAGGACACCGGGAAGTTTAAGTAGGAAGATCCTAGGCACTGCCAGCCTGGGAATAAAGTGAGATTCTACTTCAAATTAACCAATGAAAAAGGGGCTCAAGTGGTAGAACACCCACATAGCAAGCACTAGGCCCTGAGTTCAATTCCGAGTTACAAAAAAATAAAAATGTCTGTCTCAAATGCACTAAGAAACAGAAACAGCAAAGTAGGTACAAGGGCAATACAACAGATTTTATGTTTTACTCAAAGCTTCTCACCTGAGGGAGCAGCTGGGTTGTTTTGGTGGTTTTCACTGGCAGAAACGAACAAATCCTCTTCTCCTTCGGTGGATGAGCTGGAAGAGGATTCACTGCTGAGGTCATTCTCACTGGAACTACTAGAACTGGGTAACAATGCATATTTTTTTCGGGCTAACACTTCTCTTTTTTTCCTCTGCATTAATATCCTCTCTTTCTGTTTCTGTGTCCTCTGTGAGGAATTACTTTTTATGAATCTTTTTCTGCATGGAAGTCTCCTTAATGAACTGCTGTGGAAACAGGGTCTTTTCATTAATAATCCTGATACGGTCTCTGTCTCAGTTCGAGGCCACTTTTGGGACCGGGCACTGTGACTTCTAGTTTTTGTATTCAAAACAGGCTGGGAATGTCGTACTGAGACTTCTTTATCCTCATCTGAAGTCACAGTATCAGAGTCTCCAAAATGCAGACTAGATGAAGGAGAGGATAGACAATCACTGAAAGACGAGTCATGATCATCTTCACTTGCTGTTTCTAGGTGTTGCCTCAACCCTAGGATTCCCTGATTTTCTTTAACACAATTCTGCATATATGAGGGGCCAGCCTGCTGGCTTTTGCGTTTTTTCCTCACACTTTTTTCTCGTTCTTGCTGGTTCCCATTCATGTCCTTCTCTTGTTTCTGAGGATCATCACACAAGTGAGAGAATTCATTCCCCACTTTACTATGAATCATCTCAACTCCTGAAGGAAAACTTTTTGCTGCCCCAATGGGCTGTGGGGGCAAGAGGATCCCTTTTAGACTCTCCTGTGTCTTTGGTGCATCAGCAGGAACTTCACTCTTCATAGCCACGTTTAAGATAAAGAGCTTGTTACATTCAGGAGTCCACTGACACATGGGAAACTTTAAGGCAGGCCTAGAAGATACAAATTAGATATGTGAAATATTTTCACATGCTTTACCATATTATCTAACTCAAGACTTCCAAAATTCCCCCTAAGAATTGCCCTAGCCACTAACTAATCAATTAGGTATGAATCAGTTACTGCTCTTGTAAAATATTTTTCTCTAACACTTCTACGATAATTTGGAGATAGGTCTTAACTACCATGGAAACTTGTATTAACCTAAAGCTGGTCTTGTAAAACTTGCTAGCTTTGACAATACAACATACTTAATCAAAAAGCATACAATTTCTTCAAAGCTAATTTAAATTAATCATAATTCAAAAGATCACCACTGGTCTTTTGAATTTAATTCCACCACTGAAATCAGTCTGTCAAGGAGACAACAGTATTCCCATGTTCATTCCAGCACTACTCCCAATAGCCAAGAAATGGAAATAACCTATGTGCCTATGTGGTGTCTATGTACACTGGAATAGCAGTCATAAAAAGCATGAAATCTTGTCATTTATGATTATATGGAAAGAAATGGAATAAACCCAGGCAGAATGGCAAGTACAATATGAACCTAAAAGATGATCTCACAGAAGATGAGAGTAGAGTAATGGTTACTGGAGGATAGGGAAAAGTGGCACTCTACCAATATGTACAGGTTTTATTTCTTTATATCATTTAAAAGAACTGTGATCGACAGGAGGACATAATTACATTTCAGTTTCAGAAAGATTAGATACAAGACCGAGAGTTGCTAGAGATCATTCCATTAATAAGCAACCCAATAGGAAACAAAATCAGACTTCCTAATCTAAGTGTATCTAAACCAACTGACCTTGAAAATTTTGATTCACTGGGCTGGGAATGTGGCGTTAGTAGTAGAGGGCTTGCCTAGCATGCATGAAGCCCTGGGTTCCTCAGTACCACATAAGCAGAAAAGGCCAGAAGTGGCACCATGGCTCAAGTGGTAGAGTGCTAGCCTTGAGCAAAAGAAGCTATGGGAAAGTGCCCAGGCCCTAAGTTCAAGCCCCAGGACTGGCAAAA
>NW_012267227.1:6998244-7015033 GCF_000151885.1 Dipodomys ordii
AAAAAAAAAAGCCAGAAGTGTCGCTGTGGCTCAAGTGGTAGAGCGCTAGCCTGGAGCTGAAGAGCTGAGGGACAGCGCCCAGGCCCAGAGTTCAAGCCCCACAACTAGAACCCCCCCCAAAAAGGGAGGGGGGAGAAGGAAATTTGATTGCCCTACTTTCTGTGGGTAGAGGATGCCTGAATGAACCATGTATTTAGTGGTGAAATATAACTAAAAATGTACATAACAAGTTACTGGAAGAATGAAAGGGAAAATAGGACCTGACAGTTTATTTTTCAAAGGCATCATTCAATCTCTAACTATTGGTCTAGAATGATTACTGTTGAGAAGGAAAAGGATAAATTAGATGAGTTTGTAGGATACTTTTCATCACATAAAAGCCAGACAGAAATCCACTGAATTACAAAATTCCTGGGAATTCATTCTAACTTAATAACAGAAGAGAGATCTACTACATGTGCAGCACTAGGCTCTACTTTCATCTCCAACACTAAACTAAGCTCCCTACCTCTCCCATCAGGTAGCACTCTCAACTTCATTTATGTTACAACACACTTAAAAGTTAAAAACAGATGTGGAATCCAGCTGTCTTCTATGTAGCTTGACAGTAAAGAAATCTACAAAAACACAAAATAAGGCAGGTCCTTTGTTGTTTTGGTTTGGAAAATATCTCATTAAATATTTGTGTTTCTATGAAAGGTTTTTACGATGGTCCATAATTGAATTTCAAAATTAATTATATTCTATTAGAAAATGAAACAGTATGGATCAGCCCTAAAAGTTGTCTAGAAATGTATAAGCAACCATCAGCACTGAGATTTATAATTAAGAATTAGCCTGCAACACATATTGCAAAGTGATTTTGGCTATGATTTCATGTTAGGACATAAAGACAATGTTCATCTTCAAAATGACACAGTGCTGAAAAAGAGCTGAGCCTGAAGTAATCATACAAATTCAGGATTAGCAAAATTATGTAAAAGTAAAAATGTTAATAAAACCCTTATATATTATACTTTAATAAAGTGAGTTTACTACAAAAAAGAACAGATAAGCTAGCTGGGCACCAGCTACTCCTAGCTACTCAGGAAGTTGTAATCAAAAGATCAAGGTTCTGAGGCTGGGAAGGTGACTCAGTGGTAGAGCACTTGCCTTGCATGCTCCAGGCCCTGGGTTCGATTCCTCAGCACCACATAAGAAAAAAGCCGGAAGTGGTGCTGTGGCTCAAGTGGTAGAGTGCTAGCCTTGAGCAAAAGAAGCTATGGGAAAGTGCCCAGGCCCTAAGTTCAAGCCCCAGGACTGGCAAAAAAAAAAAAAAAAATGTGCTGAACAACCCGCAAAAAAAAAAAAAAAAAAAGAAAACATCTATTTCAATGTAATCCCACAAGTACAAGATGGTGAACAATGGAAAAGTAGTAAGCATTAAGATTCAAATGGAATGTTCATTAGAATGGCAGCTAATGTGACAAATGGAGAGCAGTACTAGGCAAGGTATGAAAATCTCAATGATGATAATATATTTTTGTTTGTGCCCCAAGGTTTCACTAATTTTCCCTGATCTCCAGACTTAATGGATCTTCTGCTTCAAATTTCCAAGGTGATGAGACCACAGGAGTGTGTCACCAACTGGGTTAGCCTATTTTTTAACTAAAGTTTGTATTATATATAACATACACACATTCTCAGTTTATACCTTAATGAACTTTCATACAGCATTTATATAAGCAGCACCCAGATGAAGAAACATCATCAAGATGCCGGAAATCTTCTTGAAGTCACCACCACCAACCAAGAGTTATCACCACTGTCCTAACTTTAATAATGCATGTAATTTGCCCTCAAGACTTTTAAATCACTGCCAAGAGAGAAAAATCATTATTTCTGCAGCAAGCTTTTCCTTCTCTAAGAAGGACAGCGCTATCAAAATACATAATCTTACAATTTTATGATGCAACTAACTATATTATCAGAACAAATCACAGCAAAATGAGCAATAGCCTCAACCTACAGAAAGCTATCAAAACACCTATTTCCTATTACTCTTATTATTATTTACGAGGATAGGTGGTGCTGTATTCCAAATCAGCCACCCAGGCCCATGTAGAGTTGAAAGCACAACTGGTGATAAGTTAGGAGCACAAACTGAGTGACTAATGTAATGATAGTGACAAAGCAGAACAGGCAAGACATTCTAAAAAGTCTCTTGTATCTGAAACTTGAAATTCTCATTATTACAGTTGCATTTTCAGTGCATCACATTATTAACACAACACACTGAAAAGGACTGAAAAGAGCCAAAACTGGAGGCAGAAAAAAAAGTTACATATATAGTGAGAAAATACAAAGATAATAAAGACTAGCAATTGGAATACAAGCATGAAACTCAGAGACCATAAAAGAACCATCAGGATTTTGGATAAGAAACAACTACTTCTCCAATTCTACTGCAACTGAGTCATAGTTTTCTAATAATCCCTTTAATATACGTGCATATACTCTTAAGAATATATATCAGATATTATACTACTAGTTAAAAATCCTTCAGAGGTTTACAAATGGTTAATAAAAATAAAATCCCAACTAAGTACTGATCTGTTATACACTGGGGAATTATGTATGATTCAAGGAATTGTTATAGGAAAATCATTCAGTTGTGTCATATTCCCAAATTACTACTGGGAATTTTGCAAATAAACATATTTACTATGTTAAAATCTTCAGCAATAATGAATTTAAAAACTGAGCACATAGATGTCCCAAGATATGTATGTGTATGCGTGTTTTCTCCATTTCTTGTGACACAAAGAAGAAAGAAAATCTATTATTTAAGGAGAACAACAACTAAGTAGTACTTCAAATCACCAAAGACTACATTAAATACTACAATTATCTAAGTGGGAATTAAGACAAAATACTAGAATTAAGTCACTTGTTCTTAATACCAGCTAGATATCTTTGGTCCCAACTTTTAGTTTGGTGCTGAACCACAGGAAATCATCTTTTTGGGAGCATAAGACAAACCTCTGTATCTGTGTGCTAAAGAGTGTCTGTATCCCCTGTTACAACCCAATAGGTCAAAATTATTCTGTCATGTGTCTTAATTGGTAAAGTGCCTGTGTCTAGTAAGCATGAGCTAAAATCTCAATACCTTTTTTTTAAAAAAGCAGGTTCACAGAGACAAATGGCATATATTTTCTCTCATGTGTGGACATTATATGTAAAATTATAAACATACATTAAAACATCAATTTAAAAAGTAACATTCTGAAGGCTATTGCTAAACCAAGAAGAAAGCTAAGAAACCAAACCTGTTGACTCCCTGATCTTGGATTTTAGCCTCCATTAGAGAAAAAGTCAATCTGTTTTATGGACTGATACACAGTGCAACACATTCTGAATATGTATGCTACAATGTTCCAAGTATTATAAATACAGAGATGAGTAAGACAGAGCAGATTAAGAAGTCTCGTGGCGATGGAAACAAATCAGGAGGTAAGTAAAGTACAGTATAATAGTACAGTTTATTATAAATATATGCGTTGAAACAAGTAGGAGTAGAAAACTTTATCTAGTTCTGATGAGGGAGGATATACCAGAAAAGGTTTTTGAGGAAGAATAAAAGGAAAGAGTGAGGCTGGAAATGTGGCTTGGTGGTAGTGCTTGCCTAGCATGCATGAAGCCCTGGGTTCAATTCCTCAGTACCACATACACAGAAAAGGCCAGAAGTGGTGCTGTGGCTCAAGTGGTGGAGTGCAAAAGGTCAGGGATGATGCTCAGGCCCTAAGTTCAAGCCCCAGGACTGGCAACAAAAAGGGGGGGGGCTGGGAAGGTGGCTCAGTGGTAGAGCACTTGCCTTGCATGCATGAGGCCCTGGGTTCAATTCTTCAGCAACACATAAGCAGAAAAAAAAAAGCCAGAAGTGTCGCTGTGGCTCAAGTGGTAGAGCGCTAGCCTGGAGCTGAAGAGCTGAGGGACAGCGCCCAGGCCCAGAGTTCAAGCCCCACAACTAGAACCCCCCCCAAAAAGGGAGGGGGGAGAAGGAAATTTGATTGCCCTACTTTCTGTGGGTAGAGGATGCCTGAATGAACCATGTATTTAGTGGTGAAATATAACTAAAAATGTACATAACAAGTTACTGGAAGAATGAAAGGGAAAATAGGACCTGACAGTTTATTTTTCAAAGGCATCATTCAATCTCTAACTATTGGTCTAGAATGATTACTGTTGAGAAGGAAAAGGATAAATTAGATGAGTTTGTAGGATACTTTTCATCACATAAAAGCCAGACAGAAATCCACTGAATTACAAAATTCCTGGGAATTCATTCTAACTTAATAACAGAAGAGAGATCTACTACATGTGCAGCACTAGGCTCTACTTTCATCTCCAACACTAAACTAAGCTCCCTACCTCTCCCATCAGGTAGCACTCTCAACTTCATTTATGTTACAACACACTTAAAAGTTAAAAACAGATGTGGAATCCAGCTGTCTTCTATGTAGCTTGACAGTAAAGAAATCTACAAAAACACAAAATAAGGCAGGTCCTTTGTTGTTTTGGTTTGGAAAATATCTCATTAAATATTTGTGTTTCTATGAAAGGTTTTTACGATGGTCCATAATTGAATTTCAAAATTAATTATATTCTATTAGAAAATGAAACAGTATGGATCAGCCCTAAAAGTTGTCTAGAAATGTATAAGCAACCATCAGCACTGAGATTTATAATTAAGAATTAGCCTGCAACACATATTGCAAAGTGATTTTGGCTATGATTTCATGTTAGGACATAAAGACAATGTTCATCTTCAAAATGACACAGTGCTGAAAAAGAGCTGAGCCTGAAGTAATCATACAAATTCAGGATTAGCAAAATTATGTAAAAGTAAAAATGTTAATAAAACCCTTATATATTATACTTTAATAAAGTGAGTTTACTACAAAAAAGAACAGATAAGCTAGCTGGGCACCAGCTACTCCTAGCTACTCAGGAAGTTGTAATCAAAAGATCAAGGTTCTGAGGCTGGGAAGGTGACTCAGTGGTAGAGCACTTGCCTTGCATGCTCCAGGCCCTGGGTTCGATTCCTCAGCACCACATAAGAAAAAAGCCGGAAGTGGTGCTGTGGCTCAAGTGGTAGAGCGCTAGCCTTGAGCTGAAGAGCTAAGGGACAGCACCCAGGCCCAGAGTTCAGGCCCCATTGACCGGACCCCAAAAAAAAAATGACCAAGGTTCAAAGCTCGTCTAGGCAGAAAAGTCCCCGAGACTCCACCTCTAATCAACTAGAAAAAGCTAGACAGGTGGCATAGTTCTGGTGATACAGAGCTAGCCAAATAAGTGGGAAGCTTAAAGTTCAAACACCAACTCCAAAAAACAAACAATGGGGGTGGGGGGAATGGTAGAGTGTTGACTGGAATTCATGAAGCCCTGGGTTGGATTCCTTCTTACCACATAAAAACAGAAAAAGCTGGAAGTGGTGCTGTAGCTCAAGTGGTAGAGTGCTAGCCTTGAGCAAAAAGAAGCATGAGGGCCATTGCTCAGCCTGAGTTCAAGCCCCAGGACTGGCAAAAAAATAAACAAAACAAAAAACAAACAACAAAAAAAACATAGGGAAGAAGTGTTGGTTTCATTTAGCTTTAGTTTGTTTTTTGTTTTTGTTGTTTTTCTTTTGTTTTTGTTTTACTAATTTGCCTAGCATCAAACCACTATGTTAATATCCTGAAACATTCAATCACAAATGCTCCAAGTTCAGGGCTGGGAAGGTAACTCAGTGGTAGAGTGCTTGCCTTGCATGCGTGAGGTCCTGGGTTCGATTCCTCAGCACCACATAAGCAGAAAAAAAAAGCAGGAAGTGGTGCTGTGGCTCAAGTGGTAGAGCACTAGCCTTGAGCTAAAGGGCTGAGGGACAGTGCCCAGGCCCCGAGTTCAGGCCCCATGACCAACAAAAAAAAAAGCTCCAAGTTCTAATTTTGGTATAGGTCCATAGCAAATCTGATCAGATTTCTGTCTCAGACTCTAAATTTTTCTTCTTTATTTGTCAAAATCTAGAAATTTTGGCCATGAGACTCTTATCTCCAATAAACTACTCAGAAAAAAACCAGAAGTGGCACTGTGGTTCAAGTGGTAAGAATGCTAGCTTTGAGCACAGAGAGGCTGAGGGACAATGCACCAGCCCTGAGTTCAATGCTCAGGACCAGCCAAAACAAATTTTATTCTATTTTACTTTCACAAAGTGTTCAGAGAAGAAACAGAAGACAGGCAAATAGAAAACAAAGAGCAAGCTAAGAGATTTAAAGTGCACTGGTACCAAGACTGGGTGTTTTTGGATAAGGATGTACTACAGGGCTAGAGATGAAGCTTAAACACACACACACACACACACACAGCTCAGTGATTTAAACACACACACACACACACAAAAAAAAAAACCTTTCACCCTTATCTAGCACACACACTCTGGATTTGATCCTCAGCAAGGCAGGAAAAAAATTCAGAGATTCCAGAAATGATTTTCAATAGGAGTGCCACATAACTGAAAAGGAATAACTTTTTGAACAAACAGAGATCAAACAACTGGAGAGCAATATGGAAAGATATGAATCTCAGTCCCTACCTCTTAGCAGACATAAAACAGCCTGAAAGGGATTAGAGACCAAAACCTACCACTGTAAAGCTCCCAGAAGAAAAATTCATGTAAGTGTATCATGAGCAAACACTTCATAGGCCAGAAAAGCACTAACCAAATCAATGATTTCTAATTGATTAACTAGACTATCAAAATCATTCTTCAAAAGCTCAAGTGAGAAGTGGTACTGTGGCTCAAGTGGTAGAGCACTAGCCTTAAGCTGAAGAGCTCAGGGACAGTGCCCAGGCCCAGAGTTCAAATCCCACAACCAAAAAAAACAAACAAACAAACCAAAAAAAGCTCAAGTGGTTGAATGCCTGACAAGCAAGAGTGAGGCCCTGAGTTCAATCCCCTGTACTGTTTACAAAAAAGAAACAAAGATAAATAAGCAAGTTAAACATAGAAAAATTATATAATATACATGTAATTTAGAAGTATCTATATACACATACACCTCTCTAATGTGAAAACTCCTATTTTACTAAGATAATCCCACAAAAAAGATTTTTAACAGATATTTCTCAAAACATACAAAATGTTCAGAACCTATTATTGGAGAGGGACAAATTTAATGAATAAGCTATAAATGCACATCCAATAAAAAGCTAAAGGTAAAAAGAAGCAAACCCATTCTGTCCAGCAATTGGAACTCCACACGCATTCTTGGACAGCTTTTAATAATATAGTAGTAACTCCATGCATGTCATTCTGAAAACATATACATGAAAACATGAATGCATGCCCACAGCATCTCCAATTAGTGGATAAACCATGACATGTAGATTCAAAGGGTAGCAGACAGCAACAGTAGGGAACAGCTGATACATGTAACAATGTGGATCAATCTCAAAAGCATCATGCTTCCAGATGGGAAGTAGATACAATTTACTCTATATGATTCCATTTATAGAAGGGTTTTTATTTAGCTTGTGGCATGTACTCAGTGCTTAGGGGACCTCCCTTAGCTTTTTTGCTGAAGTTTGCTGCTCTACCACTTGATCCATGGCTCCATTTTCCAGCTTTTTGCTAGTTAATTGGAAGTAAGAGTCTCACAGACTTTTCCTTCTTGAACTGGCTGGCTTTGAACTGCAATATTATACATGAAGTTTTAGTGCCAAGAAATCT
Source organism: Dipodomys ordii (assembly GCF_000151885.1). NCBI lineage: Eukaryota > Metazoa > Chordata > Mammalia > Rodentia > Heteromyidae > Dipodomys > Dipodomys ordii. Next base: position 7,005,992 of record NW_012267227.1, read on the forward strand.
AATTTATAGTGTGTCAAGAATAACACTTGGGCTAGGCACTGGTGGCTCACACCTATAATCCTATTCAGGATGCTGAGATCTGAGAATCACCGTTCAATGCCAGGCAGGAAAGTTTGTGAGACTTTTATCTCCACTTAACCATGAGGAAACAAACAACCACAACCACCACCACCACCACAACAACAAAAAGAATCACACTTGGGGCTGCTTGGGGCTGGAGGTGGCTGATGGCAAAGAAATATAAAGGAACTTTCTAGAGTTATGGAAGGTTTCAGTTGGGAATTCATTACATAAATATATACATCTGACAAAAATAATCAAACTGTACAGTAAATGTTTACCTCATAACTGGTCTTTAAAGAATAAGTTCACTATAGAAAAGCCCAGATGTGGGGCTGGGAAGGTGGCTCAGTGGTAGAGCGCTTGCCTTGCATGCCTGAGGCCCTGGGTTTGATTCCTCAGCACCACATAAGCAAAAAGAAAAAAGCCGGAAGTGGCACTGTGGCTCAAGTGGTAGAGCACTAGCCTTGAGCTGAAGAGCTGAGGGACAGTGCCCAGGCCCAGAGTTCAGGCCCCACGACGGGACCCAAAAAAAAAAAAAAAAAAAAACAGAAAAACCCAGATGTACAGATTAAAAAAAAAAATACACATCCAGGAGCTGGTGGCTCATGCCTGTAATCCTAGCAACTCAGAAGGCTGAGATCTGAGGATCACAGTTCAAAGCCAGCCCAGGCAGGAAAGTCCATGAGACACTAATCTCAACTACCAGAAAACCAGAAGTGGCACTGTGGCTCAAGTGGTAGAGCACTAGCCTTGAGCTGAAGAGCTCAGTGTTAGCACCTAGGTGCAGAGATCAAGCCCCACATCACACACACACACACACACACAGGCTGGGAATGTGTCTTAGTGGTAGAGTGCTTACCTAGGTGCAGAGATCAAGCCCCACATCACACACACACACACACACACACACAGAGATCAAGCCCCCCCACCCCCCCACACACACAGGCTGGGAATGTGTCTTAGTGGTAGAGTGCTTACCTAGCATGCATGAAGCCCTAAGTTTGATTCTTTAGTATATACAAAACAGAAAAAAAAAAAAAAGACAGAAAAGGCCAGCAGTGGCACCATGGCTCAAGTGGTAGAGTGCTAGCCTTGAGCAAAAGAAGCTTGGGGACAGTGCCCATACTCTGTGTTCAGTCCCCAGGACTGGCGAACATACAGCTTTTTCTTTCTTTAAGAAGTAATATAGAATTAGTGAGTTCCTCAATACTGGAATTTCCTGATTTAAAAGCCAACACTGCTTTGACTTTTTTTTTTGGTCATGGGGCTTGAACTCTGGGTCTAGGCGCTGTCCCTGAGCTCTTCAGCCCAAGGCAAGCTCTCTACCACTTGGAATGGCTAAATAAATAAACTAAATTAGAAAACAAGGATCTAATTTAGGAAGCAATACTGACTAAGGAAACTATTTTCTCCTAAGTCTAAATACTTTAAATACAATTTATTTTTGTTTTATGTAGGTCAGTGACAATATGCAACCTAGACAAAATTACTTAACAAATATATTCTAAAGTGAGAGAACAGAGTGTTAAGAGAAAATCAGGAAGAACTTTTGGCACTTAAGGAAAGTAAAAACATACTGGCAGACATCATAAAGTGAAAAATCATCCGAGCTCTGAAGATGATGCTTGCCATTCCACTGACTGTACGCCTAGAATGAACAAAAATGGAAGATGAATGCTTGCTGTTTTCTAGTTGGTCTGACTTTTCCTATCTCTCTCCTGATAGGAGCATCTTGCTGTGCTGTCTGAAGGTGACATCTGTTTATCTTCCCAAGTCATGGACCATAAACACAAGCCTACTAACTTCACAAGGAAAATGTGATTGGTTCCAACACAAAAGGGAAAATAAGAGTTGTTGAACTATGAGACACTCTATGTTTCTATTTTTACATAAAACTTTACAGTTTTTCAAGGTTATTTTTTAACTAAATGCCATTTTTGCCTCCCTTGGATCAGTGTAATGAGACAAGTGAAAGAAAAATTCTTATAGCAAGAACCACAAGTTGCAAGCTGATAAACAATTCTGGAATACTACTTGGGAAAAACAAAGCTGTATTATTCTGTATGCTAACATCAGCGCCTTTAACCTTTTCTGGTTTTTGTTTTGTTGCTACCACTCACTGCTCAAAAGAAATGATTAAGAAGAAACTAAGTATATGGCTCTTGAAAGTTCAAGGCCATATTCCATAACTCAAAAAAACAACAAAGGGGCTGGGAAGGTGGCTCAGTGGTAGCGGGCTTGCCTTGCATGCATAAGGCCCTGGGTTTGATTCCTCAGCACCATATAAGCAGAAAAAGCCAGAAGTGGCACTGTGGCTCAAGTGGTAAAGCAGTAGCCTTGAGCTGAATTGCTGAGAGACAGTGCCCAGACCCAGAGTTCAGGCCCCACAACCGACCAAAAATAAATAAATAAATAAAATTATATTATCTTTCCTGAGGATTCCATGTTCTACATGGAAAGTGCTAGCCCTAGCACTCATCTGGATTCCTGTACATATGTCTGTTCTAACAGTTACATATTATTTGTGGTGAGTCATTAAAGTTTTGGGTTCAGTATATATAAAGGAAGTTCTTCCCACAGGGGAAAATCAGAAAAGAGACAACTGAGGACCAATAAAGATAAGGGATAATGCTGGCTTCAGCAGCACCTACACTAAAATGGAATGACAGACAGATTAGCATCCCTGTACAGGGATGACACACAAATTCATTAAGCATCCTATATGAAAAAGAGAAAGAAGCAAAAAAGAAGGAAGAAAGAAGAAAAACTATTTCACAATCCCAGCTACAAAGAATGGGAGCACAGTTCTAGGCCAGCCCCAGGCAAAAACATTAAGATCCTCTCTGAAAATTAACTAAAGCAAAAAGGGGCAAAGTGAAGCTTAAGTGAGAGTGTTTACCTAACAAACACAAGGCCTTGATTTTAAAACTCTAGTACTGCCCCAAAAAACAGGAAAGAAAAAGAAAAAAAGAAACGTTTGCTAATTCAAGATTAGTAGGTCGTCCAAACTTTTTCAATCCCAAGCATCTTAGATCAAAATAGGACCAAGAAATGTAAGCTAGATAACAGAAATTAATTCTATAGATTACTAATATTTAGACATACAGAATATCACTGATAGTACATTATGTATCACTTGTTGTTCGTAAGTATTTGTTGAAAGTACCATTGTAGGTACTGCCTTGAGCCAAGTCAGAGAAAAATCTTTGCTCTCATGGAAACTTCATGCAAAGGAAAATCAAGCAATGAAGATGCAATTTTATTTATTTATTTTTTGATCGGTTATGGGGCCTGAACTCTGGGCCCATGACCGGACCCAAAAAAAAAACAAAAAAAAGAAAACCCAGCTTTGTAAAAAAAAAAATTTTTTTTTTTTGGTCCGGTCATGGGACTGGAATTCTGGGCCTGGGCACTGTCCCTCAGGTCTTCAACTCAAGGCTAGCGCTCTATCACTTGAGCCACAGCGCCACTTCCGGCTTTTTTTCTTTTTGCTTACGTGGTGCTGAGGAATTGAACCCAGGGCGTCAGACATGCAAGGCAAGTGCTCTACCACTAAGCCACCTTCCCAGCCCTAAAATATTTATTTGAAAAAGAAAGCAGCACACTGATCAAGATACTTCATTAAATGGCAACTCCTTTGTATAACTACTTTAAAATGGAAATAAAAAAGAATTAGCATTTTTAATAACTTTCTCAGGTAATAGTGGACATTATTTACACTTTACCCCAAAACTTGACAAACTTTATAAAGTACAGTTGAAATGTGAAATCTGAAACTATTATCAGTGAAACTTCTCATGTTGTTTCAATAAAAATCTATTACTATTTTTCATTTTCTGAAGATCTTTTATGTATGCATAACTTTGTAATATTATGCATTAGTCAAACCTGAAAAACACCCAATTATGCAATATTCCCAAACACCAACACATTTCATAATCAGCAGTGTGTGTGTGTGTGTGTGTGTGTGTGTGTGTGTGTCCAGATGCTGTGACATATATTTCTTAATACAAGTTACTCTGCAACCTGAGTCAGGAAGATCACATTTGAAGCCAGCCTGGGTTAACTTGGTACAACTTTGTCTCAAAAAATGTAGTAAAAGTTGCTGGGGGTATATTTGAGTGGTAGAGTACTTGCCTAACATATGTGACATCCTAGGGTCAATCACTAATACACAAAAATAAATTTTAAAAATAAAAAATGTGTAGCTAGTACCAGTGGCTCATACCTACAATCCTAACTACTGTCAGGAACCTGAGAATCATGATATGTTGCCAGACATGACAGACAAATCTGCAAGAGACTAAATTCTAAATAACCAGCAAAATACAACAACTGGAGGCAATGCTCAAGTGACAGGACACCAACCACAGAGAAAAGCTGAGACTGAGAGGTCAGGAGGTCAAGCTCCAGTATGGACACTAAATAAATATGTAAATATGTATTTGTTATTATCAAAAACAATCTCACAGAAAAGCTCTGAGTAACTATTAAGATCACAGTCTTTCAGGCTGGGAAGGTGGCTCAGTGGTACAGCGCTTGCCTTGTATGCATGAGGCCCTGGGTTCGATTCCTCAGCACCACATAGGCAAAAAGAAAAAAGCCGGAAGTGGCGCTGTGGCTCAAGTGGTAGAATGCTAGCCTTGAGCTGAAGAGCTGAGGGACAGCGCCCAGGCCCAGAGTTCAGGCCCTATGACCTGACCCAAAAACCAACAAAAACAAAAAAAGATCAGTCTTTCAATTTTGATTGTTTTGCTTGAAAACTCAAATTCTCTCTTAGAAGTAGATTGTATCAGTTGTTTTCTTTGAATTTACAGGCTCACTTCATGTATATTTGAAAAACATATATAAATACCCAAGTTTTTTTTTAGGCAAAAGCAACATTCCAAAAAGGAAAAGAAGGACCTGTTTTTTACTTCCATCACAACTTAGTGACACAAGTCCGGGAGTATTACACTCTGGTGTACAGAAGCACCTTACAGCAAACATCCCCATGTAATGTCACATGCAGTATTTATAACAATGCCTTTAAGGGACAAGATTACCGGACTTTACTGCTTATAAACAGTATTGTTTTGTTTTGGTAGTACTAGAGATTCAACCCAAGCCTCAGTAAGCACTCTACTCTGTGAAGTAGGCCCTCAATCCTTCAGTTTGTATTTTGTTTTTGAAATAGGGTTTTACTATAGCTTTGGTCTCAAACTTGTGATACTTCTGCCTTCTTCTCAGTGGCTGAGATCAAGTCATGAGCCACCACACCTAGTATAAAGGGTATTGTTAAGTGAATCTGGCTCTTTTTTTTTTAATAGTGCATGTGTAGTAATCAAAAGTTTAAAGATTGTTAGTGCAGCTCTGCGACTTTCTTGGTCCATACTACAGCTGTTTCAAAAACACCAGTGCAAATGTCAACTAATGCTGACATTCGTCACACAGCAAAGAACTTGGTATTATTATGAAAGTTTCAACATAGCAGACCTCCCACACCCAAAGACCTCCTCAAGAGTCCACATACCACACTGTTAAGAACTGCTATTTTTAGCCAGGCGCCAGTGGCTCACACCTGTAGTCCTAGCTACTCAGGAGGCTGAGATCTGAGGAACGAGATTCAAAGCCAGCCCGGGCAGCAAAGTCCGTGAGACTCTTATATCCAATAAACCACTAGAAAACCGGAAGTGGTGCTGTGGCTCAAGCGGTAGAGTGCTCTCCTTGAGCTGAAGAATGCAGGGACAGGGGCTGGGAAGGTGGCTCAGTGGTAGAGTGCTTGCCTTGCATGTATGAGGCCCTGGGTTCGATTCCTCAGCACCACATAAGCAGAAAAAGCTGGAAGTGGTGCTGTGGCTCAAGTGGAAGAGCACCAGCCTTGAGCTGAAGAGCTGAAGGACAGTGCCCAGGCCCAGAGTTCAGGCACCATGACTGGCAAAAAAAAAAACAAAAAAAAACGAATGCAGGGACAGCGCCCAAGCCCAGAGTTCAAGCCCCATGACCGACCAAAAAAAAAAAAAAACGGGCTGAGAAGGTGGCTCAGTAGTAGAACACTTGCCTTGCATGCATGAGGCCCTGGCTGGGTTCAATTCCTCAGCACCACATATGCAAAAAGAAAAAAGCCAGGGGCTGGGAAGGTGGCTCAATGGTAGAGCACTTGCCTTGCATGCCTGAGGCCCTGGGTTCAATTCCCCAGCACCACATAAGCAGAAATGAAAAAAGCCGAAAGTGGCATTTTGGCTCAAGTGGTAGAGCGCTAGCCTTGAGCTAGGAGCTGAGGGACAGTGCCCAGACCCAGAGTTCAAGCCCCACGACCAGGCCAAAAAAACTGCTATTTTTCTGAACATACCTAACAAAATAGCAAGAGGAACTCTACCTCCAAAAGAATTGGGTAGTTAAAAAAAAAAAAGTTGAACAAAAGCTTTATTTTCCCCTGTACCTTGTATTTTGTTAACTTGATATCATTTGCATTACTTAAAAAAAAAAAAGATCTGGGCACTGGTGGCTCACACCTGTAATACTACTACTCAAGAGGATACTAGCTACTCTGAGGATCACAGTTCAAAGCCAGCCCAGGCAGGAAAGGCCAAGAGATTTTTTTGGGGGGGGGGCTCCGGTTGTGGGGTCTGAATTTTGGTCTTGGGCGTTGTCCCTCAGCTCTTCAGTTCAAGGCTAGCGCTCTACCACTTGAGCCACGGTGCCATTTCCAGCTTTTTTTTTCTGCTTATGTGGTGCTGAGGAATCGAATCCAGGGCCTCATGCATGTGAGGCAAGCACTCTACCACTGACCCACCTTCCCAGCTCCCAAGAGATTTTTATCCCCAGAAAATCAGAAGTAGCACTGTGGCTCAAGTGGTAGAGTGGTCACTTTGAGCTAAAGAGCTCAGGGACAGTGCCCAGGCCCAGGGTTCAAGCCCCACAACTGACCAAAAAAAAAAAAAAAAAAAGCCAGGCAAAGCTACTCAGAAGTCTGGGATCAGAGAACAACAGTTTGAAGCCAGCCCAGGCAGAAAAGTCCATGAGACTCTTTCTGCCTGAGCTGGCTTTGAACCAGGACTCTTACATCTCAGCCTCCTGATTAGCTAGGATTACAGGCGTAAGTCACAGTGCCTTGACTCTAGAGGAGACTCTTATCTCCAATTAACCACCAAATAGCTGGAGAGTGTTAGCCTTGTCCAAAAACAGCTCAGGAATGGTTCCTGGGCCCTGATTTCAAGGACAGGACTGGCACACACAAAAACAAAGGGGAAAGAGAAAGGGGGGAGGAGGAGGATGGGGCAGGGGGAAAAGGAGAGGGAGAGGGAGAGGAGAGAAGAGAGGAGATCTAAACTGACATCAAAAGTAAATAAACAGAGCTGGAAGCTGGGAGCTCATGCCTGTAATCCTAGCTACACAGGAGACTGAGATCTGAGGATCTCAGATAGAAGGCCAGTTTGAAGCCAGCCTGGGCAGTAAAGTCTGTGAGATTCTCATCTCCAATAAACTATTCAGAAAGAGCTAGAAGCAGGACTATGGCTTAAGTGGTAGAGCACTAGCCTTGAGCAAAAGAAACTCAGGGACAGCACCCAAACTCTTGAGTTCAAGCCCCATGATCAACCAAAAAAAAAAAAAGTGAACTAAACTGGATGCTGGTGGCTCATGCCTATAATCCTAGCTACTAAGGAGGCAGAGATCTAAGGATCACTGAAGCCAATCTTGGTAGGACTAGCACCAAAAAAAAAAAACAAAGGTAGAAGGGCTAGGAGCATAGCTCAAGTAGTACAACACCTGCCTCATACTGGGTGGATTTAGAAAAAATGCATGCAAATATTCTACTAAGAAATAGGAACACAGGACATGGAGGGTAAAGCTAAGTAGTACAACATGTGCTTAGCATGCTTGAGGATTCTGTGTTCAATACAAAATGCCACCCCAATTTTTTTTTTTTGAAAATGACTTACGAAAACAATGAACAAAGCTAGGCGCCTGTGGCTCAAACTTGTAAGAGGAAACTGAAGAGACTAAGTAAGGTCTGAGGATCCAGATTCTATTTCAAAGCCAACCCAGACAAACAAATCCAAGAGACTCTTACCTCCAAAGCGGAGGTTTGGCTAAAGTAGTGGAGCACCAGCCTTGAGCAGAGAAAACTAAGCAAGAGCACGAGACCCTGAATTCAAGCCCCATTATCAGCACAATAAATAAATCCATGAACAGATAAAATTTGTTTCAAAAATAAGTTCAAAATACTGTTTAGGTTTAAAAATATTAAAATATAGAGCCGGGGGCTGGTGGCTCATGCCTGTAATCCTAGATACTCAGGAGGCTGAGATCTGAGATCTGAGGATCGCAGTTCAAAGCCAGCCCAGGCAGGAAAGTCCATGAGACTCTGATCTCCAATAAACCACTCGAAACCGGAAGTGGACCTATGGCTCAAGTGGTAGAGCACGAGCCTTCAGGTGAAGAGCACAGGGACAGTGCCCAAGCCTAGAGTTCAAGCCCCATGACTGCCCAAAAAAAAAAAAATTAAAATATGGGCAGGGCAGGTGAAAAAATAAATATATATATAAATAAATATCCATGCATTAGTCAAAGAAAAACCATGAAATACACCAAAATGCAAATAGCTACTTCCTATAATGATGTGTTGATAAGTTTCTATCATATATGAAATTTTCAAGTTTTTTAAATTCATTTAAAAAGCTAGCTAAAACCAGTAATTTACTTCAGGACAGTTTGAAAGGTGGACATAAGGAAAATCACAGTTCAAGGCCAGTCTACACAAAAAATTAGCAAGCAGTCAACAATTAACAAGCTGGATATATTGGTATATGCCAGCCATTCTAGCTACTCAGGAGGTGTAAACAGGAAGACTGAGGTCCAGGCTTGCTTGGGCAAAAATACAAGATCCTATGAAAAAGAAATAAAGTCGGGCGCTGGTGGCTCACGCCTGTAATCCTAGCTACTCAGGAGGCTGAGATCTGAGGATCGCGGTTCAAAGCCAGCCCGGGCAGGAGAGAC
>NW_012267227.1:7015558-7021736 GCF_000151885.1 Dipodomys ordii
TCTACCACTTGAGCCACAGCGCCACTTCCGGCTTTTTTCTTTTTGCTTATGTGGTGCTGAGGAATCGAACCCAGGGCCTTGAGCATGCAAGGCAAGTCCTCTACCACTGAGCCACCTTCCCAGCCCTAGCCCCTCTTCCTTCTATTTCATATGACCACAAGAGTATATCAGAACATAACTCAATAGTTATTTGAAAAACAGCAGTTAAGAATAAAATAGTTGGGGCTGGGAAGTGGTTCAGTGGTAGAGTGCTTGTCTCGCAAGCACAAGGCCCTGGGTTCGATTCCTCAGCACCACATAAGCAGAAAAGGCTGGAAGTGGCACTGTGGCTCAAGTGGTAGAGTGCTAGCCTTGAGCTGAAGAGCCTTAGGGACAGCTGCCCAAGCCCAGAGTTCAGGCCCCATGACCAACCAAAAAAAAAAAAAGAATAGTTACTTTAATATAAATGTGTAGCCCAAAAGCATCTACCATTTTTTTCCCTCATTCTTCAGTCTTCATCTCTAAAAATCATGGACACTTTCCTACATAGTCATAAAGCCACTACGATCTTTATCAACAATATAGGATCTCTTACAGGGTTTTAAAAATGACTTTCTAGCAGCCAGGCATGGTAGCACATGCTTATGAATCCCAGCTTAGAGGCAGGAGAATCCAAAATTCAATGCCACACCCTAGGATATACAGCCAAAGCCTTTTTTTTTTTTTTGGTCGGTCGTGGGGCCTGACTTCTGGGTCAGGGCACTGTCTCTCAGCTCTTCAGCTCAAGGCTAGTGCCCTACCACTTGAGCCATAGCACCACTTCCAACAGCCAATGCTTTTCAAAAAAACTTCCTACCTAGCATGTACAAGGTCCTGGGTTCAAGCTAAAAAAAAACAATTTTTAAACCTAAAGACTGTGAACAATTGGTATCTTTGAATCTGAATTTAAACAAGGCCAACTTGAATTAGGTTCTAAAACATAAAATGTTCTTACTATATTTACATCACCGGTCAACAATTATGACAAGCCTGAGACAAATCAAAAATTGATTTACATGCACAGATTGTCAGAATAAGACGCAAGCTAATGTATTTTCTACCTATAAGGACTCTTTCTCCCTTAGTCATCATGGCTGATTCTTCCTACTTGCTGGGATCACCAGTCAACTTTTACCTGTAGAAGATGGCTAGACTTAACCATCTGATCCACAGCAGACCTCCATTTCCATTCATCATCCATAACAGGTCTTCTTTTCTCCAGAGCACTTACCACTAACTGAAACTACTCTGTCCAGTATGTTTCCACTGAACAGCACATCCACTCCACAAAGGCAGAAGGCTTTCTACACAGACCAGTGACAGTACCTAGAACATGAGACATTCATTAAATACTTGGTGAGTAAATAATAATGTAGGTCCTATATTTAAAATGTTAAATTCAGCTAAGGTTTTTTTTTTTTTGGCCTTCAAACATTTATAACTTTCTCCTCATCAAATGGTAATTTTTGAGTACCTATAGAAACCTGGGGACAAGTTCCCAAGAATTTGTGGGATGGTTAGGCACTGGTGGCCAAGCCTGTAATCCCTACCTAATAAGGAGACTGAGATCTGAGGATCACAGTTCAAAGTCAGCCCAGGCAGTTAAGTCTGTGCAACTCTTATCTCCAATTAACCACCAGAAAACGATAAGTGGTGCTGTGGCTCAAAGTGGTAGAGTGCTAGCCTTGAGCAAAAGAGCTGGGAGAGGAAGGAGGACAGGACAGTGCCCAAAGTTCAAGCCCCACGACCATTAAAAAAAAAAAAAGAAAGAAAGAATCTGTGGAATGTAAGAAAGACCAAATATTCAAACACAGAATAATCTCAGTAACAATGACAGATTTCTCAAAGAAAAATAAATTATGCAGGATGATTTAAAGAACATTACCAAGTTGGATGCAGTGGTTCAAGCCCTGTAATCACAACTATTCAGGAAGGCCAAAAGTGAAACCTCAACAAACAAGCTGGGCATGGTGGTTCACCCTGTAATCCCAGCTATGTAGAAGATGTAGAGAGGATAATCTTGGTCCAAAGTTGGCCCAGTGAAAAAGTAGGAGACTTTTTTCAGGAGACCCCTAAAAAACAACTAAAGTGAAAAGAGCTAAAGATTTGGCTCACATGGTAGAGCTTGACTAGCAAATGCAAGACTCTGACTTCAAACCACAGTCCTCCAATACCACCAAAAAAAAAGAACATTACCAGGAGTAATTACAAGTTTAATTTTTAGTACATTTGAGGGTATGAATGTTTGAATTGGGGGGGAGGGGGTGACATCCTGGGGCTTAAGCTCCGGGACTGGGCACTGTCTCTGAGCTTTTCTTTATTCTCAAGGCTAGTACTCTATCACTTGAGCTATACATCCACTTCTAGCTTTTTGGTACTTAAGTGGAGATAAGAGTCTCACAGAATTTCCTGCCCAGGTTGCCTTCAAACTGCAATCCTTCCTGAGTAGCTAGGATTATGCACATGGGCCACCAGTGCCCAGCTTTTGAATAATATCTACAATGAGCAGCAATATTACCTAGAATAACAAATATGGCTTTATCATAGGTTCATATATATGCATATGAATGATATTTATGTACATAGTGAAGAAATTTACACCCTTCCTGGAGATTTGATCATGACAAGCACAACATGAATAGCTACTAAAATACCCAAGTCAAAACACAACACATTAAATTTGGGATGTAGAGTAAACCAGAGTAATGGATCCTACACATTCTTTAATAGCGAAAGCTACAAAGCTCTCAGGAGGGAAATTCATAGATCTAGTGTACAGAAAGCAAAGCTGGATCTAAAACCTAGATCACCTGTGTCTAGCTCTAGACTCTGTGTGTGTGTGTGTGTGTGTGTGTGTGTGCGTGCGCGCGCGTGCGCACACGCGCACACACACTCTAATCCTGGGGCTTGAATTCAGGGCCTGAGTACTGTCCCTGAGCTTTTTGGCTCAAGGCTTTACCACTTGAGACAAAGCTCTACTTCTGGCTTTTTGGTAGAGTAGAAATAAGAGTCTCATGAGGAAGTGGCACTGTGGCAAGTGGCCCAAGTGCCTTGAGCTGAAGAGCTAAGGGACAGGGCCCAGGCCCAGAGTTCAAGCCCACGACTGATCCTCCCCTCCCCCCCAAAAAAAGTCTCATGAACATTCCTGCTTGGGCTGGCTTCAAACAGATCCTCTGACCCCTCTTGAGTCACTAGGATTTACAGGTAGAGCCAATGGCACTGGGCTTCTATACTTTTGAGAGAGATAATGTGGCCCACAGAATGTTAATGTTAAGTTACAGCATACTTAAATTATTATCATTTTTATTACTATCGCTTTCCCCCCCTATTGAAATCCTAGGCCACTGGTGGGGTGGAGGGAAAGCCAAAGCAGGGGCACATATAATTATTGGTAATTTGTGGACATACCAAAAACTGGGACAACTGTTACTGAGGATATGTGGGATGTAAAAAAGACACACAAAAGGAATAAGACATTCAAGCATAATTCTGTACTTTTGCTGAACAATAAATTGCAGGTTGTTGAAAAAAAATTGTAAGGGCTGGGAAGGTGGCTCAGTGGTAGAGCGCTTGCCTTGCATGCCTGAGGCCCTGGGTCTGATTCCTCAGCACCACATAAGCAAAAAGAAAAAAAGCCAGAAGTGGCGCTGTGGCTCAAGTGGTAGAGCACTAGCCATGAGCTGAAGAGCTGAGGGACAGCACCCAGGCCCAGAGTTCAGGCCCCACAACTGGACCCAAAAAGAAAAAAGAAAAAGAAAAAAATTGTAACACTGAATTCCCTCCTTAGTCAAATAAAAATAAACATCTAAACATCTACAAATCTTTACTCAATGAGTTTTTTATTCCTCATTTCTTAAAGTAAAAACTACCTAGGAGAATCTGGTGTATTTCTCTTCATTACTTTATACAAGTAAATTGCTAATCTCACCATCTAAGCATCAGCAGAGTTATGTCTCAATTATCTGTAGAATTGAAGTACCAAAGTGAAGCCCACTGAGGTAGAACCTCTGCCAGAATGTATTTTTCACTGAAACAAAACAAAAAATTTTAATGAGGTTATTTTGCTTATACCTTGCTTCAAAAACCAACTCTATGCCACTTGCCAGTGGCTAATGCCTGTAATCCTAGCTACTCAGGAGGCTGAGATCTTGAAGATCACAGTTTGAAGCTAGCAGGGGCAAAAAAGTTGATGACACTCCTATTTCCAATTAACTACCAGAAAACTGGAAGTGGCCCTGTAGCTCACAGTGAATTGAGCACTAGCCTCGAGTGAAAAAGCTCCAGGAGGGGCTGGGAAGGTGGCTCAGTGGTAGAGTGCTTGCCTTGCATGCATGAGGCCCTGGGTTCGATTCCTCAGCACCACATAAGCAGAAAAAAAAAAGCTGGAAGTGGCGCTGTGGCTCAAGTGGTAGAGCCTTGAGCTGAAGAGCTGAGGGACAGCGCCCAGGCCCAGAGTTCAGGCCCCACGACCAGACCCAAAAAAAAAAAGAAAAGAAAAAAATGACCAACACACATCAACCAATAGGATAAAGTGACAAGATATATCACTCCTGTATATCAAGGAAAGGTGTTCTAATTTTTGCTACAATATTATTCAGACAAATTCAAGGAATCCCTAATTCTTAAAATACTGGTGAGCCTGCAAGGAGCTGGTGACTCACGCCTGTGATCCTAGCTACTCTGAAGGCTGAGATCTGAGGATCGGTTCAAGCCACGTCCTTGACACTCTTAATCTTCAATAAACCACTCAGAAAGTGGGAAGTGGCTCTGTGGCTCAAGAGCTAAAGAGCTGAGGGACAGCGCCCAGGCCCAGAGTTTAGCCTCACGACCGACCCCCCAGACCCCCCCCCCAAAAAAAATTCTGGTAAACCACTTAGGTGACAAGCAAATGATCAGGAGAGCGATAAAAAGTCATTTGCCCAAAGTTAAGTGTCCAGAAAATTAAAAAAAAAGAAACCAAAAAACTCAAAGCTTAAAAGCAATTTAAGCTTCTTTGGAGCCAACTGGGCCTTCTTTCCATTCTCACAAACATCACTAAAGACTATTGTTTAGCACTGAAACATTGTTTCTCTTGTCAGGTATACTTTATTTAAAAAAATAGTAACACAGTATCAAAATTGTCACTCACGTTGAAGTAAACTCAGTGCGGAAACATCTCAAAAATCCCATGAAAACTTCCACAAGCAAACACACACAGACACACACACACACACACACACACACACTGGAAAAGGAAATGAAACCTCGGCTTTTTCCAAATCTACTTTTTTTTTTTAAGCTGAAGAGGGTCCCTGACCACAAGATTAAAAAAAGTTTGGATTCAAAGCTGCAAGAAATAGGGTGAAGTCTATGTCAAACTGGCGCCCGGTCACAGCCCTACGGAGCTCTCAATTAACACTGCGAATAAATCAATCAGGAAAAGCTCCCAACAATACAAAGGGTGACTACCCTCCCCCTCCCCCTTGCCCCCCCCCACTACCAACCACCCACAAATTAAAACGAAGGCCCTCTATTTCCTGGTCATTTGGAAAACGTGAAAAACCTCAAGAGCTGTCAAGATCCTTCCTAGAACCGAACAAGGGTGGCCCGACCCTCCCTTCTCGATTTCGGCACTATAACCGGACACCTATCCCCCACTCCCCTACCCCCCCACCTCCCCTCTCCAGCAAGAGCCGGTGATAAATTATCGAGGCACAATAATGGGAGCGACCGAGCTTCTCTTTCTCTTAATGACCCGAGGAGCCCCCCCCCACCCCACCCGACCCCGGTGCACAGCGGACGCGCCTCTGGGTTTCGGCTGTTTCGGCGGACTCGGTTTCCTTGATCGCAGGAAGGGAGGGCGATTGCTGCCTCCCCGTGTGCACCGGGCGGGACTTGGCGCTCTCCGGGTGGCGGGTCCCGGGTTACCCGCAACGTTCCACGGTCGGGTTCGCGCTCCCACGACTCGGCCCCGGGGGCCGGGGACTCCCAGAGAGAGGCGGACCGGGGTGTGTGTGTGTGTGTGAAGGGAGAAGGGGGGTCCCTTCCCTCTCTCCTTCCCTCCCTCTCCCCCCCCTCTCTCCTTCCTGCCTTCCCCTCCCTTCCCTGGAGGCTGTGGGTGTGTCGGCGACCCGACGCCCGGGCTCCGACACAATGAGAACGGTCCCCGGGACCCCCGCCG
>NW_012267227.1:7021936-7024693 GCF_000151885.1 Dipodomys ordii
ACCCCCCCCTCACCTCAATCATCAGCCGCCCCCTTTCCCGGGGTCCGGGGATCGCTGACCCGGGAAGGAGGACGGGGAGGGAGACTCGGGGGGCGGGCGGAGCGGACGTGGGAGCCGGCGGCCGGCGCCGCAGAGCCCGGCCTCACAGGCCCTCCAGTCACAGGACCGTCTGTCACCGCCACCCAACTGTACGTGCGGCGGCGCCGGGACACGGCCCCGATGACCCGGCCTGGGCTGCGAAATGCTTGACTGGATCTCACTGGGCCTCCCCTCTCCGAAACCGGGGACGTCTCTGTGCTGCGCGCCCGGGGCACCTCGCCACCATCGCCGCCGCCTCTGCCGCTCTGCTCCGGCCCCTGCCGCCGCCGCCGCCTAGCCAATCCCTCCCCTACGGCGAGCACGACACTTGCGCGTTTACGACACGCCGGAAAGCGACGCCGCCATAGCTTTACGCCTCTAGGAACAACTGCTGGTTTCTGCGCTTGCGCAGATCTTGGTTGTGGGGTGGGGGCGGGTAGACTGGCCGCTCCGCCCCCTGGTTCCCGGACGCCCCCCTCCCCTCCCCGCCCCCCCCATGCCCCCCTTTGTACTAGTTTTTCCTTCCGGGCGGCGTTACAAAGCTCGTTTATCTCATTTTCTTTGGTGATGATGGGCGTCCTCTCTAGGCATAATTCTGACTGCATTTTGGTTAATTTTTTTTTCCCCCTTGGCTAAAAATTACAACTGCAGAACTACTGCTTATACTTAGGGTGCACTTAGAAACAAATTACATCCCAATGATAGGATCGCGACATTTCACTGTGAGGCTGAATTTGCTTCCGGAATCAGGCGAAAATAGTTACCCTTGAGTGTGATCTTAAATTTTTATTTTTAAAAATTCCGTCGATCATCATCAGGACTGGGAGGAGGCGCGAGCGGGCATGGGCTTCGGAGTCCCTGTGACCGTCTTTCTTTCAAAAGCCCGCGACGTCGCTGAGCAGCTGCCTGTTTTGTATATCTCCATCTCCGGTTTTGTAAAACATGGTAATGCTGGAAAGGGGCTCTTGTGAGATTAAATGAGGCAGTTTATATAAATCTCCAAACGTTAACTGACCAAGTGGGTGTTAGATAAATATCTCTCCTCCTGAGTCAATTTTTTTCTTTATCTTTTGTTAACTTATAATCTTCAAATTATTTAGAAGAAAAAGTATTGTAAGAACATTGGACCAGGATTTACTTCAACCCTTCTTGCACCCTCACCTGGACTCTACCCCCATGGTTTTAGCTTAAGGCCTCATGACTTCTCAAACCAGTATTTCCATCCCTAAACCTTGTTTGTTTGTTTGTTTTTCCTGGAGGTTTTGACCTCCAGGAGGTCAAAGCACCAGCCTCCTCTGCCAACTGAATACTTGAAATGTGACTAATACAAACTGAAAATTGTTTTAGGCAAAACATATACATACACTTCCTAAAATTTTTAAATGTTGATTAGTTGATACGACCATATTTTGAATGTATTGGCTTATTCGTAGTTCTTGAGATGATTCCCACTCATCCCCATAGGACATTTGACAATATCTACAGTGATTTTGTGTTGTCATGATTCAGGAAGGATAGGACATCAATTGGGTAGAAGCCAAAGGTTCTGTTTAATGCCCTACAGGCACAGAAGAGCCTCCAGAACAAAAGATTTCTCTGCTCCAAAATATTTTTGTTTGTGTGGTTGTTTATATATTAAGGTTATGGGTTTTCCTTGACATGGCCTCATATAATCCAGACAAGTGCTCTATTGAGCTATATTCTCAGCCCTGTTCCAAAATGTTTGAGTTCAGAAATCCTATTTAAATAAAATAAAGTTCATATCACTTTATTTTTTAATGTGGTTACTAGAAAATGTGAAAGTAGGGCTGGGAAGGTGGCTCAGTGGTAGAGCACTTGCCTTGCATGTATGAGGCCCTGGGTTCGATTCCTCAGCACCACATACAGCAAAAAGAAAAAAAGCCGGAAGTGGCGCTGTGGCTCAAGTGGTAGAGCACTAGCCTTGAGCTGACGAGCTGAGGGACAGCACCCAGGCCCAGAATTCAGGCCCCACGACTGGACCCCCCCCAAAAAAATGTGAAAGTACATTTTATATCCTACTGGATACAAGCACCTCTTCTACATTGTATCCAAAATAAATAATGTAGACTTCTATAAGACTGTTTTTCTCTAATTTCATATTTTTTATTTTATTGTAAATATGCTGTACAAAGGGGTTACAGTTACATGTGTAAGGTAATGAGTACATTTCTTGTTGAACATTGTTACCTCCTCCTTTGTTTTTCTCCTACAATCCCTTCCCTCCCCCACAAAATTACATATATTTTAATTATAGTTTTATTATTGGTAAGTAATTGTACAAAGAGGTTACAATTCACCGTGTTAGTTTATGAATACAATGTGTAATTACTGATCTTAAAATCCAGAGTTCTAAAGTGTTCACCTCTGCTAAAAATAAGAAAACATCCAAATTTCTGGTCATTAAAAAGTTAAACCAGGGGGCTGGGAAGAAGGTGGCTCAACGGGAGAGTGCTTGCCTTGCATGCATGAGGCCCTGGGTTCGATTCCTCAGCACCACATAAACAGAAATGGCCCGAAGTGGCACTGTGGCTCAAGTGGTAGAGCATGAGCCTTGAGCTGAAGAGCTCAGGGACAGCATGCAGGCCCAGAGTTCAAGCCCCATGACCGAAAAAACAAAACAAAAAATGAAGGAGTTGAGGGCTGGGAAGGTGGCTCAGT
>NW_012267227.1:7024743-7034581 GCF_000151885.1 Dipodomys ordii
AGAGTGCTTGCCTTGCATGCATGAGGCCCTGGGTTCAATTCCTCAGCACCACATAAGCAAAAAAGAAAAAAGCCAGAAGTGGTGCTGTGGCTCAAAGTGGTAGAGTGCTAGCCTTGAGCTGAAGAGCTGAGGGACAGCGTCCAGGCCCAGAGTTCAGGCTCCATGACCAGACCCCTCCCCTCAAAAAAATGAAGGAGTTGAAAGCATGGGTCAGTTGGTAGAGTGGCAGCTAATAGGCAAGGCAAAGCATCAGGTACTGAGTTTGAGTCCCAGGTTCAGAACAACAACAACAACAAAAGATTAAACTGGATATTGGGGCTAGAAGGTGGCTCATTCACCATTGGTCAAGTATTTGTCTTGCATCCATGATGCCCTGGGTTCGATTCCTCAGTACCACATAAACAGAAAAAGGTGGAAATGGTGCCATGGCTCAAGTGATATAGAGTGCTAGCCTTGAATTTAAGAACTGAGGGACAGCGCCCAGTCCAGAGTTCAAATCCCATGACTGACAAAACAAAAACAAAAACTGGATAACCTCCAAAGTCTCAGCATTCTAACATTTTGTGTTTTTCATGAGATCTAGTTAGATTTATGAGAACTCTGTAAATAGGACAGTCTCAGGTGTCATTGACATACTGGTTAATTCTTACAAATTCAGAACAGGAAGATGCTTCTATGCATTTGTATGTAATGATTCACAGATCATGCAACGTTTTCAAAAAACCATTAAAAGATTCACTAAACTACCTTAGTGTTCATTTAAATGTATTAAGTGTATCTTGACTGTGATTCTGGGTTACAGCATTACAGAGAAGGTGCTTGGTTTAAAGCCAAGCACTGATGGTTTACCTGTAATCCTAGCTACTCAGGAGGCTGAAATCTGAGGATTCAGGTTTTAAAGTCAACCTAGGGAAACAAATGATCTCCAATTAACCAGCAAAAAACTGGAGCTGGAGGTATGGCTTCAGTGGTAGAGTGCCAGTCATGAGGGAAGAAAAAAAATGCTAGGTTTAAAGCTTACACAGTACTTTTAAAAGACTGATACATTTGGGGACTATTTGAAAGCAAAGATGTAGAAAATGGTGAAAGAGAATGAAATAAAACTTCCTGGATACTAGAAGGTGACCTAAAATTTTTTTTGAATACTTGATACTTCTGGTAAAACTTTAAATTTTGGTTGTTTCTGTTTGCTTGCTTGCTCATTTATTTTAAGATCTAGGAATGGAACACAGGGCCTAAGCACATAAGGAAAGTGCCCTACCACTAAGGTTTACTCTCCAGTCTTATTTTTAATTTTTATAGTCACTATTAATATTTCAGAAGTCTGGATTAGAGATTTTTTTAACCAATGTCATTTATTTGAAATTTTAGTTGATTTTTTTTTTACACAGTGCAAGAGTAATTGGTAAGCATGATTAAGGTGATTAAGGAGGTAAGGTAGGGATGTCATCATAGTGGGTACAGGCCCCCATGAGTTCAAGCTAGTCACTTTACCAGAAGGACTCACCATGTGGGATATATCAGATGCCACAGCGATCAAGGATGAGGTGCTTTTCAGCATCTGGGTCTTCGAACTCATCAGCACTGAATTTGGTAAAAACCCCTCTTCTTTAAGATGTAGATCTTCTGATGGCCAGCCAACATGACCCTGGCTTTGCGTAAGGCCTAGATCATGTGCTCTTTAGGCTGCGGGTTGATGTGGATGGACATGACTACAGGGCCAATGTGAACCCTTGGCACGATGCCCTGGGGCTTCCCAAAGGCACCTGCATACCTGTTTAGAGATTGTCAGTCTCAGCACAGGACAGCATCTTGTTAATACAAATGACGTGGAGAGGATGGAGCCTCACTGGAATAAGAAAGCCATCTTTGCCATAACTTTTTGGCACAAAATGGACGGCCTTCAAGGTGTTGTTTGTTATAGGATCGCTGCTCATATTCATCTGACACTATGGGACCACAAAGTGGGAAATCATCCACCTTTACTTGCTTCTGTACCAATCAAATATGGGATCTTGGCCTCAGGGACGCCCCGAGAAGAAGGTAGAGCCAGCGATTCACACAGACACCCCAATCTTCAGTGGCCTGCTGAAGGAAAAGCTTAGTTGGCTTTGAGGCTTGAACTCCAGGGCCTGGGTGTTGTCCCTGAGCCCTTTTGTTCTAGGCTGGCCCTGTACCTCTTTGATCCCCAGCGCCACTACCAGTTTTCTGGTGGTTCATTGGAGAGAAGAGTCTCACAGACTTTCCTGTCCCAGGGCTGGCTTTGACCCAAGATCCTCAGATCTCAGCCTCCTGAGTAGCTAGGATTACAGGAGTGAACCACCAGCCTGGCACTTAGTTGACTTTCATCAATTGGTTGTTGTTGATGATGTTCAAACTCTGAAACCTTATTCATTGAAATTGTACAGATAAATTACCACCTTTCCATTCTGAACCCTACTATCCAGTTTAGGATTGAGTTAAACTAGGAAATAGTGCCACCTACTGAAGCAAAATTATTTAAATATCTCAACATTAAATTGATATTTTTTTCCCTGATTCCTCCCCCTGAGGGAAAAAAAGAGAAAAACATTTAAAGACAAGAGGCTCTTCTTACAGCAAATGCTTTTTTTTATTTAGCTAAATTTTCCCTTACAGTGAGAGATAACAGACTGGTCACCAATGTTTTTCAGTCTCACCCAACACCACCCTGACAAATGATAAAGGAATTAAAGAGATATAAGCCAGGTACCCATGGCTCACTCCTATAATCCTGGCTACACAGGAGTCTGAGATCTGAGGATCATGGTTCAAAGCTAGCCCCAGTAGAAAAGTCCCTATGAGACTCTTTTGTTGTTTGTTTTGGTCAGTCATGGGGCCTGAACTCTGGGCCTGGGTGCTGTTCCTCAGCTCTACAGCTCACTGCTAGCACTCTACCACTTAAGCCACAGCACCACTTCCAGCTTTTTCTGCTTATGTGGTGCTGAGGAATCGAACCCAGGGCCTCATGCATCCAAGACAAGCAATCTACCGTTGAGCCACCTTCCCAGCCCCGCTATGAGACTCTTATTTCAAAACCCAGAATTAGAGCTGTGGCTCAGTCATAGAGTGCTAGCCTTGAGCAAAAGGGCTCAGTGAGGGACCCCAGGCCCTGAGTTCAAATCCCGCAACTGACAGAGTGGGGGGGTGAGGGGAGAGACTCAAGTAACAAAGAAATGGGAGTAGGTTTCAGTAAACAAATTATTCTAAAACATCTGGAAGATAAAAATTAGGAGACTTTTCCACTTCAGTTTGTAGAGTGGAAAGAAAAAAGCCAAATCCTATACTCCAGTCAGAAGGGGCTGTGCCTGGGCTAATGGAGCCAGCTATATTAATGACCAGGAGGCTCCTGTGAGCAAGCGGCACCTGAACCAATGGGTGAGCAGAATCAATGAGCAAGGTGCACCAATGAGCAAGAAGCTATGCCTTGCAGAATCCAAGAGAGGCCAGGGAGTAGGGAAGACAAGAATACAAAGGTAGAAATGGAAAAGAAGAATTATAAGTTTCTGTGTGGCAAAGACACACCTCCCCACATGTCTTTGCCACATGAAAGTGGCATCTAGGCCTTCAAGTACTGGCTAAAAACAGTGGCAAGGAGTGCTGCAAAGATTGAACTACTTGAGAAGAACTAGAGTAGCTGGAATGACAAGTTGCATTTGACTCCGTGTAGGCCCCACCTGCCCATACCTGCCCAGCAGTAGGCAGCACCCCCATTTATGCAGACTTCACACTCAATTTTCATGCTACTTCATATATATATATGTATACATATGTACACACACACACACACATATAGAGAGACAGACAGAGACAGAGACAGAGAGAATGCAAGTCCTGGGGCCTGGGCACTGTCCTCTCTGCTCAATGCTAGTGCTCCACCACTTGAGCCACAGTGACACCTCTCCCTTTTTCTGTTTATGTGGTACTGAAGAATTGAACCCAGGGATTCATGCTTGCAAGGAAATCATTCTACCACTAAGCCACATTCCCAGTCATATATGTGTGTGTGTATGTATATATGTATATGTATATTATTATTATTCTGGTGTTACCAGGGTTGGAACTCATGGTCTCAAACTTGCTAGGCAGGTGTGCTACCACATGACTCATGCTCCTAATCCTTTCCTTTAGTTGTTGTTGGTGATGATGATGGTGGTGGTGGTGGGTTTTTGGTTGTTCTTTTGGAGGATTTTGTATGTTTTATACTCAGGAAGCTGAAGCAAGAGGAACACAAGTTCAAGCCCAGAGTTCAAGCCCCATGACCAACAAAAATAAATAAATAAAAAAATAAAAAATAGTGTTCCACCAGTACCAAGCCCAGCTTGTCTTTTTGAGTATAGCCATCCAGCAAGTATGAAGCAGAAATATCATACTTTAGTGATAATCCGTCCTATGTATTGAAACCTGATGTTGCCTTTATTAGTCTCCTAGGCAAGAACCTATAAATGGCTTAACATTTATTTCCCACATATATAACCTCACAAATACCCCATTTGTATTTCAATCATGCAATATAGTCCTGCAGCATTTAATCCCACAAGACATTATTCTGGCTCTGCAGGTTCCCTACCCGTCCACATGATTTAGATTTAACCACATAATTATCATTTTCTTTCTTTGAATCTTTAATGTTTAATGAAGGTTTTATCTTAGGCTCATCTAAGCTTCACATAATTAGCATTTTCTCTGGTTTCTCTTGTTTTCTTGCATGTCTGATCTTTTTTGCAAGATTGCTTTATTTCTGCATGATGAACAACTCACAAACTATCCTTTTCTTTTAATGGTTATATGCGGTTGGCGATCTCTCTCTTCCTTTTTCCTTGAACATGTATTCACTTGTCTTCATTACTGAAACATTTCTAGAGCAGATGTTTCTTCCTCATGATACGTTGGAGGTATAATTTCACAGACTTTTTTGTTTTTCTAGTTGGTCATGAGGCCTGAACTCTAGGCCTGGGCACTATCCCTCAGCTCTTCAGATCAAGGCTAGCACTCTACCACTTGAGCTACAGCACCACCTCTGCTTTTTCTGCTTATGTGGTGCTGAGGAATTGAACCCAGGGCCTCTTGGGGCTTGAACTCAGGGCCTGGGCACTGCCCCTGAGCTTCTTTTACTCAAAGCTAGCACTCAACCACTTAAACTACAGTCCACTTCCAGCTTTTTCTGTTTATATGGTACTGAGGAATTGAACCCAGAGCTTCATGCATGCTAGGCAAGCACTCTACCACTAAGCCACATCCCCAGACCAATTTCATTGACTTTTTTTTTTTTTTGGTCCGGTTGTGAGGCCTGAACTCTGGGCCTGGGTGCTGTCCCTCAGCTCTTCAGCTCAAGGCTAGCGCTCTACCACCTGAGCCACAGCGTCACTTCCGGTTTTTTCTTTTTTGCTTATGTGGTGCTGAGGAATCGGACCCAGGGCCTCGAGCATGCAAGGCAAGCGCTCTACCACTGAGCCATCTTCCCAGCCCTTCATTGACTTTTGAAGGCACTGTTGTCACTGAACTCCAAAGTTAATTTCATTGTAGCTCCTTCAAAAGAAACATCTTTTTTTCCTGGCAACTTTGAGACTTTTCTTTGTCTTAATTTGCTATATATTATGTATTATGTATGTTCCACGAGGGCTTGAACTTGTGCTCTTCCCTTTTTCAGCTAAAAACTTCCATTTGAACCAAGTTTCAACTTTGTTTTTTTTGTTGTTGTTGTTTGTTTTTGCTGGTAAATTGGAGAAGAGTCTCTCAGATTTGTTTGCCTGTGCTGGCTTCAAACCTTAATCCTCAAATTTCAACCTCTCATGTAGTTAAGTTTACAGATTGAGCCACTGGTGCCTGGCTGAGGTTCTATTTTGATTTGCCTTCTTGCCTATTTCATTTTTTGTTGTTGTTGGTCAGTCATGGGGCTTGAACTCTGGGCCTCCTGAGCTCTTCAGTTCAAGGCAATTGCTCTACCACTTGAGCCACATGTCACTTCTGGTTTTCAGTGGTTAATTGGAGATAAGAGTCTCTTGGACTTTCCTGCCTGGGTTGGCTTTGAACCGGGACCCTCAGATCTCAGCCTCCTGAGTAGCTCAGATTATAGGTGTGAGCCACCAGTGCCAGATGAGCCATTCATTTTTATTAATTCAACTTGAATTTTGTAGAGCTTCTTTAAACAGTGGACTATTGAGCTTGCCTCTTCAAAATTTGGCCCTACCTTCATTCTTTCTCTACCCTACCAAGCAACAACACCAAACCCTCTACTTAATCATGTTGGATCTTCTTTCTGCATGTGGTACATGTATTACTGTTGTGTGTGTGTGTGTGTGTGTGTGTGTGTGCACACACACTTGCATGTGTGCTTTGCTAGAATTGAACCTGGGGCCTCAAACATTCTAAGCAAACTGTGAGCTACAGCCCCAGCCCCAATATTCCTATTTTTAACTCCCTCCTCATTACATCTAGACAGTTTCTTTTGAGTTTTATTCCAGACACCAAAGTTTTCTCTCCAGCTATGACTAATCTAGAATTTTTTTATGATGTTAAATGTTAACATATTAATTGTTTTTATAAAGTCTGTGTCTGGTAACTCTACTTCCTGGACTCCTGTGCTATTTGCTTTTTCCCCATTGATTCTCACTTGTGGTTGCTTGTCTCTTTGTGTGTCTCTTTATCTTTAACTGAGTTCAGGATATGGTGCTTGAGATGATATTTACAGTCATAATCTGTAATGAGGTTAACTTCCTTCTCCAAGGATTCCGGCTTCTATCTAGCAGTAGATCAATGGTAAACAGTGCAAGGCCTAGGTGTGTGGTTTCCAAAGCAACCATGTGCTATGAGGGAAGAAAGCAGCCCACACTCTTTCTTTCAGAGGACAGATCTTCCCCAATCCTTCCCAAAGTTCACTGCGCTGCCATCCTTGTGGACCAACTATCATTCCTTCAGCCAGACCAGAAAGGCTTGTAAATGTAGCTTAATGTCCCATTGCCTACTCAGGACTGATACATAATCCAGGACAAATATGCTCCTCATGGCTTCCTTCTGGCTGTGGTCCCCGGCACATTCCCTGCCTTCTAATTCTTCATCAAATTGCTACCTGTTTTATGACTTCAAATATTCATATGTTATCTGGATTTCTTTAGTTATGTCCAATAGGAAGGCAAGAAAAAAATGATCTCCCTGCATGTTTTAATTACAGACCTTCTGCCTGTATTGTCTCTTCCTAATTATGTATGCTACTTCATCTATGTATTGATCTCTCAGAATTGTTAACTGATAAAACTAGACATTACAGGTACTCTTAGCCAAAAGGCTGAGAAGTGACAACATGTTCTAGCTTTGGTAAGATCTCTTTTTTAAACACCAGATATATATATGTTCAACTACCTATTTAGTCTCCAGTTGGATGTCTCATAGGAACTCCAGGCCCAAGAGGTATAGAAACATATTTATATCTATGTGTCACTCGAGCCCTATATCTGATGGTCAATTTTATTTCCAGCATTTTATTTCTTTCTCTGACCCATAGTGGGGGAAAAGAATATTCTAAAATTTTTGTCATATTAGATTTATGGAAAAAGAATCAGAGTATGAGAAATTTCCCCAAAGTCAAAAATCAGAATTTAAAAATATACGTTTAGATTTTAGTGTCCTGCTAATATGGAATAAAACCAGCACATCATTGTCTACCTCAAAAACTTGAAAATCACACAAAATATTAGGAACAATAGTTTCCAGATAACTGGAGAGCAGGCAGCATGAATCTATGCTGCTGAGAAAAGAGAAACAGGAGAAGCAAGTCTTCAAATGTTCCACACCACAGCTGAAGAGTATCTAGGCTGCTGCAGAGAAGGAAATAAACCAAAATCATTGCATGGAGTCCATAAGATAGAGGATCCAGAGGTGCCCAGGGAGCTGCAGGGTATATACAACCTGAGATCAGTTAGCTACACAGGGAGAAGAGGAAGTTCACAAGAATTGCAGAGGTGCCCCTTAAGTCTGTGACTAGGGACTGATCTCCACATACAGATGAGCAAACTATTGAGGATAAGGAAAGTCATCAGGTAAGAAGAGGCAAAGCATTTCCAGAGCTCACACAATGCTGTAATAGAATTATTACCTACAGAAGAAGGCCTGTGAACATGTGGGTGCATGGGGCCAAGTCATGAAAAAGGTACCTCATTGATGGGGACAAATTAGGCCTGCTGGATACATTCTCACAAAGCTTAAAAGCAAGCCTCAAAGAGGTCACGTTTACTCCAAGTACCTTAGTGAGGCTCCAGAATAAAGCCCTAACAAATGGACCATTATACATAATGCATCTTCCAGGAATGAAAAATTCAGTCTCTGTGGTCCAAACAAGATGGCTAGGCTCACAGAGGTGTGGGAAAACAAACCCATAACTGGGGAGAAAAACAATCAATAGAAAAAAAAAATCAAGACCCATGTAATTGTAACTCATCTGTATGTTATTTTCATAATAAAAAATTAAAAAAGAAAAAAAAACAAGAGAGAGCACAGATGATATAATCAACAGACAAGGCTGCTGAAAGTTGCTTTAAATATATGTCATTTAATCAAGAAAATATTGGAAGGGTTGAGGTGTAGCATTAACTGTAAAATACCTGGGTAAAAGAATCGCAAACTGAAAAATAAAACTTTAGAAATTATCCCTGTTGTGCTAGGCAGGAAGGACACAAAAACAGGAGGTTATGGTTCAAGGTTGGACTATGAAAGAGAAAAGAATAGAAAATAAAAGAAAGGGTAAGGGAAGGAAATAAAAGAGAAGGGACAAAAAAGAAGAAAAAGGAAAAATTAACAAGACCTTATATTAAAAAATAAGCCCAGGGATTGGAGGCATGGGTCATTAGTAGAGTTCCAGGGCCACTGCAAGGTCCTGAGTTCAAACTTTAGTACTTTAAAACAAACAAACAGAAACAGTGGAGTGTGGTGCTGTATACGTTGGACCTATCATATTCCAAGGGACCTCTGGGTAAAAATAAGACCATATCTGAAAAAAAAAAAACTAAAACAAAAAGAGTTAGAGTACCTGCCTTCAGGCAGATGATCATCAATTCAAACTCCAGTACTGCAATAAAGGAAGGGAAGAAGGAAGAAAGGAAGGGAGGGAGGGAGGGAGGAAGAAGGAAAAAAATGCTTCAGTAAACAGAAAATGATACCAGATGGAAATTTGGCTATACATAAGGAGATGAAGAGCATCAGATATAGGAAATAGGGAATTAGGAAGAATTTATATTCTTCTTTTATTTCTTTAAAAGATGATTTACAAGCTAGGCGCTGGTGGCTCACACCTGTATCCAAGCTACTAAGGAGCTGAGATCTGAGGATTGGCAGTTCAAAGCCAGCCCAGGAAGTAAAGTTCATAAGACTTTTGTGTGTGTGTGTGTGTGTGTGTGTGTGAAAATATTGTACAGAAGGGTTACAATTACATGGGCCAGGTAATGAGTACACTTCTTTCTTTCTTTCTTTCCTTTCTTTCTTTCCTTTCTTTCCTTTCTTTCTTCTTTCTTTCTTTCCTTTCTTTCTTTCGAACTCTGGGTCTGGGCACTGTTCCTGTGCTCTTCAGCTCAAGGCGAGCCCTCTACCGCTTTAGCCACAGCGCCACTTCCGGTTTTCTGGTGGTTTATTGGAGATAAGAGTCTCACGGAGGAGCCGGGTGCTGGTGGCTCACGCCTGTAATCCTAGCTACTCAGGAGGCTGAGATCTGAGGATCGCGGTTCAAAGCCAGCCCAGGCAGGAAAGACCGTGAGACTCCTATCTCCAACAAACCACCAGAAAACCGGAAGTGGCGCTGTAGCTCAAGTGGTAGAGCGCTCGCCTTGAGCTG
>NW_012267227.1:7035026-7047705 GCF_000151885.1 Dipodomys ordii
GAAGTGGTAGAGAGCTAGCCTTGAGCTAAAGAGCTGAGGGACAGTGCCCAGGCCCAGAGTTCAAGCCCCATGACTGAAAAAAAAAAAAAAAAAGGAAAAGAAGAAGAAGAAGAAAAAAAGATGATTTACTTTTTGGCTAGGTTTCGGGATGCATACCTATAATCCCATCATTCAGGAGACTAAGACAGGAGAACCTTGATTTCTGAGGCCAGCCTGGGCTATGTGATGAGATTCTGCAAATGAATAAATGAATAAATATAAATAAGTACATAGAGCTGGGATTGGCATTCAGTAGAAGAATACTGGTTCAATCTCAAACATGAAACCAAATCAAAAACAGAAACTACTCTTGATAGTAACAATATATTGTGCAGCTTTTTACACATGCAAGTTGAATGTCTGATAAAGGATGAGGCAGAAATAGGGTGCTTGTGTCTCACACCTGTAATCCTAGCTACTCATGAGGCTGAGATCTCAGGATCATGGTTCAAAGCCAGCCCTAGAAGGAAAGCCCATGATATCCTTATCTTTAATTAACCACCAGAAAGCTAGAAGTGGAGCTGTGGCTCAAAGTGGTAAAGCACTAGCCTTGAAACAAAAGGGCTCAGGGACAGAGCCCAAGTCCTGAGTTCAAGCCCCATGACTGACAAAAAAAAAAAAAAAGAGGTAGAAAAAGAAGAATTTTGTTGTTAAACTGTCCTGCTTGTTAAATAGTTCTTACTCTATATTTGAAGATGGACCTGTGCTAAGTTAAATATTTTTACTATAAACATTAACTTAGCCAGTAAAAATACAAAAATAAAAGGAACAGCTAATAAGAAGACAATGAAGATAAAATGAAACCATTAAGAGTCTTTTTAATCCAAAGAAGCCAGGAAAATGGAGAAAAGAGCAAAGGACAGAGCCAGGCATGGTGGCACACACCAGTAACCCCAGCTAGTAAAGAGGCTGAGCCCAAGGCAAGTCCAGATTAAGGTAAGCAGGTAAACTATCTGATAAATAAAAGAGCTCAAGCAATAGAGCACTTTGCATGATATATACGAGGCCCTGGTTCAATCCTCAATAGTACAAGAAACAAAACTAAAAAAAAAAATGTAAGAAAGGATTAAAGGAAAGGCATGAAAAAGATATAGGCTAATAATCAAAAGAAATCTGAGGGCTGGGAAGGTGGCTCAGTGGTAGAGCACTTGCCTTGCATGCCTGAGGCCCTGGGTTCGATTCCTCAGCACCACATAAGCAAAAAGAAAAAAGCCGGAAGTGGCGCTGTGGCTCAAGTGGTAGAACGCTAGCATTAAGCTGAAGAGCTGAGGGACAGCGCCCAGGCCCAGAGTTCAGGCCCCACGACCAGACCCCTCCCCCCCAAAAAAAATCTGAAATGGTTATGAGATAAGCTAATTTCAGAGAAACTCATGGAAAACAACAAACTATTTAAAAAATCCTAAATGTATATGCATTTCATAATGAATATTCTCAACAAGGGTACTTGGTACACTAGCCTTGAGCTGAAGAGCTGAGGGACAGCGCCCAGACCCAGAGTTCAGACCCCATGACTGGCAAAAAAAAAAGAAAGAAAGAAAAAAAGAAAATCTATGAGACTCTTATCTCCAACAAACCACACAGAAAAAGCCAGAAATGCTGGGGCCAGTGGCTCACACCTGTAATCCTAGCTACTTAAAACTCAGATCTGAGGATCGTGGTTCAAAGGCAGCCTAGGCAGGAAAGTCCATGAGACTCTTATCTCCAATTAACCACTAGAAAACTGGAAATGACACTGTAGCTCAAATGGCAGAGCACTAGCCTTGAGCAAAAGAAGCTCAGGGATAACACCCAGGACTGGCAAAATAAAGAAAAAAGAAAAAGAAAAAAGATTTTGAGTCATAAAATAAGTATTATTAAATTCAGAATGATTGAATTCATACAAAGTATGTTCTCACTATAGTAGAATTAAAGCAGATAACACTACATTTAGAAATAACTAAATTTATAAATAAATGATAGGTCAAAGGGAAATTTAAAAAGGTTTTAAATGAGAAAAATAAACTACAATGATTCAAACGTTGTGCATGCCACTGAAGCTGTGTTTTCTGGGAAACTCAGAGCATCAAATATTTACATATGAAAAGAACGTTTTAAAATCAGTGAACCAAACAGAAAGCTCAGGGAAGGAGAGAGAATGAAGTCATGTGGGTACCAGCTTATGGGCTGAGGGAATTAGGACAAGTGCTGGGTCCTGGTTAGCACTGAGTCAGAGGTGCCCAAGGCTTTTCTCTTCTAAGGCAGCAAGAACCTGTTCAGAAAATTTGCATTAAGCCTGGCACCAGTGGCTCAGGACTGTAATCCTGGCTGTTCAGGAGGCTGAGATTTGAAGACTGCCTTCAAAGCCAGCCCAGGTAGAAAAGTCGCCATGAGACTCTTTTTTTTTTCTTTGTCAGTCATAGGGCTTGAACTCTGGGGCCTGGGCACTGTCCCTCAGCTCTTCAGCTCAAGGCCAACACTCTACCACTTGAGCCACAGCACCACTTCTGGTTTTCTGGTGGTTTATTGGAGATAAGAGTCTCATTGGACTTAACTGCCTGGGCTGGCTTTGAACCATGATCTTCAGATCTCAACCTCCTAAATAGCTAGGATTACGGGCAAGAGACACCAGCGCCCGGCTCCTATGAGATTCTTATCTCCAATTAACCACTCAAAACCTGGAAATGGTGCTGTGGCTCCAATGATAGAGGGCCAGCCTTGAACACAAAGAGGCTCAGGGACAGCACCCAGACCCTGAGTTCAAGTCCCCTGACCAACTAAAAAAAAAAATGGGCTGGGATGTAGCCCAGTAGCAAAGCACTTGCCTAGCAAGTACAACATCCTGGGTTCGATTCCGCAGTACCAAAAAAGAAAAAGACAAAATAAAATCCCAGCTGGGTGAGAATAGTTTAGTCGTATAATCCTAGAAAATGTTGAGATCTGGAGGATCAAGGCTCAAAGCCAACCCAGCAGAAAAAAAAAATCCTTGAGTCTTCATCTCCAAAATAAAAAGAGTGGTTTGGAGGTATGGTTCGACTGGTAGTGCTCCAGCTGTGGCCAAGGTAGCCATGAGAACTCAGGTTTGCTTCTGAATCCTCTTCCCACTCCTGCTATTTGAACCATGTTTCTTTCCTTCTATTGTTTCAATAAAACTGTATTTACAACCTTGATAAGAGCACTTCTCATATTTTATTCAATTGGCCCAATTACTCTGTTCCTCATTCTAATGTGATTCCAGAAGGATAAGTCCTTGGTTTACTCTTTTTTTTTTTTTTGTGAAAATACTGTACAGAGAGGTTACAATTACATGGGCAAGATAATGAGAACATTTCTTATCAATCATTGCAGCCTCCTCCTTAGTTTCCCCTTCCCATCCCTTCCCATATTCCCCCCCCCCTTGGTTTACTCTTTTGCATATAAATGTTTATTCAGTAACCCAAGAGTAGTAAAGGTGCAAGGTATGGCTCACATCAGTAATCTTAGCTACTTGGGAGGACTAGGACAGGAGGATCTTCAATTAAGGTCAGACCAGGAGAAAAGTTTGTGAGACTCCTACACACAACCTGAACTTGGGCACAGTGGTGCACATCTGTCATTCCAACTATGTAGGAAATTAAAGCACCTAGGTGCCAGGCCAGCCTGGACAGGAAAGTCCACAGGACTATCTCCACCAAGAGGAGGAAATGAGAGTTAGGTGTCCTGTACCTGTGATCCCAGCAACAGTGAAAAACCAAAAAGTGGTTCAGCTACAGTGTGCATCCAAGCAGGAAGCAAGGCCTCCTCTCAAAAATAACCAGGAGAGGGGCTGGGAAGGTGGCTCAGCGGTAGAGCGCTTGCCTTGCATGCCTGAGGCCCTGGGTTCGATTCCTCAGCACCACATAAGCAAAAAGAAAAAAGCCGGAAGTGGCACTGTGGCTCAAGTGGTAGAGCGCTAGCCTTGAGCTGAAGAGCTGAGGGACAGCGCCCAGGCCCAGAGTTCAGGTCCCACAACCGGCCCCCCCCAAAAAAACAAAAAAACAAAAACAACCAGGAGAAAAGCAAAAAACAAAAAATCCAGGGCTGGAAGGATGTTTTAGTGGTATTGTGCTTCCTAGTAAAAGGTAAATTAATTAGGAACTAAAGACCCTGAACAGCATCCTAGCCTGGCAAATGGAAACCAGATACAAAAGAGACAACATTGTTTCAAAAGAGGCATCCTGCCTTTCTACTCCTCCAGTT
This sequence comes from Dipodomys ordii, assembly GCF_000151885.1. NCBI lineage: Eukaryota > Metazoa > Chordata > Mammalia > Rodentia > Heteromyidae > Dipodomys > Dipodomys ordii. The sequence continues at coordinate 7,039,260 of NW_012267227.1, forward strand.
GAAATCGTTTTCTCATAACCTTGGCAGAAAGAGATTTGCAAAGGGGTCCTAATTGCAAATTAAATATCACTCAGGATGTTGTAGGCCTTTACTGATACAAATATCACCTTCCAAATAGTTAATTATTATTTTAAATTGCTAATTATAGTAGGGGTAACCAGAGCACAAAACCCCCTAAACTCAAGTCACCTAGAGGGAGAAAGAGAGGCCTTCAGCTGAGATACTTCTCTGCTGAATAAAGTTCTTCCCATTCACCTTTCTTTGTGACTATCATTCCACAGACAATTCCACTGAAATTCCTGAGAGAAGGTAACAGCTGCAGTGTAAAGTTGCAACACTAGGAAGTGTGGCCTGTGCTAAGCTCCAACACTGACAGGCATTACCTCTAACAGTGGCTGTAACTCTATTGGCTCAGGGCTGCAGTGAGAATGTGCCCTGTCCACCACTAGTAAACCCATGCCACTAGCAAACATGAGACCCTGGTACAGACCCCAGAACAGAAAACAAAAGTTAAAAAAAACAAAAAACCAGAGAGTTAAGTGTAAAGAGTAGCTAGCTCAACCATTCTATTTTCTACTTAAGGAAAGGTGGCCCAGAGATGTTTAAGAACTTGTCTAACATACCATGACAAGTTAGCTAGAAGCAATAACCAACTGTGTTTTACATTAATGAGGTAGTATCTATCTATGAGAATCATTCAATAAATTAGGCCTGTTCCCATTACAAATGAGACATTTATAGCTGAGCAAGGTTAAATTACCTGCCTTTGGTCTATATGAACTGGTAATACGAGGAATAAGACAAGAACCAACAGGTTAAAAATATTTTTGTCTCTAGAGCAAGAATATTTCCTTCAGAGTCATTTAAGATTTGTACAACGAAACCTCCAACTTTTAACCAGGAGTAAATGCGCTTAGACATGAGGGCTGAACATCTGGAACTGTGCCTGTATTTTAAGATGTCAAATGGTCATCAGTTCCTCATCATGCATGCAATGCTTCATCTTTGATTATTTTTACTTATTTATGCAAACATCCCAGCCCTGTTCTCTAATAGTATTAGTGGTAGCTTACATGGACAGATGGGATCATTGGGGTGGAAATCTCAAATGCATACAGATTTTTAGCACAATAAAAAGAAAAAAAAATAGGCCAGGCCCTGGTGGTTCATGCCTGTATCCTAGCTACTCAGGAGGCTAAGATCTGAGGACGCTGATTCAAAGCCAGCCTAGGCAGGAAAGCCTGTGAGACTCTTATCTCCAGTAAACCACTCAAAAAACCGGAAGTGGTGCTATGGCCTTGAGCTGAAGAGCTCAAGCCCCACGACCAACAAAAAAAAAGAAAAAGAAAAAGTAGTTTAGAAAAGCAAAATTCAGCCACATGGTACTTTTTGGTGGTGGTGGTAGTGGAGGAACTCAGGGCTTCACCTTTGCTAGGCAATGGGTTTGGGGGGGGGGGTTGCTTGATTTTTATTGTTGGTGGTGGTGGTGGCTGTGGGGCCTGAACTCTGGGCCTGGATGCTGTGTCTTAGCAATTCAGCTCAAGGCTAGCACTCTACCACTTGAGCCATAGCACCAATTCTGGCTTTTTCTGCTCATGTGGTACTGAGGAATTGAACCCAGGGCCTCATGCATGCAAGGCAAGCACTCTACCACTGAGCCACCTTCCCAGCCCTGATATCTATCTATATATATTTTGAGACGAGGTATCACTGTGTAATCTAGGCTGGTCTTGAACTTGCAATCTTCCTGCTTCAGCCTCCAGACTAGGGTTACAGACATGTGCCACCACACTTGGCTTGTGTTTTGTTTATGTCATTCTTTCTCTTGACTGAACAGGTCAATACCTATGTACTGTATAATCTGTGTGCACCCTTCAAAATTCATGTGTTGGAAACTTCTTCCCCAAACAAAAGTATTGGAGGTGGCTCCTAATGGGAGATGTTTAGGAAATGACAGCTTCACCCTAATCAGTGGATTAATGCTGCAAACAAAGATGTTTATGTAAGTGGGTTCTCCTATCTTCTACCCTGATGTGTTGGGACATAGGTTTCATCTTCACTTCTAACATGGAAGTGGGGACCAGGCCTTTACCAGACACCAAGCCTGCTAGTTCCTTGACCTTGGACATTCAGCCTCAGGAGCTGTGAGAAATAAATTGCACTTCTTTATAATTTAGTTTGTTGTATTCTGTTAAGCATGAATGGCTTAAAACAAAATACTCATTTATATTTAATAGTAAATTCAATAAAGAAGGGCATTTTTATCTTGTTCTTTAGAGGAAATACAGCTAGCATCCATAGTAACTGAGATGTTGTTTATGTGTGTGAATATGTACATGTATAATACATTGAGGAAAAGTATCTCTTATTTTATGAATGCTTTTTTTTGGGGGGGTCAGTCCTGGGGCTTGAACTCAGGGCCTGGGCACTGTCCCTTAGCTTTTTTACTCAAGGCTAGTGCTTTACACTTTGACCCATGGTGCTACTTCTGGCTTTCTGGTGGTTAATTGGAGATAAAAGTGTCATGGACTTTCCTGCCTAGGCTGGCTTCAAACCATGATTCTCAGATCTCAGACTCCTGAGTAGCTAGAATTACAGGTGTGAGCCATCAGCGCCCAGATTACCTTATTAATTCTTTTTTTTTTTGTCAGTCGTGGGGCTTGAACTCTGGGCCTGGGCGCTGTCCCTCAGCTCTTCAGCTCAAGGCCAGCGCTCTACCACTTGAGCTACAGCGCCACTTCCGGTTTTCTGGTGGTTTATTGGAGATAGGAGTCTCACGGTCTCTCCTGCCTGGGCTGGCTTTGAACCGCGATCCTCAGATCTCAGCCTCCTGAGTAGCTAGGATTACAGGCGTGAGCCACCAGCGCCCGGCTTCAAACATTTTTCTTTGCAAGGGTGTGACATGATATCTTAAGCAAGGCAGCACTTAAAGAGTTACCCAACATTTTAAGAATTAATAAGGTAGCCTAACTTACCAATTCAAACTTCCTTGGAAGCCAGGTGCCAAATGCTCATACTTACAATCTTACTAGCTAGTCAGGAAGATGAGGTCCGAGGATTGTGTTTGCAGCTATTCTGGTCAGAAAAGTCCATGAGACCACATCTCCAAAATAATCAGCATAACAAAGATCTGGAGGCATGATTCAAGTGATAGAGTACCAGCCTTGAGTAGGGAAGCTGAGCAAGTGTGAGACTACAAGCTCAACCCCCAGTCCTGTAAAAAAACAAAACAAACAAAAACAACCCAACTCTCCTCCCTCAAAGCCTTTTACTACATAGATAAGCCTGGGGGAAAATATTTACAATTCATATAAAAATTCCCTAATTTATAGACTGTCAGTAAGATGTCAAAACTTCCCTAATTTATAAAATGTCAATAAATCAATTTTAAAAAGCTCAACAACATATTAAAAAGTTGTCAGAGAATATGAAAGACAAATCACACAAAAGGAAATACAGGTGGGACTTAGAATGTATAAAGGGATCTAGTCAGTTTTGTGAATAGAAATGTAAAACTATGTTATAATAGAAATAGGAAGAAATTTCCTTAATCTGAAGAAAGGTCATATAACAAGAACACTTTCATTAACGCTATAGTTGGAAATGAGTTAGGGGACAGAAGGGCAAAGTATTTAGCTAGAAGCCTACATTAGCAAATATCAAGACATTATCAAATTTTTTTTCAGTAGTAGGGCTTCACACATACTAATTATGCATTCTACCACAGAGTTACATCCACAATACTTTAAAGATTTTTTTAGGGGGTAGGGGGATCGGTTGTGGGGCTTGAACTCTGGGCTTGGACGCTGTCCCTGCGCTCTTCAGCTCAAGGTGAGCACGCTACCACTAGTGCCCCAGCCCCACTTCTGGTTTTCCAGTGGTTTATTAGAGTTAAGAGTCTCACGGACTTTCCTGCCTGGGCTGGCTTTGAACCACGATCCTCAGATCTCAGCCTCCTGAGTAGTTAGGATTACAGGCGTGAGCTACCGGCGCCCGGCTACTTTAAAGATTTTTAAATAAAATATTTCTTATTGTCAAACCCACAGGAATGAAGGCAAATGATATTGAAAGAAAGATCAGCAGAACCGAATGAAATCCAGAAATAGATGTATATGGCTATAGTTTGACATTTATGTCACCTTCCAAAGTTAATTGAAACCTAATTCCTAATGCAAATATATTATGAGGGCCAGGGGTATGACTCAAGTGGTAGAATGCTTGCTTAGCAAGAGTAAGGCCCTGTAATTCCTAGCAACTCCCATCCACCCCCCTAAAAAAAAATGTATTACAAAATGGACCTTTAGGTGGTGGTTGGTCCATGAGGACAGAGCCCTCAGGGATGGGATAATTACCTTCTAAAACTATCTGGTGAGAACCAGCTGGGCCCTTTTTCTGTCTTCCCTCCTTAGATCATTTGAGAACACAGTGTCCGTACACTCTAGGGAAGATAGCGGCAACATACTGTCTTATAGTAGGTATATAAATATCACAATGAAATCCTTCTGTAAAATGAATGTATATGAATAAAAATAAATACATAAAAGTTTGAAAATATTAACAAAAAAATAATGGGGAGGGCTGGGAAGGTGGCTCAGTGATAGAGGGCTCACCTCACATGAATGAGAAACAGAAAAAAGCCAGAAGTGGCACTGTGGCTCAAGTGGTAGAGTGCTACCCTTGAGCAAAGGTAGCTCAGGGACAGTGCCTAGGCCCTGAGTTCAAGCCCTAGGCTGGCAAAATTTTTTTCAAAATAATAATACTGGGGTAAAAGTGTATACCAGGCCGACACCAGGTGCTAAATCTGCCTGGGTTTTACCCTGGACTCATCCTCTAGAACTGTGAGCTAGGCACTGATGACTCATACCTGTAATCCTACTCAGGAAGCTGAGATCTGAGGATGGTGGTTCGAAGCCAGCCCAGACAGGAAAGTCAGTGAAACTCTTCTTTATCTCCAAGAAAGCAAAAAGTAGAGGTGTGGCTCAAGTGGTAGAGCACTAGACTTGAACAAAAAAGCTTAGTGACAGCTCCCAGGCCCTGAGTTCAAGCCCTGAGACCAGCACACACACACAAAAGAAAAGAAAAAAGAAAGAAAAGAATTTTCTAGTTTTTGTAAATTACCTCTCAAGCATTTGCTATAACAGCACACATGCACTAAGACACACATACACAAATCACTTCATCTATCATAGAAATGCCATTATACTTCAATAAAGAAGGAATGTTCTTTTCTTGGATCAATTTGTATACTCAAATGGATTCAAAATGAGATCACATTGGAAAAAATTAATTCAACATATACATACACAATTACTTGGATCATACATAAATGTTAAAGTTTTCACCAACCAACTTAGAAGAAAATAGAGGATAATATCTTCATGCCCTTATGAAAGAAAATAATAAAAGCACTAGCCATAAACCCTGGACTTAATCCCAGCATTGGAAAAAGAATCTAGATTTCTTTAAAATTAAGAATTTTTGTTCATCAAGAGGTACCTATCTGAGAGAAGTTGGGGGAGGTGGAGCATGGCTCATTGGTAAAATTAGTGCTTAGCATGAATGATTCCTGAGTTCAGTCAAATCTCTGGAGAGAGAAAGAAAAACAGACAGAGACAAGGAATCTGGAGAGATTGAGAAAAGAACATATTTCTAATAAAGGTCCTGTTTCCAGAATATGTGAAGAATTCTTACAGCACTGGTGGCTCCTGCCAGGAATCCCAACTACTGAGGAGGCTGAGATTTGAGGAACATGATTGGAAGCCAGCTCTGGCAGGAAAGTCTGTAAAGTTCTTATCTCCTATTAATCACACAAAAGAAGAAGAAAAGGAGGAGGAGGAGAAAGAGTGAATGAATCCACTTACTTAAGAAAAGCTAAAAAACTACATAGCTCAAAAACTGGCTACCTTCTGGGTTCATGCGTGTAACTCTAGCTACTCAGGAGGCTGAGATCTGAGGATCACATTTCAAAGCCAGCCTGGGCAGGAAAGTCCATGAGACTCTTATTCCCAATTAACCACCAGAAAACTGGAAATGGAGCTATGGCTCAAAGTGATAGAGCACTAGCCATGAGCAAAAGAGCTCAAATTCAGCTCCCAGGCCAGGAGTCCAAGCCCCACAATTGACCAAAAAAAAAAAAAGAAAGAAAGAAAGAAAGAAAGAAAGAAAAGAAAAGCTCAAAAAATAAGCAAATAAATGGATCACAATATTCATATTCATCAGAAGACTTGTTATCTTAGAGAAGGCAGCTATTGATTGGAGAGACTGAATAATTTTTTTCATGCACTGAAGATGTTCTGTATCTTAAGTTGGGTGTGCACAATCATGTGGCACATATAACAATGCTTTGGTCAGAGATTGGATGGTGGCCCCTTAAGAGCATCACTTGTGACTTCATGGCCATCACACTTAAAGTAAGTCTACCTGATAATATTCACATAGCAACACAATTCATGAAGGATGCATTCTCCCAAACATTTCCCAATCATTAAGCAACTGGATATATTGTTGTTACAAAATGTGTGTCAGTAAAGTTTCCCACCCTACAACTGTCTTACAATCAACTAGTTCTCCTCACAGGCAACCAAGGAGCAGAGGTACTATGTGAGCTGCTGTATTAGTTACAGGAACTCACACTACATGGCATTGGACAAACCCCAAACTGTAGTGAAACTTGTTTCTCAATCCTGTACTAGTTCTTTTGGCTCAGGTGAACTGCCACCATCTTCCAGCTGTGCCATCTGGAGCATAAGGCATCCACGTTAACAGTGGTAAAGATAAAACTGGAAGATTGCCCAAGAAGTTATTAAGGGCAAGCCATGAAAACGGCTTACCTCAGGTTCCACCCACATCCCATTAGCCAAACTGCTTACAGAGACTGCAACCTAACTGCCTGGATCCTCAGCACCTTTGCCATGGGTATCCATTTAAAAATAGGAATGGTGAATCTAATTTAACAACTGGGACTTCCCTTTAAGGACCAAAGTCATATGAAGGGGTTGAAACCCTCTCAAGGGCCAACACAGAACAGATTCACATTGTCTGCTTGTGTACACAGCATACAAATGTCCCTGGTCATTCTCGTTGTGCTAACCATACTCATCTATATTCATTCTTCCATTGTGAAATAGGATGTCTGACATCCAAGGCATAGCAGCTTGTCAGTTCCTCTTTGGCGTGACTGTGTGCTTGGGCCTCCAGAAGCTGGGTTGTACATGTGCCATGAGTCAGATGGCTTTGTTCCAAAACCTGCTTTTCCAGTTGGAGGTGTTACTCCAATTATGTACGTTAATTAAATATTACTCAAGTCCCAGAAATAAAAGTTCCAAAATTCAAAGACTTTACCCTTTTGAAAAGCCACGGCTGGGCTGGTGGTGCTGATACTTCAAGTAGGCTGTTTGGAGTGGAGGATCTGGAGCTCGAGAGTTAAATTATGGCACAGGAGGGATTTCCTCATTTGACAACTGGGTGCACTTGAACACAGCTGTGGTTGCTTCAGCTTGCCTCATTCCAGCTTCAAAACAATAGGAAAAGCAGCTGCTGTCCATCATTCTGGTACCCCTGGCCCAGGAGAGTTTTCATTGACCACCATGAAGAATAAAGGTAGGCTTGGAGGAGCCATATTGATTCATATCATTGATCTTGTATGCGATCTTCACTGCTTTTTTAAAAAAAATAGATTTAATCATTAACAGAGAATCACTTACGTGATCACTCTCAAATCTCTGAACCTAGACAATCCTTTTGGTCCAGACTAGTTCACCATACATCAAAAGATTATTAAAACTTTTTAGATTTCAAACTAATGGATTTAAGGGTACATCATTATGAAAATATTAATAGTTGGAACAGAGTCAGATCTTTTATCCTTAAGAAAAAAAATCTTAACTGAAATTTTCAATTGAGACTGCTTACTCAGACAGTCTGAGTAATAAGAAAGGACAGTCTGCCCTTCTGAAAGTGGGATAGAATCATTGTAGGAGACTTACGTTCCTGGGATTTCATTTCCCATCTGAAACCTGGGAAATAAGAAACCATTCTACAATGGTATATTCCCCAACTAACATGTGTATCTGCTTTGTTGAGATGGTCCATTTCCATATCCACTGTTGGGTGAGTGACTATAATCATGGCTTAGAATATATTTGGAGATGAGTAAAAATCAGATAGAGAAGATTAGTGTGCTGTCTGTGTAAAAGTGTTTGCCATTCTTGAGAAAATGTGTCAATTTTGTTATTTTAAGCATAAGAAAATGGGCATATATTTCCTGGGATAGAAATCAAAGTGGAAACGTCCAGTAGGTGGGTGAATGTGTGGATTCTGAACTCAGAGAAGTCTAGACAGACGTGGATTTTTTTTTTTTTGGGTCCGGTCGTGGGGCCTGAACTCTGGGCCTGAGCGCTGTCCCTCAGCTCTTTAGCTCAAGGCTAGCACTCTACCACTTGAGCCA
>NW_012267227.1:7053441-7077368 GCF_000151885.1 Dipodomys ordii
GGAAGTGGCGCTGTGGCTCAAGTGGTAGAGCGCTAGCCTTGAGCTGAAGAGCTGAGGGACAGCATCCAGGCCCAGACTTCAGGCCCCACGACTGGACCCCCCCCCCAAAAAAAAGAATCTTATGGAGGGCTGGGAAGGTGGCTCAGTGGTAGAGCGCTTGCCTTGCGTACATGAGGCCCTGGGTTCAATTCCTCAGCACCACATAAGCAAAAAGAAAAAAGCCGGAAGTGGTGTTGTGGCTCAAGTGGTAGAGCAATAGCCTTGAGCTGAAGAGCCAAGGGACAGCGCCCAGGCCCAGAGGTCAGGCCCCACGACTGGTCCAAAAAAAAAAAAAAAAGAATCTTATGGACTTTCCTGCATTGGCTGTCTTTGAACCTGGAGTTTGAACACAGAGCCTATGCACTGTCCTTGAGCTTTTGTGCTCAAGATTAGTGTTATACCAGTTTGAGCCATAGCATCATTTCTTGCTTTGGGGGAATTAATTGGAGATAAGAGTTTGATGGATCTTCCTGCTCAGGCTGGCTGTGAACCATGATCCTCAGATATCAGCCTCCTGAGTAGCTAGGATTACAGATGTGAGCCACCAGCACTCAGCTACAATATTGAGTTTTATGATCCTGCTGTCTACATTAAATTACATCTTCTTTAATCTTCCCAACAAAGTTTTAAAGTTTTCCATGAAGTCTTCTACATAGCAGGTATTCTGCCACTTGGGGCACTCTGCCAGACTCAATAATACATGTCTGAATAATCAGTGGGTAATCAAATAAATAAGGAAAAATCAGAGCATTCCTAGGATCAAATGAAAATAATTTTACACCTTTTTAGATCATCTTAGACAATGAAAACAATGCTAAGAAGGTTATTGCTATAAGTACCTACATTAAAAAAATCAGAGAGACAGCAAATAACTTAATGATGCATCTTGAGGTCTTGCAATGAGAACAAGGGGCTGGGAATGTGGCTTTGTGGTAGAGTGCTTGCCTAGTATGCATGAAGCCCTGGGTTCAATTCCTCCATACCACATAAGCAGAAAAATCCAGAAGTAGAGCTGTGGCTTAGGTGGTAGACTTCTAGCCTTGAGCAAAAGGAGCTCAGGAACGGTGCCCAGGCCCTGAGTTCAAGCCTCAGGACTGGCAAGAGAGAGGGGGGGGAGAACAAGTTATAATCAAAATCTGTGGACAGTAAAAAAATAATATGATTGCAGTAGACTAAAAGAATACAAAAAAATCAAGCAAATGAAATAGAACAAAGAGTTGGTTCTTTGAAAAGATTGACAAACATTAACCAAACTAGCCAAAAGAGAGAGAAGAACCAGATTAACAAAATTAGAGATGATTAGAGATGACCAGGTGGATATCATAACACATCCTAGTGAAGTTCAGAATGCAATCAAGGGATAACTCAAAAGCTTTTATTCCAGTTATCTGGAAAATCTAAAAGAAGTAAGTTTCTAGACCTAACAAAACTGAATCAAGAGAATATACACCATTTAAATTGATCTGTAATGAACAACGAAATTAGGGCAGTAGAGTGAGGAGTCTTCTAACGGAGAGAAGCTCAGAAGCAGACAGAGCTACTATTGAATTATATCAACACTTTGAAGAACATCAATATTCCTCAAACTATTCCATAAAGCAGAAAGGGAAGCAATACTACCAGACTCATTATATTAAGCCAGTATTACCCTGAAACAAAAACCAGATAAAGACACAACAAAAAGAAATTATAGATTTATTTCTTACATAAACACAAATGCAATGAAATACTGAGTCCAGCAATACATTAAAAAGATCATATACAAGTTGGTTTGTTCACAAAGATGCAAAGTTAGTAAAATATATGCAAATCAACAAATGTAATAGTGTGTATAAATAAAAGAGAAATATCACATGACCATCTTAACAGATGTAGATAAAACCTTTGACAAAATTCAACAATTTTTCATGATATAAGCCCTGAAGAGCCAGGTGCTAGTGGCTCATGAGAACTGAGTATCACAGTTGAAAGCCAACCCAGGAAGATAAATCCATGAGAACCATATCTCCAATTAACCAGCAAAGAGCTGGAATGGGCCAAGACTCAAGTTGTTAAAGCACCAGCTATGAGTGGAAAAATTGAGTGAGAGTGTAAGGCCCTGATTTCAAGAACTCATACGGGCACACAAGAAATAAAACAAAGGGAAACAAAGAAATAGAAGAAAGAAAGAAGCCGGGCGGTGGTGGCTCACGCCTGAAATCCTAGCTACTCAGGAGGCTGAGATCTGAGGATCACGGTTCAAAGCCAGCCCAGGCAGGAAAGACTGTGAGACTCCTATCTCCAATAAACCACCAGAAAACCAGAAGTGGCACTGTAGCTCAAGTGGTAGAGCTCTCGCCTTGAGCTGAAGAGCTGAAGGACAGTGCCCAGGCCCAGAGTTCAAGCCCCACGACCAACAAAAAAAAAAAAAGAAAGAAGAAAGAAAGAAAGAAAGAAGCTGGCACTGGTGGCTCACGCCTGTAATCCTAGCTACTCTGGAGGCTGAGATCTGAGGATCACGGTTCAAAGTTAGCCTGGACAGGAACGTCTGAGATTTTTATCTCTAATGAACCATCAGAAAAAAACTGGAAGAGGTGCTGTGGCTCAAGTAGTGGTAGAGTGCTCACCTTGAGCTGAAGAGCTCAGGGACAGAACCCAGGCCCAGAGTTCAAGACCTATGACAGACAAAGGGGGGGGGGGTATGTGATGGAGGGAGGGAATGAAAGAGAAGAAACTGAAGCCCAGTACTAGTGGCTCACACCTATAATTCTATCTACTCAGGAAACTAAGATATAAGGATCAAGCAAGCATGGACAGAAAATGTGAGAGACTCCATTTTCAATTAACAAGAAAACTTGTTAGATTGGAGTTGTGACTCAGTGGTAAATCACCCGCTTTGAGCAAAATAGTCCTGAGTTCAAGCCCAGGTAACAGTGCCAAAAATACATAAATGGATTAATTAACTAATGGCTAAAGATCTTAATGTAAAAATGTTTGTTTTTGCAAATTCTTTATTGTGATTAAGTGATTACATAATTTCACAAATTTCACAGTATTGTGGGATAGTAATGCTTAGTTAAAGTCACAAACACATTCTAACTTTCATGGGGCAAATTGTCTATCATGGTCTATAACGTTAATGAGTCTATGAGCTTTGACAATGCAGTTATTTCTTCCACATTGGGTAATATGTACATTTCTTTCCTTTTGCATAGTGTCAGCTGTTCCTTCATTCCCACTCATTCCCTCCCTCCCATCACTGCCATTGAGTTTTTAGTTTGTTTTGATCAATGTCCAGTGCCGCTGATGGATCCCCCTGTTGTATATTTTTCCCTGATTCCCTCTAGTTCTGTGTCCTCCTCCTAGTTTCCCTCTGGTGTGCACATATATACCATATATGTGATTAGCAGCATGGGGTTTAGTGGTGATTCAACCAGATGAGTGGGGGTCCTTTGTTTCTCAGGCCTTGTTAACTGTAGTATCACCTTACATTTTGGATTTAACATTCACTTATCAGGGAGATCAAGTGCCGTTTGTCTCTTTGCTCTTGGCTTACCTCACTCAACACGATTTCTTCTAGTTCCATTCATTTCTCTACAAATGCCATTATTTTGTCCTTTCTAATAGACCTAAATCTTTCAAAGTATCATAGGAAAATACTTGACTAGGCTGGGAATGTGGCTTAGTGGTAGATTGTTTGTCTAGCATGCATGAGGCCCTGGGTTCAATTCCTCAGTACCACATAAACAGAAAAGCTGGAAGTGGCTCTGTGGTTGTGGTAGAGCACTAGCTTTGAGCACAGAGAGGCTCAGGGACAGTGCCCAAGCCCTGAGTTCAAGCCCCATGACCAGCAAAAAAACAAAAACAAAAGCAAAACAATAACAATAACAAACAACTTAACTACATGATCACAAGCAACATCTTCCTGACTAGAACTCAAATAGCTCAGGAAATAAGAGCAAGAATTTATAAATGGTATTACATCAAATTAAAAGGCACTGTATAACTACTATCATGAAAAGACAACTCATAGAATGGGAGAAAAAAAATGCCAGCTATTCATTGGAGAAAGGATTGACATACTGAACATATAAAGAACTCAAAGAAGTAAAATACAAAAGAGCAAATAAATGTAAGCAATAAATAGGCATACAAACTGAGCCAGCACTTCTTAAAAGTAGTAAAAATGGCCAATAAATGTATGAAGAAATATTCAGTAATCTTAGCCATCAGGAAATGCTATGCAAAACTGCATTTTGGTTCCATTTCATCCTTTTCAGAATGCCAATCATCTGGAAAACCCACACATACACACTGTTAGTGGCAATGCAAATTAGTGTAGCTACTATGAAAATCTGAATAGAGGTTTCTAAAAAAACTAAAAATAGAACTACCCCATAATACAGTTATAAATCTATGGCATAGACCTGAAGGAATGTAAAAAATAATACAATGAGATACTGTAACAGGTGCTTAAAAACTGCATTTGTTGAAATGTTCCTTACTTGGGCCTCCAAATTAATTAAAATCAGGAGAAAAACTGACTATCCCACCTCTGTTTTGCATAGGTGTCTTTTGCCTTGAGCCATTCCCTTCAGCAGTTGCCTTACAGCCCTTATGGAAGCCAGGAAAGCTTGGCCAAGAGACTAGACCACCTGATAGGCATCAATAATTCTTTTTTCTTCTTTCTTTCCTCCTTCCTTCCTTCCTTTTTTTTTCTTGCAAGTCCTGGGGCTTTTGAACTCAGGGCCTGGGCACTGTCTCTGAGCTTCTTTTTGCTCAAGGCTAGTACTCTACCACTTGAGCCACAGCGCTACTACTGGCCTTTGGAACCCAGGGCTTCATGCATGCTAGGCAAGCACTCTACCACTAAGCCACCTTCCCAGCCCAGCATCAATAATACTTATTTTTCCAAATCACCACCTAACCAATATAATCTCAAGATAATGGACTCTCAGATCACCTTTAATGCCACCTCTGACCACCAAAACATGCCTGTGACTTGGGGCTGCTCATGCACTCCTCTCACTCCCTACCCTCTAGGTTTCTGTCTACTTAAATCTATAACTCTTGTCTGTACTCTGAAAAGATGGGTTGAAGTGCTATCTTCTCATGGGTGCCATGTAAATCTTTTTCGGCTTTCACTATCCTCCCTGCCCTCTTGTCAGCAGTATTTGTTTTTGAACTAAGCTGGTACTCTGCTACCTGGAGTCATGCATCCAGCTGGGCTTTCTTGTTGTTGTTGTTTGTTTGTTTAGGAACAACTTTAGACACTTTACCTAAATTTGTGAGTTAACACAGTATCTATTTGTCTCTTTCAGTATTTAACATTTTGTTACATTTACTTTAGAGATTGGTAACATGTTGTTACATTTATTGTCTCTGTTTCTTCCCTAATCAATTGCATGTAAATTGTAGACAGAATGATACTAAATCTCAGCATGGCTTGCTTAAACACAAGGTCTCTAAGACCCTATCACATTCTTGACTTGTAATATTGGTGTAATGGCCAATGGTCCTTTTAATGGGATGTTTGTTATTGTTGTTTTGTTTTTGGTTATTGTTCTTTGTTTCAGTACCCAAAAAAGAATCTCACATGATGGGCTGGGAAGGTGGCTCAGTGGTAGAGTGCTTGCCTTGCATGCCTGGGGCCCTGGGTTCGATTCCTCAGCACCACATAAGCAAAAAGAAAAAAACTGGAAGTGGCGCTGTGGCTCAAGTGGTAGAGCACTAGCCTTGAGCTGAAGAGTTGAGGGACAGCGCCCAGGCCCAGAGTTCAGGCCCCACGACCTGACATACACATACACACACACACACACACACACACACACACACACACACACACAGAATCTCACATGACATGACATTGAACTATTATGTCTCTCTCCCTGTTCATTTTTTTTTTTTTTTGTTGGTCATGGGGCTTGAACTCTGGGCCTGAGCACTCTACCACTTGAGCTACAGCCCCACTTCTAGTTTTCTGGTGGTTTATTGGAGATAAGAGTTTCTCAGAGTTTCCTGCCCGGGCTGGCTTTGAACCGTGATCCTCAGATCTCAGCCTCCTGAGTAGCTAGGATTACAGGCATGAGACACTGGCGCCCGGCTCCCTGTTCATTTTTAACCTAGAACAACTATACCTTTTATTTTCAGGGTATTGTGTTTTTAAAGAGTACAGAGCAGTTATTTGTTTAGAATTGGAATTTTCTGATTAGTTCCCTTTTATCAGGTTCAGATTAAACATTCTTGGCAAAGCCTAGCACGGTAGTACATGCCTGTAATTTCAGCACTGGGGCAGCCTAAGCAGGAGGACCATAAATTCCAGGAAAGTATGGGCTACATAGAGAGATGTTTTCTTAAAGAACAAAACAACAAAAACATATTCAGCATTTTGACAAGTAATGCTACATCCTTACAAGTTAAAACCTAGATACCTAGATTCCCCACTTTCAGATAACTCTGATGTTAGATTTTGTTTTTTGTTTTCTCTTAAAATGAAAATACAGCCAATTAAAAAGTTACCCCCTTAAATTTTGAGTTCATAGAAGCCCTCATAAAAACTGTCCAGAGAAGCACCAGGCACTGTCTATAATCTTTGTTACTTGGGAGGTAAAGATCAGGAGGATAGAAGTCCAGATTACCTCTAAGAATAAATAAATACCCTATTTGAAAAAAAAATGACAAAAGCATAAATGGCTGGGAATGTCATTGAGTGAGAGCACTTGACTGGCAAGGGCAAAGTACTGATTGCAAACTTCAGTAGTACAAAAAATAAAAGTGTTCACAGAAGATAAAAGTAGTGGGGAAAATATTGGAATGAAGTTTAAGGTTTAGTGCACATATGGTCAATAGTTAGGTCCCCCTCCCTCCTTTCCACAAATCTCTTAAAATCTTCATTTATTAAAAAGAAAAAATAAAGAGGATTGGCTCAGAGGATTTCTAAGGAGCATTTGAATTCTAACAATCCATGTTGTGGTAGAAATAGAGCTGGATTTGGAATCAGGAGGCCAGGATTCGAGCACAGTTCTGACACATATCAGCTATATGAACTCAGACAAGTCATTTAATCTCTAAGCCTTAGAGAGATTTACTTCACAGAGTTGGGAAGGATTAAAGGGGTTTTATTGTTGTCAAAAATGCTTTATCAACTGTAAAGAACTACCAGGATGTCAGGTACTCTGTATGTGTGTATATACGTGCAGATATATATATATATAGGGCTTAAAAATCAGGGCCTGTCCCTTAGCTTTTTCCACTCAAGGCTGGCACTCTACCACTTAAGCCACATCCCCACTTCTGGCTCCCCAGCTCCCCTCCCGTTAAATGGAGATAAGGGTTTCACGGACTTTCATGGCCAGGGTTGGCTTTGAACCATGATCCTCAGATCTCAACCTCCTGAGCTGCTAGGATGGAAGTTATACAACCAGGAAACGAGGGATGGGGGAGGGAGGGAACCCCAGGAAAATGCCCAGTATGTATAGTTAATTGTGCATTATACTCACTGTGCATTGCAGAATTTACCGTTTTGCTTCCCTAAAATATGTATGCTTTGACTACCAATAATACTGGCTAAAATGAAGAACAGGTACTCACGAATGGAGGCTGATCCCTGCAGGTGGCCAGCGGATTCTGGAATCTCAAATCCTGTGGGGGGGGTGGAGGGGGGGGAAACCAAACAGTGGACTTGGCATTTTGCTTGTGGTTTCAGGTGCACGGGGTAGGGTGTGGGGTGTCGGGGGTGGGGGTGGGGGTGAGGGGGACGGAGGTTAGCAAACGGAGGCCAAACACGGAGAGGAAGTTTTCTGTTTCTCAGGCAAGCTAGAAGAAAGTGAGCTGGGTTAGAGACACCCCTAAAGGCGTGTCCCATTAGGCAAACCCTTTGCATTCATTGGACCGACAGCCCCCCCTCCCCTTCCGGCATCTTTTCTGGGACCTTTATGAATGGAATTCGGGGATCCACGTTCATTAGCGCACCCTGGCCCCCATAATAATAATAATATTCAGCAAGACCGAGGAAGCATTTCCTTGGGAAAAGTCCCGCAAGCCCCCAGGCCCCCACCATTGGCGCCCAGCCACGGCGCGAACCGTCTGAATTGTCTTAGCACACCGAGTCCCCCGCTCGGAAACTTGCAAGATGTTCGTTTTAAAACAGCGGTTCAACCTTGCCAGAACCCTCTCGGCCCGTACCGCTGAGGTGACCCGAGCGAATCGCCACTGACTGACTGACGGGGCCGGGAGCTCCCAGAAGCGCGCTACCGGGCTGCCAATGTCTCGCGCCAGTACGCATGCGTGCCTGTCATCCGGGTGCTGGCGGCGGCGGCAGCGACTGCAGGTTGCGCCGGGGTGACGGACAGGGGGCGGGGCCAGCGGCTCATTGTGCGCAGCGTTGCGCGGCGCCGCCGGCCGCCCGGGTCTAAGGGTGGAAGTTGGCGCTGCTACCGCCGCCGCCGCCGCCGCCGCCGCCGCTGTCGCTCCACCGCCGCCGCCCTGCAGCCCCAGCGGCTGGCCTCGGTAGCGCGCCGCTCTCCTAAGATGGCTGCCGCGAGCGGTGCCGTGGCAGCTTCGGCTGCCTCAGCGCAGGCGGAAGGGAAAAAGATCACCGATCTGCGCGTCATCGATCTGAGGTCCGAGTTGAAGCGACGGAACTTAGACTTCACCGGGGTGAAGACGGTGTTGGTCTCCCGACTCAAGCAGGTGAGAGGCCCGGTGAGATCGGTGAAGGAAAGGGGGTGCGGGCGGCGCGGCGTGGCGGGGCCGGGGGGGGTGCGCTTAGGCCGCACTTCGGCTTTCTCCCCACCTTGGCGACCCCAGCCCCGGATCGCCCGCAGTTTTCGCCGGGACCCGCGGGAGGGAGGGGGGCGGTCAGCGCGGTCGTTCCCCCCCCCACCTACTCCACCCCACCTCGCCCCCCTGGGTGGTGGCGGCCGCATGCGCGCGCGCGCGCGTGTGTGTGTGTGTGTGTGTGTGTGAGGGAAGATGGGGACCCCCTCCCCCCCGGCGCCCCCCTCCCCCTCGCCCTGCACGCCGGGGCCCGGCCGGGCCTGTGACAGGGCCCCGCGAGCAACCCCGGGACCAGCCGCTGCCCCCTCCCCCCCTCCCGTCGCCTCACCTTCCCCTCCCCCACCCCGGGGCTGTGCGGGCTGAGGACCGGGCCGGGGCAGCGCGGCCTCCCCGGGGAAGAGGCGATCGAGGCGACCCCGAGAGTCGCCGGGTCCCCAACCTTGAGCCATGGTGAGCGCGTGCATCCCTCGGGCTCGGAGAGAATGGTTACTTGGGTGACTTGGGCGAAGTTACCGTTTAAATCGTGCTCAACCGTTTCCTCCCCATCTTGTGGGTCCGGGGGTGGTGGTGGTGGTGATGATGGTGATGGTGGTGTGAAATTGATGAGTAGGATTTGATGGGTGGGTGAGAGGAAGGTTTTGTTTTTCCATTGGAATTTTTGGTTTTAGTTTTGTTTCTCCCCCCCCCCACCCCACCCCCTTTTTGCTTCAGCGTCAAGATCTTACTTGAAAAGATAACCTGTTTCCATATCCATCCATCCAGATAGATGAATGGATATGTATATATTTTTCATCCTTGATGATCAGCTTACTTGGTTTATTTGAATGAGGCGTTGGAATCATTTTAGTAGAGGAGCAGTTAGGTTTGCGTTTACAGAAACTAGGAAAACTCTTTATTTTTCCTTTTAGTGAGCTAGAAACTTAGCTGCCCTAGAACACATGTAGGTTTTTCTTGCCATATGAGATGCGATGTTTAATTATCCACTCCTTTACAATTTAAAGCTCTGAGATTTTTCTTTTGTTTTGATACCCAGGGAAAGTTTCTTTCACCCTTTCCTGTAGGATTGCTTTTTTTTTTAAGTCGGTTTATGAAATAACTGACCCTTCTAATGTCTTCAGGCTTAAAGTTTGCTAATTTTTTTTTTCATTTCGTTTTTATAAAATAAGTTTAGATAGACTGTGTAGCATATTAACTTCTCTTTCTAATGTAGGCTATTGAAGAGGAAGGAGGCGATCCAGATAATATTGAATTAACTGTTTCAACTGATACTCCAAACAAGAAACCAACCAAAGGCAAAGGTTGTTATGAGTTATGAACATATTTTAAAATATATTTTGGTTATATAACTTGCCTCTGCTCTGTGCCACTTGCCCTGTTTATATAGTGCTACTCTGCTGTTTCCTCTGGCACTCTGCCTTGTTGGGTCAAGGAAGAAGGTACTGTTGCCAGGATCTGGGTAACTTGTAGCCCTTAAGATTCTACTGAAGCTAACCAGAAAGTATTCTGGTTCTTTATTACTTCCGGAAAAAGTACAAAGTTGCATACCACTCCTTACTCCTGTGAAAACATGAAGAATAAAGTAACAGCTTGATACATATCTACCTTGTCCCACAATTGGCAGAGTATTGATGAAATTCCTACCAAATTTTTCTCCTTTGCTTTTTGATGTTCTCCCTAGTACATCACCATTCTATAGCCTTTATGTTCAGTGTATTATTTGACTTGGTGAACTTCTTTTGCATTTATGCCATTACCCATTCTAATAATTTTCTGTTAAATTACTGTTGGTTTTTTTTTTTTGTTGTTGTTGTTTAAATCTTGTGTTACTGGGGCTTGAACTCAGGGCCTCATGCTTGTTAGGCAAGTCTTCTACTACTTGAGCCATAATCCTCCCTAGCATTCCCTTTTCAATGAAATTAAAAAATTCCAATCATACTAACAGGGTAAGGGGAAAAGTCTATGGTAATTATCCATAAAGAAAGCTTTAGTGTATATTAAGGAATTATATTATATATATATATTTTTTCAGGACATAGTGATTTAGCCCAAAGTGGGTTAATATGAATATTTTGTTATTAAGTTGGAATTAGATGTTTTTTCTTAAAGTATCTGGCGAGTGAGATTTGTTTTGTTTTTGGTCAAGGTGGTTGAACTCTGGGCCTTGGCACTGTCCCTCAGGCTAGCCCTCTACTACTTGAGCCACTGTGCCACTTCTGGTTTTCTGAGTGGTTTATAGGAGATAAGAGTTTCACCGACTTTTCTTGCCTGGGCTGGCTTTAAACCAAGATTCTCAGGTCTCAGCCTCCTGAGTAGCTAGGATTACAGGCGTGAGCCACTGGCATCCAGTGGGAGTGAGATCTTTATTTGCATAACTATACATTTCTCCCTCCCATGAAGGATTTTGACAAATGAATCTTGGTTCCAGGCTGTAATTTCCAGGCACAGTATTTCAAAGGCATCTGTAGCATTTTATGGTTATAACATTACTTTCTTTATTGCTACAAGTGCTACTACAATAACAGGATTGAATGGGTTGATCTCGAAAAGAAGTGAATATTCAATTTTGACCTTCATTGCACCTAGGTATCAGGACAAGGCCAACTCACTGTTTTGAGTTCACATTGATATAAGAATCCCTTGTTGGTGCCAAAGGAAAATTTAAAGGGCAAAGAAGCATTTCCTGGGTGTTAAGGGAATGGCAGAGATGGAATGAAGTTTAGAAGAGTAACAAAGTTACCTTGAATACCTTGGTTCTCAAGGTAATTGTGTATCACTTTGAGAGAGAAATTTGTATCACCTTGAAAGGTACACATCCCAGTATTTAGGGAAGCCTGCAGGGAGATTGCTCTGCTAGAGGCTGTTTCAAAATGAGGAAGATTTGGAGATAAGTATGTAAAGAATTAAGATTGTGTTGGGTGAGGCTTTTAATTCCTGTTTTTATTTGACTTGTTGTCAGTTTTACTCTAATACTTGAGTATCATAGTTGACAATTAATGATCTTAGCATTTGAAGTAAACCTCCTTGGGTTTATTCATGTCTTGCCTTTCAAATGAATTTTGGTGCTGGGGACCAAGTCCTGGGTCTGGTCTTACTGGCCTCGCCCTCAACCACTGAGTCATACCCCAGACTCTTCACTTAAATTTAATTTCTTTTTTAATCCTTCTATTTGGTTTTGATTGGAAACTTTAGCTTATCCTTAGCAATAATCTCAGTAATAAAAATTAAGGAAATTTTCAATTATCAGTCTGTTATCTTTTCTGTCATATAATTTATAAGAAACTTTATTTCAGAACTGATGTTTGAGTGTCTTAAAGTTCCACTAGAGTTGGAAGTTGCAGTGGTTATTCTTTCATCTGCAGTAGTAGCTAGTCTGTATTTGATGAGCCTTACTGTAGGGCAAACCTTATAATAGCTATGGACTCCTTGAATTTCACTTACTGTTCTAAAAATCACATATATTACAAGGAATATAATGCATATACACAACTTAAAATTAGCGTGAATTAGTGTATAATTACAATGCCTATTTGTTTCTTGGTGCTGAAGATGGAACTCAGTTTGGTTCATGCTAGACAGGCTCTACCACTGAGCTATTTCCTCAACCTCCTAAGATTATTTTAGTTTTTATTAAAACTTTTTTTCGTTAAAATAGGTTCTCTGTGTTGCCAAGCCTGGTCTCAAACTCATGAGTAGCTGGGTCTACAGTGTGTGCCACCATACCTAGCCCTATGTTTGTTTTAAATTAAGAGGGTTAAAAGATTTTTAAACCAAGAATATGAAACCTAAGTACTGTCTTTGTTCCATGAAGTTCTTGACAAATTTTATTTTACTTAGTGATATCTACTTTGAACATAATCTCATTTGGGTTACACCTTTTTAATTTTTTTTTCCTATAGTGAGTCTGTTTTTCTTTTGTAACATTGGAAATTTTCCTAATTTATTTCTAAGGTCCTTTTGGTTCTAAAATTTATAATTGTAGCCAAGATTGGGAAGAAAACTGCCTCTGCTCAACTAAAATAGGTATGTTAGGAAGGAATGGGAGAAGCCTATAGGCCTTCAGTGAATGTCCATACAATTTATTAGAAAAGGAAAATAGCAAAGAAGGGGACTGCTATCAAAGGCAGTTTTGTAAATCTCAAAAAAAGAATGACACATAATAGCTTATCAGGAATGGTAAGCATTCTTAGGGTGTTCTTAAGGCAGCAAACAAAATTTAAATGATTAAAAAAAATTAAGAGAGCAGTTTCATGGGTTTGGAAAAGTAACACAGATGAAATATGGAGTTTGTGCTATTAGAAGATAACTAGAAGGCAATGATTTTCTTCTTAAAAATTATATATTATGGCTGGTAGTATAGTAGTGGGTGAAGCCCTGGATTCAATCATCACCACATCCTCAAATATATATGTAAATATAAGTATATATAAATATATATATGTATAATTGTATTTAGACAAATCAGAGGAAAAGAAAGCTATATTTTAAGTATATTATGGAATATTTTTAGAATCTAATACCAAGCAAAGTTATGTTCTGGTGTTATAATAACATAAAGCTAATTTATCATTAATGTAGTCAGGTTTTTTTTTTAAATCTTGAATTGGTTCTTACTTATCATTTTACTATCTTTTTAAAAGATTTTTAAAAATAAGTTACCTAGATGAAAGAGATGAAATTGTCATATGATTTGGGTATGTAAAGAAAGCAGTTAAACAGGTAGAGCTCACTCCTCATTAGCTTCTTTTACAGATTATACATGTAAAGTGCTTTGATTTATCAAATAATGGAATATTATTTTCTTTTAGGATTTCAGTTGCTTTTAAATTTAAGCCAGTTTTGTGGTTAATCAGGATATCATTGATTATATGTAATGCAGTCACTGAGGTTGAAACTAGTTTTCAGTATGTCCAGGCTTTAAAAAGATTTAACATGCTATGTAAAATCTGATTTCTTTTTGTGAGAACATGTATGATTTGGGGTTATAGGTCTCATGAAACATCAAAAAATTTTTGAAAAGGAACCATTGTTAATATAGTTTATTATATGTTTACCCTGTAAATCTTGCCAAAATTGCCCCTCCAAAAAGTATATTTTATGTAATGTAGTCTCTGTACAATTCTTGTTCTTTCCCTTTAAAAAATCTGTGTCATGTTCCGATATTAAAAAAAAAAAGTAGAGGTGTGGCTCAAATGGTAGCTAGCCATCCTTGTTGAGTGGAAAAAGCTAAAGCAAGAGCACACAGCCCTGAGTTCAAGCCTCAGTACTGGGAAAGAAAAAGAAACTAATGAGAGCTATGACATTGAGGAAGATTTTGAGTACAGGTATTTGTCAGGTATTTCTTGGGTACCTGTTAGTCTGAAAGCTTTGTGATAGCCTGGACAACCTTGTTTGACACCCCTTTCTCTGTCATGGCAGACAAAATAGGTGCTCAGAAAACATTTGTTGACTGAATACTGAAGACCATGTGTTGTCTTTCTAGACTACTTTTTGATATTTCATCTCGGTGCCTATTTTAATTGCATTTTTATAGGAAGCACATACATAGATCTAATTGTCTCTACTGTCTTCTAAAGGGGTTCATTTCTTCTCTTTATGTGCTGGTGGGTAAAGTTTATCTACTTTTAGAACCTGTCTCATGGCGTTGTCTTTTTATTATAACCTTTACTAAGTTTTCACTGTCCTGGAAAGCTTTGCCCCTCATCTTTGCTGGAATCTCATCCAGACTCAGAGGTGGTTATATCAAGTGCACTCACCCATTACCTCAGCCTGTAAAACTTTCATTGTTCTTATCACCAGGGTACTTCCGTATGGTAGTTATCCTGGAGGAGAGACAGTTAAAATGTACTGTACTAATCTCTAAAGACAGTGTGCTTCCTGAAGTATGGAGAATGGACTTTAAATCCTCCTTTCCTTTTCCCCAGACTCAAAAACATCGATTGGGCAGGAATTGCTGAAAAGTGTTTTATATACTT
Organism: Dipodomys ordii; assembly: GCF_000151885.1. Taxonomy (NCBI): domain Eukaryota; kingdom Metazoa; phylum Chordata; class Mammalia; order Rodentia; family Heteromyidae; genus Dipodomys; species Dipodomys ordii. The sequence goes on from NW_012267227.1 coordinate 7,068,210, forward strand.
ATGAAAACTGAAAATCTCTTGAAGTTTCTTGTCATGAGGCTGTAGTAGAGTTGTGACTCACCCCATTTGATGTGATTATGTATATTTCTCATTGGCACGTTCATATTATTATGAGATACTGTTCCAGAAGCCACTGTGTGTGTGTGGGGGGGGATTAACTTAATAAAAAGGAAATCTTTTCTTAACCTTTCTAAAATTTGAAAATTATGAAGCTTATTTGGCTCCACAGGTTTCATTAAGAATTTGTGGGGAGCTGGGAATGTGGTTTAGTGGTAGACTGCTTGTCCAGCATGCATGAAGACCTGGGTTCGATTCCTCAGTACCACATAAACAGAAAAGACCAGGGGCTAGGAAGGTGGCTCAGTGGTAGAGTGCTTGCCTTGCATGCATGAGGCCCTGAGTTCGATTCCTTAGCACCACATAAGCAAAAAGAAAAAAGCCGGAGGTGGTGCTGTGGCTCAAGTGGTAGAGTGCTAGCCTTGAGCTGAAGAGCTGAGGGACAGTGCCCAGGCCCAGAGTTCAGGCCCCACAACTGGACCCCAAAAAAACCCCAAACAAAAAACAAACAAACAAAACAGAAAAAACCAGAAGTGACGCTGTGGCTCAAATGGCTTCATGCATGCAAAGTTTAGGATGAGACTGGTTAATTTCACTTTCATTTTCTATTTTGATTTATCAGACTATGATTATTGTACAGTTTATTTTCTTTTTTTTTCTCAAAGATTTGATTCTACATTAAACTTTCAATTTAGCCCCTTTGTCAAGTTCAAGATCCTTTTATTTTTTGTCCGTTGTAGGGCTTGAACTCTGGGCCTGGGTGCTGTCCCTCAGCTCTTCAGCTCAAGGCAAGTGCTCTACTACTTGAGCTACAGCGCCGCTACCAGTTTTCTAGTGCTTTATTGGAGATAGGATTCTCATGGTCTTTCCTTCCCGGGCTGGCTTTGAACCATGATCCTCAGATCTCAGCCTCCTGAGTAGCTAGGATTACAGATCCTCAGATCTCAGCTTCCTGAGTAGCTAGGATTACAGGCAAGGGCCACCGGCAACCCAGCTTCAAGATCCTTTTATTGAACCAGGTTGCATTTCTGCAGTACAGGTCAGATTGCCCAAGAAAAGTAGTATTGAAATTGTGAGTTGATTAATTGGCTGTCAGACTTTTGATAGCACAGGCTTAAATGAAGTAGATATAAATGTTTACTAACTATACAAAAATGTACTGAGGATCCAGGGCTGATGGCTCATGACTGTAATCCTAGTACTATCTACTCAGGAGGCTGAGATCTGAGGGTCACAGTTTGAAGCTGGCCTGAGTAGGAAAGTCTGTGAGACAGACAGACAGACAGACAGACAGACAGACAGACAGACACACACACACACACACACACACACACACACACACACAGCCAAAAATAGAGCTGTGGCTTATGTGGTAGAGTGCTAGCCTTGAGCAAAAGGAGCTCAGGGACGATCTCTAGGACCTGAGTTTAAGCCCCAGGATTGGCACAAAAAATAAAAGATACCCTGAGAGTTTTCAACTGATCTGTGACATCACAAAGTTAGGGACCTGTAGATGTAGTTTGTGGTGTGAATAATTTTAGGAGTATAGTTTTACTTGCAAGGTGGAGTTGCACTTGAGGCCAGTTAAATTGCCTTGTCACTTCTTTCTTACCTTTGTCCCAGTTGGGCCTAATAGAAGTTCAGACCTGGGACTTAATCATGTCATCTTAGAACTCAACTTCATTATTAGCAAGGAAATATGTAATGTTTGAGGATTTGCTGATTATATAGTGTTGCAGTGGGTTCTGGACTGTATAGTGCATATCATAGAATTTTAAAAATGGGTTGTATTTTGTAGGGGGGAACATAAAGGAAATAATTATAAGGTAGTTTATAATTCAGTATGTATAAATCAAGCCCCAAATTTCAGATTATGAAGTCAAAATCTAGTATGAAATTTCAGTTTTCTGACAAGCTATCAGGTCATTACTGTATTGGAAAATCTTGTCCTCTTCAGAATATATTATTAGCAACATTATCTCTTTAATCTCACTTCCTCTTTGTAAAGTGAGCATTTCAGAATAGTTAGGATGGTAAAAAGTAGCTGGGCGCTGGTGGCTCACACCTGTAATCCTAGCTACCCAGGAGGCTGAGATCTGAGGATCGTGGTTCAAAGCCAGCCCGGGAAGGAGAGATCGTGAGACTCCTATCTCCAATAAACCACCAGAAAACCAGAAGTGGTGCTGTAGCTCAAGTGGTAGAGTGCTCACCTTGAGCTGAAGAGCTGAGGGACAGCGCCCAGGCCCATAGTTCAAGCCCCACGACCAACAAAAAAAAAAAAAAAAGAGATACATACATTCGTATATGTAAAGCATTTGTTCCACTGTTTGGCCTACAGAAGCCATTTAGGCAGTTGTAGTGACTGTTGATTGTTCTTTATTTTCCTGTAAGTAAATCAAAGCAAGTGAAATTTATCATGGAGTGTGCCTGGTAATGTAGTTTGTCATTATACTGAATGCTGTCATTTCACAGATATCTTAAATTGAGTTAATTAACTCCTTACTTAGAATAATGCCCTGTAAGTAGGTCATAATAAAATGTAGTAGAGAGAATTTAGGACTGAATTAGAGATCTTAGCTTCCAGTCCTGGAAAGCCATCTGCTAGTCTGGGGTAAGTTACATAGTACTATACTAGTAAAATTGTGATTTTTTTTTTCCCACATGCTTTGCAAACGATCGGGTTATAATTACAAGGGGTAAATCTAACTTTTGTGAATGATCTAAAGGAGTGCTTCTCAGAGCTCCACCCATTATTTAGGTTATTCTTGTGAGCTTTTGTGAGGAAAAGCCTAAGATTTTTTTTTTTTTGGTGCCAGATCTCGGTCTTGAACTCAGGGTCTAGGCACTGTTCCTGAGCTTTTGTGCTTGAGGCCAGGGCTCTACCACGTTGAGCCACAGCACCATTTATGGCTTTTTAAAAATAGTTAACTGGAGGTAAAAGTCTCATAAACTTTGCTGCCCAAGCTGACTTGGAATCACGATTCTCAGATCTCATCCATCTGAGTAGCTACAAGGCGTGAGCCATTTTCCCATTAAATTTTTTGCACTGTGAAGCTTTCTTTGACACAAGAAAAATTTAATGAGTTCATTTTCATATGGTATTTATTTCCTCTTTGGCAAAGAGACATCTTTATTTTCTTTAATAAAGCACTTTCTGGTGGACAGGTTTTCTTGATGATTGTTCTTGTAGTTATTTCTGCTCTTTGACTTTCAATTGCAGGTAGGATTTTTATATTTAAAAAATGTTGTTTTTCAAAAATCCCACATGCAAGTGAAATCCCATGGTAAAAAGAATGATGGCAATAATTTGTATGATTTTAGAATACTAGAAAGTTGTGTTTTCCCTAAAATGAAAATGCCAGGCTGTTGCATAGGACATTCATACCACACTGAACTCCATCATTCATTTTTCATTTCCTTCTCACAAGGATTGGGTATTACTTAAGTAAAAGAAAAAAATCTTTTCTCCCATTCTTGCTTTTTATGTAGTTGGACCAGAGCTGTGTTCCCCTTTTACTCATTCATGGAAGAGTTTTGAGTTGGGAATATATGAGAGACTAGGGGAAGGTGGTATTCCTGAACAGGGTTTTTTTCCCCCCAAGTTATCCCAACAATGAAACCCTTTACCTTGGAGGTCACTGAAGATTGAGCTTGATCTGCTTGATACAGGCATGGTGAGGCTCATTAGTTGGCTTCTGGGGACAGGAAATCCACTTACATTTCAAAAGAAATAAAAAAAATGTTTTTAAAGCTTTAAATGTGTCAGTGGTTGTGCTTTTTTAAAAACCTTATTTCTGGTACAGTCATAGATTTTAAAACACATTTTTGTGGACTAGATTGAAGCCAAAACGTTTTAACATTGGCTTTGTGGAAAACTTTTTAAGACATAGATGATGTTTTTTTAATATTTGCAAATATTTTGGCAAAGTGTGAAAATGAGTTTTCAAAGGTCTCGAGGAATTAATGAAGGGCTGGGCCCGAAAGCCAGGGGTTTCAGGAAGTTAACTACTTTAATTTTGAAGTCATTTCTTTGTGCCTTGAATTAATGAGATCAATCATTGTGTTAAGTGAGCAGCATTATTCTGCTAAGGCTTTTGGAGAAATACAAAAGTTAGCTTAAAACCAGTCATTGTAATTAAGGACTTTCTTTCTGCATCTGGAGGTTCGATGACCTGGCAGTCATGAGAGTTGATAATCAGCTGATAGATTGTAAGCTGGAGGTGAAAATGAAACCTAGTTTCTAGAGAGCTTTACAAGAGGAGCATTTGGGAAAGGCTTGGTGGGAATAGTCTTGAACTTAGCTAGCAGGTGTCTGGTTACATACATAGTAAAATACTGTTGAAAGGTACTGCTATGATAGAGCTGAAGATAGAGCATTTAAGTGATATAAAGAAGAATAAGTTGAGATTGGCACCAAGAGTTTTTGTGAGGTGTCGTGGCATTGCTGATAAAGCTGCTTGTTTGGGACAGCTATGATCAGGTGGTTTATAAGCCGTTGGCATTAGCTTTGCAGATGATTTAGGAGTGAAGTGATATTGCAGAGTAAATTTGGAATGTATTTTGTTTTACTCTTAAAGTAATCAAATATTGGTTGTTAGCCCATTTTCCTTCTTTCACAGGTAAAAAACAAGAAGCAGATGAGTTGAGTGGAGATGCTTCTGTGGAAGATGATGCTTTTGTCAAGGTAAAGTGTTAATTACTCAGGTTAAGACATTTATTTCCAGTTTAGTATTTTGCATGATGAATTTCATGCATTTTACTTGAACAATAGGCACTGAAATGTGTAGGTTAGAGAATTAAACTCATAATTGAATACTAGAGGAAGTTACCTTTTCTTTAGCTAAATGAGACATAAAGCTAAAAATAATGTTAGTCCAAGCCTTCATGTGGAAATGTGAGACTAGGGACTTGGGGAACATCCTAGAGTAGTTAGTTAAGGTCCTGGACAGGTTACCACCTTGAAGGATAGTGGCAGTTTTCACCTGCTCCTTGCTTTTAGCTTTTGTATATATATATATATATATATATGTGTGTGTGTGTGACTTAAATCCATGTAGACCTTTAAGTGGATAAGAAAATTGTTAATATGTTGCTTCTTGGTAAGATCAAATTTGGATAATTGTTTTGCCCCATAAAGATAAGTAAGCCAGGTCTTTTTACTGAAAAAGGAATGTATCTCAAAATTTCTCTGTCAAGACAATAATGCATGTAACTTTAATTGGGGTTTAGAACTTCTATATGCTATAGATATAAAGCAATGTAGTTTAATAGTAGTTGGGATTTTTGTTTCCTTTTTAGGGAACAGTGACCTAGTTATTCATTGTTAGGTCTTAAGTACTGCGGCAGTTATAGGTATTTAGTGATAGTACCTCACAAATTATGCACATTTCTTTCCCCAAATATTCTGTTTTCTTTGTGTACCTAGTCTGTACTGGCATAATGTCTCTGGGTGTTGATGTGCTGTACCATTAAGTCATATTCATCTGCACACTGCTCCCTTTTACCTGTAGCTGTCCTTTCTCTTCCTTCTCAGAGTCCACATCATACCACATACTTCCTACTTTTGACCTAAGTGTCAGGCATACAGAAAAAGAAACCTTTAGTTGAGCTAACTTTGAAAACAGATAATTTTAGAAAATATTTGCTGGGTACCTATTTAAATGAATTGCATGCCTGTACTCAGTTTTTATGTGACCCTTTAAGAACTCTTGATTTTTGGTATTTTGTTATCCTTGTGGTAGGTCTGTTCATTTTTTCTTAATTTCTCTAGTTGTCTGTACTCATAAGCATATTATTAAACTATCCACATGCTGGAAAAACATTGTGACTTGTGGGGGAAATTTAAATGTCTTTTGGATCTTCAGAGCATGAAAATGTTAGTTGTTTGAAATGTTGTAAGGAAATAAACACTTCCATTCAGGAAAATAATAGTATTGTTTTGTATATGGGCTGTAAAGGATGCCTTTGTGTTATTAAATGGACCTGTTGTTGTAATTTGTAGGAGAGCAAAAAAAAAAAGCTCAATTTCTTTTTATTTTTTTCCACTTTGGAAATAGGAGCATATATGATATATTGGATAGAAATAAAGAGAATTTATTTTCCTAGTCTTTTCAAAGTTGACAAATAATTTATACAATTACAAAATCATATGGTGGGTATATATTACCTGTTGCCTAAATATCTGACTATGTGGATATTTCAGCAGTATAGAAATTGCTTTTGTGGATGAGGGAGGAAAGTAGTCAAAGTTGGGTTGAGGCCAGGTGAATTACTCTTATTTTTCCCTTGATAGTTTTGGCTTCTATTCTATTCTCATACTCCCAACTTGCCATGTTGTGGTACTTATACAAACCAGAGAACCCCTCCTAAGCATTCCACATTGTACCACAACCACAGTTCTCTGGGCCCACCTCCTTGCTAGAAAGTTCCAAATTCCCAAATTTCAGTCCAGCTACAAATCCTTAATAATCCTTGGCCCTGCCCTTTCTCCTTTAAATCTGCTTGACTTACAGTCAAGAGTAAAGGAATGGTCATCGCTTTAAACTCTTATCATTCAGTTCAAGAGGGAAAAGCAGATTAGTGTTTTTTGTTTCCAGTAAAATGCTTAGGGATCTTCCTGTGAAAAGCTGCCTAATTGGACTTGTGGCAGTAAGAAATTTCCAAACAAATACATTTAAGTTAGTTATTTACAGACCTTCCAAGGACATACTGCTAGAATAGTTGGAAGATCCTTTTTGTTAATTAGAAGTAAGTTTGGTTTAATATGTAAGACTTCTAGGGACTTCAAAATCAAACTGTAGAATATGTAGAAGGCATTTCTTTGAAGCCATGTCTTTTGGACAGCTCCTAGAATGTGAATAACTAGAATTTGAAGTTAACTCTTGTCGCAGTTCACTTAGCTTGCATTTTAGTGTGAAAGAGCTGAAAACTCAAGTACATGGTTTAATGATCCTTGGTGTCACACATCTATTTTAAAATACAAAGTTAATGTGAAAGGTAAAATTACTGTTAACTCTGGGAATAATAGCCAAATATAATCAAATTGGACACAGAGATGTAATTTATCAAAAACATTTGATAGATTGCCTCTAGTTGTACCAGATTTTCTTACCATTAAAAGGACTGTGAGTTGGAGAATCCAGAGGCACATGAACAAGATGGGAATGATGAACTAAAGGACTCTGAAGAATTTGGTGAAAATGAAGAGGAAAATATGCATTGCAAGGAGTTGATTCCTGCAGAGGAGTACAAGGAAGCTCATGAATTAATAGAGGCAGAACCTGTAGAAGATAGAGAAAAAGAGGACATCGAAAGTCAGGTCTTTAGCCAGTTTTGTTAAAACATGACACAGATTAAATTTTATTTTATTTTTCTAGTTCAATTAGAAAGTTCAGAATTTAAAAGTAATTTTTATAAGTTGCTTAGAAATTACCCATAATTCTCTCACCTAAGGTGACCATTTTGCTTATTTCACATAATTATATATTTTTACATAGTGATTATCATACCATAAATTGCTATTTATTTTGTATTCTGCTTTTACCATACAGCATAGTGATTTCATAATCCATGTGTTAAATCTGAATTTATTAGGCTGCTATCTTTGTTTCTGAATAATTGGTCTTGTAATGGTAGACTTTTAAACTCTTCAGCTTTTCCTCTCCCCATGCGCTATATGGCTCTGTGAGTATGCCAGTTTCAGTCTAGTCTTGCCAATATTAATGTGGTGGTAAGTCTCCACTCCCCTTAATAAGGCTCTTAACGAATGGATACCTTTCTCTACTCCAATAAATATAAAAATGTATGCAATTAGTTTCCAAGAAAATTATTGTTAAGTAGACAACTTTTGAAATCTTTCCTTTGAAATAGTCTATTTGTCCTGCCTTGAAGTATATTAGTATATCTTGAGAAAATCAGTGGATTAAGGAAGTCAATACTGCTGGTGTTCATGCTTAAAACATTTCTCTACCATGCAGAAATGAGGGACTCAGGACTTTCCTTTTCCTCAAGTAACTATGATTGATGTTTTTCAGCACTGATTTAAGACCCACAGTATCACAACACAAGGCAAATGATAAGTCAGATAGAAGCATAAGAGCATTCTCACGCTGCCCAAATGTTTTGTAAAGCAAAGCTATTATATACCCTTTTACTTAGGAAATTGAAGCCCAAGAAGGTGAAGATGATACCTTTCTTACAGCCCAAGTAAGTTTACATTTAGTCCTATGAATTTGATATTGTGGGGGAAGGGCTTGGAAAAGCAATCTCCATTGGACTTCTTAATTCTTTAGTTCATAAAGCTGCCTTAAGCTTAATGCGGAATTGTTTTTGTGGTTCATCCAAAGTACGTCAACCATTGGCAGCTAAAGTTTCTGTTGCCATAGAGGTAATTAGGAGTTGTTAGGAGGTAGCTGTCATGTTCAGTTAAAAAGCTCATCCTTTCTGTAAAATAGTATAGAATTCTTAAAAGAAGCTTTGACCAGTCCATGAGCTTCTTGATTTTTTTTTTCCTAGCTCTGGTATAAAATCAGACCTTTTGTAAGTTTTTGTTACCATTTCTAGGATGAACTTAGAAGGGGAAGAAAATCTCTACTCTCCATGTTGACTTGGTATGTGTGTATGGAAAATGGCTGGACTTTAGTGTGATGAAATTTATTTTGGCGTATATGACACATGTAGTAGATGTTTTTTTTAAAAATATAATTTTATTATTAAGGTGATATACAGAAAGGTTACCATTTCATAAGTCAGGTAATGAGTACATTTCTATTTTTGGACATGTCCCTGTCTACAAGTTATGATCACATTTGTTCATCCTTCATAAAGCAAAAACAAACACTACCAACAACTAACTGTAACAACAGAAAACCCATTGTTTCCACCTTCTGGAATTCATTTTGATAAATAGTATTTTAAATGTTCTGAGAAGTTATACCTTTGGATTCCTCTTGTAAGGGTATCCTCCTTAAGTCTGTGTGTGAATGCCTAGAGTCCTATGTAGGTTATCACATCTATGTTGTAAATCTTAAAGTGTAATTTATAAATGCTATAAACATGTAGCTCAATTTGTGCAGTTTTAAAAAATTGTCTTTTTCTCCTGTT
>NW_012267227.1:7079927-7092089 GCF_000151885.1 Dipodomys ordii
TTTTCTTTTTGCTTATGTGGTGCTGAGGAATCGAACCCAGGGCCTCAGGCATGCAAGGCAAGCGCTCTACCACTGAGCCACCTTCCCAGCCCCTAGTTGTGTCTTTATTATTGGTGACCTTCCCCTTTAGGAGTTGCATAGTAGTAATATTCCTAATCCTGCCATTCATTTTTCATTTATTAGCTGGAATGTTTCTCTCATCTACTATTTGGTTACCCAGTAGTATTTATAAAGGAAGGAAAGCAGCCACGCACCGGTGGCTCATGCCTGTAATCCTAGCTACTCAGGAGACTGAGATATCAAGATCACGGTTCAAAGCCAGCCTGGGCAGGAAAGTCCATGAAACTTTTTTTTTTTTTTTTTGGTCAGTAATGGGGCTTGAACTCTGGGTCTGGGCGCTGTCCCTCAGCTCTTCAGCTCAAGGCTAATGCTCTACCATTTGAGCTACAGCACCACTTCCAACGTTTTTCTGCTTATCTCCAATAAACCACCAGAAAATCCGAAGTGGTGCTGTAGCTCAAGTGGCAGAGCACTTGCCTTGAGCTGAAGAGCTGAGGGACAGTGTTCAGGCCCAGAGTTCAAGCCCCATGATGGACAAAAATAAATAAATGAAGGAAGGGAGGAAGGAAGGAAGGAAGGAAGGAAAGCCAGGGTATAAGTTTCATTTTCCCCCCCTTTTAATTTACTGATTTTCAAAAGAACAAGCTGGTCCATTAGCCGCTCCAAATAGAGACCATTGAGTTTTTAGTTTTTTTTTTTTCTCTTAGTTTCATTTAGAGCTCATGGTTTCAATATATTTAATGTCTATCAGTCCATGCCATTGTTATACTCAATGCTCAAATTGCCTGTGTTTAGCTAGTGACAGCTTCTTCTAGTTGGCTTTTGTCCTTTCAGTACGACCTTTTCCTTGATTTTGGTAAGTAAAGGTGGTATTTCCTTCCCTTGAGCTTTCTTTTACTGATAAATAATACTTCAGGATAACCATCTAGGTGGTGAGATGTTTGTTGTTATTGAGTTGCTTATTGTTTCTAGGCCTTTTCAGTATACCTAGAGAATACGTTGAAGGATTTATTTTTACTTTTCAGATAGAATTGAAAATCACTTCTATCACACACAAGTACAACAGTCTTGGAATAATACCACCACCACTGTCTCCCATATGAGTACTGAACATAACTTAAGATCTTTTTATCCCAGTTATATTTGTTATAAGGATGGAAAACTGTAATGTTGCTCTACGTGACCAAAGCAAATACTTTTGGTTAATTTGTTTAATTGATTTTCTATGCTTGGTCATTTAAATCTTTAACTTCTTTTGAATCTATCATCATTTCAAAACAAGTGTTTAGGAATTTGAATCTAGTTTTAAAACTATTTAAAAGATGGACATGATTCCAAAGTAGCATGAAATGAAATAGATGCTCAAAAGCTCTTTCCCTCACCCTGTTCCCTTATTTGTTTAAGAAGTGCTAATTTACTCTTCCATTACTTGGTTTGAAAAAATATGTCAGAATTACATTTGTACAAGGATTTATCTATTTCAAGCCAAACCTCAGGCTTAGACTATTAAACCTTAAATTATTAGGCTTAGCCTGTAAGGCAATGTTACACCCTTTGCTTCACTGAGAAATAAGTGCCAGCCTTGACTTTGACACTTGAGGAACAAGGAGTTGTAGATCTTATGCCAAAAATACATAATATGAGTACTTACCTTCTAGGGCACTTCTTTTCTTTTCTTTGTCAGTCGTGGGGCTTGAACTCTGGGCTTGGGTGCTGTCCCTGTGCTCTTCAGTGAACACTACCTCTTGAGCCACAGCGCCACTTCCGGTTTTCTAGTTGGAGATAAGAGTCTCACAGACTTTCCTGCCCGGGCTGGCTTTGAATCACGATCCTCAGATCTCAGCCTCCTGAGTAACTAGCATTACAGGCATTAGCCACCGGTGCCCAGCTATTTATTTTCTTTTCAAAATATGTAAAGTACTGTATTTTTTTCAAGAGAACCTCCAAAGTGATTAAATGCATCTTTTCAGTGGGAAGATTATTTTCAAATAAGTTGCATATCTGTGCATATAGATCATTTAGAGAGGAAAACCTTTTCATCTTTCTTTTGGTTCTTGGTTTGTTTCCATTTTACAAGGAATTTGGGGGCTTCTTTACGACTTTGCTTTATCCTTGGAGTGCTGTTCTCTACATACCACAACAGTAAAGCGATTCTGCACTGTTTACCTTTGTAGTTCATTTTTTCCCCTCCTATTCCTCCCTGATTCTGTGCTCCAGTGCATTGTAGTTGCTTTTGTTTCCTAGAATTAGAAATAAGTTTGTATGCTTAAGGATATATAATAAGGCTAGGGAGGCACTTTGTGGAGAATATAGCATTAAGAGATCGATTAGAAGACTGAATTACTAAGAAATGCCTAGAAGCTCCTCAGCAAAGTAAGATAGGCAGACCTTACCTGACACTGGAGCAACTAGACACAGTGTTTCTAATTGACAGGGACTACAACAGAAAAAAGGGTCTTTTGTGTTTTGCTTTCACATCTTTTGTTTTTCTTTCAATTTTACTCCTTTAAATAGCAAATAATTTGGACCTCTTCTTCATGACCCTGTTCCAAAAGATAAAAGAATTGTTGTACAAGTAGATAAAGGAGAGTCAATTTGCATTCTTAATTTATTATATCCCGGTTTACCGAGCCCTTTGAGATAATATTAGGAAACTGGAAGAGTTTTGGAAGGAAAAATAGACATCCAGAATTTAACTGTAATTCATCCTTTCCGTAATGCCTCTGCTGGCCATACAACCAAAATGTATCTCTTTCCTTGCTTGCCAAGTAAGTGTGTGACTGAAGGAAGCTGAGGTACAGCCCATTTTCGGAAGGCACCTATGGAATAATGGGATTTACTTTACTTGTGTTAGTGTTTTACCTCTTAAGCTTTTGTGGCTTAGTTTTGAGGTATTTTTTGTCTTCTTCATGTTATTTTAGTCTATAAAACAATGCCTCATTCCCTTTTGAGGTAGATATTTACACATTAGATTTAGTGACAAAAATGTTCAAAGTAATTTTGAGCAGATGGTAAAGTAGTTGACATTTTAAGGAATGCCTACTTTGCTATGAATCTAAAATTGTGTTGTAAATATGTCTTTCAAAGTTGTTCTTTGACTGATAGGCTATGCCTCTGAAGCAGAGGTAATTCTCGCAGTGTCTTCTCTGGCCAGAAGCATTAGAATCATCTGAAAACTTGTGAAAGAGGTGCATTCTCCAGGCTTGCGTCAGAAAAGCTGGGGCTGGTTCTGAGCAGTCTGTTTTAACAAGTTCTGTAGGGAATCTGATTATATGCTCAGCCACTGTGTTGGCTTTTTACATGACAACTTATATATACCACCGACCTAAAATGGTCCTCAGCTTCTGTTTTTAAAGTGATTGGAATTGAAACTCTCTAGAACTTTGTTTTTCATGTTCCTGATTGTTATCCATACCACTTTAGCTCTATGGACTTATATTTAGGAAAATGTTAGCATCAGGCTTTATCTTGGTGCAGTTACTTCAGTAATTTTCACGGTACTTTCTTAAGAAAGCAAACACACACAAAAAGAGTTTCTTTTGTGGTATTCCTGTTTTCAAGGTAACATATACTTAATTTTAGTTTTAAGTGAAAATATCAAATACTTCAAAATTAAGATAGCTTTTTAAAAAAGGAGTGGGTACTTAGTTTTTGGTTACCAGTAATACTTGCTTGTTCATCTCGTGCTCTGCCACTTGAGCCACACCTCTAGCTCAGCTTTTTTCTGATTATTTTGGAAATGGAATCTGGAAAAACAACTCTGCCTGGGGTGGCCTTGAACCTCCATTCTCCAGTTTCAGGTTGCAAATAGCTAGGATTTACAGGTATGAGCCACTGGCACCTGGCTCAAATACCAGTGTTCTGATTGCCAGTTATCTGTTGCAGCTTATGAACTGTTTTTTTTTTTTTTAATGAATGAGTAATTTGAAATTTACTACTCTATAGTCATCCTTCTCATTGTCTAAAATGCTTAAAAGAGGAGTGTTGTTTTGTTGTTTTGTTTTGTTAATGTGCATTCATACCTTTGAAAGTCTATGTCTACAGGTTATAGTTTATGGTATAATATGTACCAGAAATAATGGTACAAAATAATGTTTAATAAAATAATTTAAGTATAATGTTTTTGAATAGTTTACCTTAAGAGTACCTGTGAACTGTGATATAAACTAATCATGTCAGTCATTTCATCGGTTAGCTTTTTGGTTATGTGTATGATTTTGAGTGCATAAACTAGCTTTAAATGATTTTGATGTACTCATTGACAAGACTTGCTTTTTTTTTTTTTTCCCTAAAATCTTATAGACCAAGCTTGGCTACATATCTTTAAATGGGACCCTGATTCTAAGTGGATTGCTCTATTTGTTAGTAATAGATACCACTAATTCATACTGCTAAATTATCCAGTTGGCTGATGTATGTGTGTGTGCACGCACGTGTATGTGTGCTATTATTAAGATCTAATTTTTATGTGAACTCATTTTACATTTGATTATTCTTTGAATTTCAGGATGGTGAGGAAGAAGAGAGTGAGAAAGGTATGTTTGCTAAGTAGAGTTTAAAAATTGCTGACATTTCGAAAGTAAATGATGTACAACATCCTTACTTGAAATCCTATTTTTAAAGTAAAACATTTATTTTCAAATTTATCAATTTAGTGAATTAATAAGTGAGCATTTTGATTTAATTTTCAATTGGTTTTACTTTTCTTTTGCACACTTAAGATATAGTCTAAATAGTACATTATCAGTTCCTGTAGCTATGATTGCCGTATTTAACTTTAATCTAATTTTGATTTTATTTTAAAAATAACTTAGCATACGGTAAGTCAATTAGGCCCTTGAGGCTGGTACTGCAGTCATTCATATGTGCTTACTGGAGAGTCTCAGTGAGTTTTACAACTAGTTCTAAAAATGGTGAAGGACCAGAGAACTGACATTGTGTTTGCTGCTTAGAGAACTTTCCTACAGTCTTCTGACCATTTTGGAGAACTGTTTCACCTAAAGTAGTTACAGGGACAACAATAGCAATACATGTGGTCACTAGGAGGTTGAGCTCTTGGACAGAAGTCAGCCCATCCTACTTTGGACCCGGAACAGTCGTCTCCACAAGGCAGAATCAAAAACCTAGGAGCAGTGATGAAGTAGAGCCACTTACTGACTTGAAAATCTCATGTTTTGAGGCCTATCTATCTCTTGGAATAATGGAAGACATCGTTGACAATGGTAACTACAGGCTAACTGGACAGGATGAAGACCAGAAAGCACCATTCCCTAGATGCATCTTTGGAGCCTTCCAATGCAGCGTTCTATCCCATTCTGGACTACCCAGGAATAGAAGAGTGAAAAAGATGGGCCCTGAAATACTTCGAAGACTGTTATCGTCAGACTGTGAGCTTCCAAGAAGTCCCCAAAGGAGTTCTGAAGGCCACAAGAGTTAAGTCCCAAGATGATGGGAACATCGAATAACAAATCTGCACCTTGTCATCCCATGGAGGGAGAAAACAAATCTTCATCTACTTTTCATTTCTAACCACAAATGAAGAGCTAATATCTTCAGGATGGAGCCTCTTTCTCACTATGTTGTATGGTGTTTGTATGTAGAGATCATTTTTCCCCATGAAGAATAAGTGATCCTGGGTAAAGGATTGTTTATATTAGTTAATTCCCTTGTGTTTTTTTCCCCTTAATCTTCCATCAGTGCTAATAACTGGCTTTATATTTTCTAGGTCCTATTCTAGCTTATGAATATGAAATTGTTTATAAACTTCTTGTTTTGCCATATTTATTCCTGTTAAATCCTCTTAGATATAGCAGGTTCTGGTGATGGTACACAAGAAGTATCTAAACCTCTTCCTTCAGAAGGGAACCTAGCTGAGGCTGATCACACAGCTCATGAAGAGATGGAAGCTAATGCGACTGTGAAAGAAGCTGAGGATGACAACATCTCGGTCACAATCCAGGCTGAAGATGCCATCACTCTGGATTTTGATGGTGATGACCTCCTAGAAACAGGTAAAAATGTGAAAATTACAGATTCTGAAGCAAGTAAGCCAAAAGATGGGCAGGACGTCATTGCACAGAGCCCGGAGAAGGAAACCAAGGATTATGAGATGAATGCGAACCATAAAGATGGTAAGAAGGAAGACTGCGTGAAGGGTGATCCTGTCGAGAAGGAAGCCAGAGAAAGTTCTAAGAAAGCAGAATCTGGAGACAAAGAAAAGGATACTTTGAAGAAAGGGCCCTCGTCTACTGGGGCCTCTGGTCAAGCAAAGAGGTTTGTTTTTCTATGTCAGTTCTTTACGATACTGAATTCCAGCATTCAATAAGATCACTCTACATTAAGGGGGTGGCTTCAAGACCATGTACAGTAATTAGTGTCTTATGATCCTGCCTATAATTTTTTTGATCGTCATAAGTTACTTTTTAAAAATGTCAAGATCTTCATATATGCAGTGTGTCCTACTGATTGCATTGTCGAATTGTCACCATATATTTGGTTTTTTGTTTTTTGTTTTTTTCAAATTGACGATTTTTTTTTGGTTTTATTTTTAAAAACCCTTGTGATGATGGTTAATGAACAACTGTCAGTTCTAAGAACACAAAATGAAGTCAAGTCCCAGTCCTGAAATCTGGAGAAGATGGCCATATATCCACTCGATAGAATTCTCAGAAAACTAGCTCTTCAGGCACCTTGGGGAAAATCAGTGCAAGATCCTAAGGGAGTCATTTGTTGGAATAACCTAATCTAGGCTTTTGGAATTGTTAATTTGTAAAAATAGCACTAGTTTGCAATATAGTCAATATCAAACTGTTTGATTTTTGTTTTGGGTTTTTGTTTTTGTTTTTTTTTTTCCTTCAATTTTCTTCTAATGATTTGTCTCTAGCGCTTCAAAGGAATCTAAAGACAGCAAGACATCCTCTAAAGATGACAAAGGTAATGGAGTTTTCACCCTCTTATTTCAGTGATAGCCCTCCATATTTTCCACTAAAACGTAGTAGTTGTCTGGTTATTTCCTCTGACGTTTAAAATTCTATTAATAGATTAAAAATTCTGGGTGGTCTTTGCAACCTATGTCTTTCTTTAGATACAATACAGGAGACTGTGATTACAGCATTATTTTATGTACTTTGTAAACTGGTAGGAGTGTGTTAATTCATTTGCTTGGGAAATTTGTTATGTTTAAGCATATTGAATATTAATAGGTATTTAATTTTCTTTATAATTTCAGAAATATTTTCTCTTTAATTGCAGTGATTTTGAACCACTGTTTATAACCACATTCGTTTCCCTGTTTTTTAAGGAAGAAATAGAAACTTTATAATACTTGTATATTTGATCATTTGAAAGTAAACATACATGAACCAGGCATCAGTCCATGGGGCTCACACCTGTAATCTAGCTACTCAA
Organism: Dipodomys ordii; assembly: GCF_000151885.1. Classification (NCBI taxonomy): domain Eukaryota; kingdom Metazoa; phylum Chordata; class Mammalia; order Rodentia; family Heteromyidae; genus Dipodomys; species Dipodomys ordii. Next base: position 7,087,395 of record NW_012267227.1, read on the forward strand.
GAGGCTGAGATCTAAGGGTTGTGGTCTAAAGCCAGCCTGGGCATAAAAGTCCATGAAACTCTCCAATTAACTACCCAAAAGCCAGAATTGGAGCTGTGGCTCAAGTGGTAGAGCACTAGCCTTCAGCAAATAAACTCAGGGATGGCACCCAGACCCTGAGTTCAAGTCTGATGACCAGCACAAAACAAAACATCTTGTTCAGTTTTATTTCTTTCATGCCTTAAAAGCAGGACAGAGTTCTGTTAACATAGATGGTGAGCAATATTTTAATGCTTCAGAATTTATCCCCTAACTTATTTGGGATTTTTGAAAAACAACATTTTTTAAATATAATTTTAATTTCTGTACAATTTAAAGTGTAGTAGTTTGCTTTTTGCTATTGGTTCTCTCGTGCCCATAGATAGTTCATCTTGTACACATGACAAGTAATGATTTTGTAATAAAGTATTCTAATGGAAAATATATCATCCATCCAGTTACTACAAAGTCCTCAAATATCTCTGGAGTGCCTAAACTAAAGTAGGATTGTATACATGCACTATGGTTTATTTAGTGTGTCTTGTTGTTGTGTTTTAATAGTTGGAAATGATAAGTGATTTGAGTTAGTAATTCACAGTTGAAATACCTACATCTTTTACAGCTTTAGTTTGTAAGTTACCAACAGTGTATAAAATTTTATCCTTTAATTTAGAAGCTTAGTAGTGTTAGATAAATAATGCCTTTTTCTGTCAGTAAAAATAAATAAATTAAAATCTGTAGTTAGGTAAGTACTGAGGCCCAAGTGTTGTTACTGGTTAAAAAGATATACCTAAACCTCTAGTTATAATTTATAAGATAAAACATACTTTGATCAATGTCCTTAGGAAGGGAAAAGCACCAGTCATTAATATTTAAAATATTTGAGTCAGGTATATATTGTCTCTTCCTATAAAAATCTACACTGATTAATTTTTCAGCTGTGCAACTTTTTAAAGCATTAGAATTTTTATTCATTGTACTCCTACTTTTTATATAATAGCATGAAAAATTAGACAATAATTTTCCTTCTACCTCAACTTTTATTCTAGGATATGGCATCTATATGTAAAACCATAATTTGCGATTGGAAATTAAAAAAATGATATATATGATCATTATTCTAAATGGTTTCAGAGTCTCCGAACCTAAGTTCTTGTGGTGGTTTGTTGTTGAAGGGTTGCTTTTTGTTTTTTTCCTTTGAAGTAGATCTAGAATTGACCAACAATATGTAGCTTCTATTTTCTCTTATCTTTTCTCTAATAGAGAAGGGAGGTTAACAGGTTAGCTTTCCTGTGAGCCATTTAAATGATTAAAAAGGTTTGTCCCATCCTCTGACTTTTCCCTCTTCCACTCCAGCTTCTCAGGACCTAAAGCCCACAACAGATGAGCACTTAAGTAGTCTGTTCCTTCCTAGAGGACTGCTTCCTGGTTGTCTGTGTCAGTGCAGTGGTAGAGTATAAATTATTAAACTTGACAGAAAAAGCCCAAGGCATGTACTTGAGTTTTGCATCCACGTTGACTTAAAATTCATACAAAAGGAAGTATATAAATATTTTGGATTCATTTCCTCACTAGTTATATATTAACTCTTTAATTTCAATGCTGGCAAATTCATAGGACTTTTACATAGTAAGGTCATTTGATCAAAATTGAAGTGCAAGGATTTTTCAGTTTTTAAAGGATAATAACCCATATAATTTTGTAAAGAGAAAAAAGTTCCAAGCAAGATACTTAAACATGTGATATTAAATCTATTCTAGGAAGTACAAGTAGTACTAGTGGTAGCAGTGGAAGCTCAACTAAAAATCTCTGGGTTAGTGGACTTTCTTCTAATACCAAAGCTGCTGATTTGAAGAACCTCTTTGGCAAATATGGAAAGGTACATTCTTTTTACCTTTTAATCCATCTTTCTCCTAGCTGCATTTGAAGCCAATTTCAGTACTGCATATATATATATATAGTCTAGTTTTGTATATCTAAGGACATCACAGACTTGTTGGATTCTGAGGTAATGGTAGATTATGGTTATGGGGTTGGTGTTTCTGTCACTTATTCCCACTTTGGGCCCCAGGGGTCTTTGTAAAACTATGCTTTCTTCATTATAACTTTTTTCTAATACATTGTGGAGGCTCATATGGTCACTTTGAAAATACAAGTAGACCTGTGGTAGGCAACAGAATTCATAAGATGGAGAAAACCCGAATATGAACGTTGAGATTGTTCCAATGTTAGAGACAAATATAAAAGCATGTACTCGATGTTTGCATGTGTGTATTTGAATATTCAGAAGTTGTCCTAAGTTCTGTAAAGGAAGAGTATGGGTCTTGAGAGAAAATGTGGCAATAGTTGATTCATCAGGAAGTTTCTCTAGCATTTAAGGCAAGACCGAACCCTAAAAGAGGATCAGTAGTAGTCAGAGAATATTCAGTTAAAGCAGTTACATCGAATTGCACTTGATCTATATCTGTCAAGGATTCCAGTCTTTTCTACTTGTATTTTATTTTTTCCTATGTATTTTACAAATTTATTTAACTTACTCCAATCCCCTGTATGAGTGCAGCAGCCCTGCCTCTTAATGTCTTGTTGGCTTTAGGAGGGTTGGCTTTAGGGGCAGTGACTAAGGTTTTACCCACATGACTTTGTGCTTGGTAGGCAGGTGCTCTACCACTTGAGTCACACCCCCAACATCTTCAATTAGGAACTCACCTGAGCAAAGAGGCTCTTGTCAGTGACAGAGGAAGGCCAATGAGTTGTGGTCCCATTATCAGCTGTGATGTATTTTTTGTTTTCAATAATGTATTGTTAGATTGGTTTAAAAGAAAAAAAACAATACATTGATGGTGGTATTTACTAAGACCACAACTCTCTAAGGATACCATTCAGTTGGAGACAATCCCATGGATGAAAACTGAAATTGCCATGGGGACAAGTCATCCTTTCCAAGAATGGAGAGAAGCTGCTCGTTTCCAGCAACTCACCCTGAAAAAAATCCTCCTTATTTATCTAACTCTTCATCTGTTCATGGCAGTATGTCTCTGTTCCTTTTTGTTTGTACTGAATGATTCTTGCTTTTTTCCCCCACTCATCCATCCCTGCCTTGTCTCTTCACTATTCGAGAATAGAATAGTTCTGTTCTAGAACTAGAATTGAAATTCTTTGTCACTTATGTTGATAAAAATTATAAAGGACATAGACGGGAGAGGCTCTTTACAGTTTTATGGTGTGTTTTAGAGGGAAGTAATAGTTTTTAAGTTGTTTTTTTAAACATATGTCTGGTTATTTACTCATTTTTAAAATACAAAGTTATTCATGGGAAAGTTGAAACTTATTGATAAACCTGTACAAACCTACATTTTTCTCTAAGAAATTCAGAAGGTGTCTATGGTAAGGAAATTGGTCCAAATTCAGTTTCTTTGCCTTTGTTAATTATACCATTACTTCATTGATGTGACTGGTGGTTCAGACTTTATATTGGCATAAAGAAGCATAAAAAAAAACAAAGGTAGGTTAAATTGCTTTGTGACATTTTATTCCATTCAATATCTACAAAGTACATAGTGGCAAGGTAGATGATAACAATGAGCTGAAAAAGAATAACATATACAAGGAAAGAAAGCACACATCAATGTATCCTAACTAGATTTCTTTAAATTGAAGCATCTTAGTCAAGTTTTGCCTGTTGAGAAATAGGGGTGGTTATCAAGTTGTAAATCTTCCTCAACTAAAATGTCTTTCTATAGGTCTTAAGTGCAAAGGTGGTTACAAACGCTCGCAGCCCTGGGGCAAAGTGCTATGGCATTGTGACAATGTCCTCCAGCACAGAGGTGTCCAGGTGTATTGCGCATCTGCATCGCACTGAGCTGCATGGACAGCTGATTTCTGTGGAAAAAGTAAGCTTGCCTAACTTTATCAAATGAAAATGTTTGTACATGTTGAACATGTCCAGGTCTGAAAATCCAAAGTCAAAAATCTTGAGTGTCACCAATATTTAAAAACTTTCAGAGCATTGTTAGATTACAGATTGTCTGATTAGGGCCATTCAGCCAGTAAAGCCTCTGATCCCAAGTATCTTATGTAAGGACTAGTCAACCTATCATTCAATTTAAAGACAACTCTGTTGAGTGTTGATTGCCATGCCTGTTAGTCCTAATAAAGGATGGAGCCAGGAGGAGGTGAGCCGGAAAACCATCTTTAAAAATAAGCCAGGTACCAGTGGCTCATGCTTATAATCCTGGCTACTCAGGAGTCTGAGATCAGAGGATTGTGGTTCGAAGCCAGCCCGGGCAGGAAATTTCTGAGACCTTTTTCTCCAATTAACTACAAAAAGCTAGAAGTAGAGCTGCGGCTCAAGTGGTAAAGCACTAGCCTTAGCATAAAAGCTAAGGGACAAGCCGGGCACCAGAGGCTCATGCCTGTAATCCTAGCTACTCAGGAAGTCTGAGGATCACAGTTCAAAACCAGACCAGGCAGGAAGTCTCTACTTAGAAAAAGCTGGACGAGCCGGGCGCTGGTGGCTCACGCCTGTAATCCTAGCTACTCAGGAGGCTGAGATCTGAGGATCACGGTTCAAAGCCAGCCCGGGCAGGAGAGACTGTGAGACTCCTATCTCCAATAAACCACCAGAAAACCGGAAGTGGCGCTGTAGCTCAAGTGGTAGAGCGCTCGCCTTGAGCTGAA
>NW_012267227.1:7096054-7157390 GCF_000151885.1 Dipodomys ordii
CCACTTGAGCCACAGCGCCACTTCCGACTTTTTTCTTTTTGCTTATGTGGTGCTGAGGAATCCAACCCAGGGCCTCAGGCATGCAAGGCAAACACTCTACCACTGAGCCACCTTCCCAGCCCCAGGTGTGTGTTTTTTGTTTGTTTTAAGGCTGCTGTGGTTTCAATGACATGACTGTCCACTGTGGCATGCAAAAGGTCTGGGGAGTGCTGGATAGTCATTTTTGTATGAACTTAGATGCCGGTTCATGCATTATGAGATGCTCCAAATTCTAGTTGCAACCATTGATCCTTGAAGTCATTAGAAATGGGCCATCAGTTTCCATGGGAGTAGTTTTAACTCACTGAGTTGCTCGCGGAATATATGATGATGAACAGAGACGGGTAGATGATGGGAATGGTATTAAAAGTCGAACATAATAACTTGATTCAGTTCAGCAAATTACTGAACTAAGTTACCTCTAACTCGACAAAGCATGGTCCCAGAGCCAGGGGTTAGGAGCCAGTGACCACTCTCAAAGAGCCCTTTAGGAAGCCATCTTGTTAAATAGCATTTGCTTTGATTCATGTTTATGATTATAAGCCTGAGCTATCCAAATACAGTGTTATATATAACTTAAGGTTATAGGATAGATAGATGATAGACATTGGAAAATTTTCTCCTTAATACATTCAGTAACTGGACAAGGTGTGGTACATACCTGTAATTTCAGTACTTCAAGAGGCAAGAAACAGGAGGAAAGCAAGCTTGAGACCAATCTGGGCAAAATTCTGTCTCAAGACAAAACAAACACGGATCGAAATTGTAGTTTTATAAATTTATACATATATAATCTTTTTTTAAAATGTCAATTAATGGATTACTGTAGTAGTATTTTTCCTTAAATAAGAATCGTTTAAAAGGCAACTATTTAATTTCTTAAACTTTAGCTGTTTAGTTGACAATTTATATAAATAAGTAATTATACTGGAATCTGTTTAAAGTTTGATTTTGAGTTCTCTTTCCAATTACATTAAAACTACTGAAATTAAGTTGAAAGTTTAAAATTGCCAACCTCGAGGGAAAAAAAAAATTCAAATTCAAAAGCTATTCTCTTTCACACAGTGCTAGCATAATTTAAGTATTTCTAAATACTGATTTTTGGTAGACGAAGCGAGATTGCAGAAAGAGAGCGGCGAGAGCGAGAACACATTAGAATAATTCGTGAACGGGAAGAACGGGAGCGCTTACAGAGAGAGAGAGAGCGCCTAGAAATTGAAAGGCAAAAACTAGAGAGAGAGAGAATGGAACGCGAACGCTTGGAAAGGGAACGCATTCGTATTGAACAGGTGCAGTCAGAAAATCTTTTCATCTTAAATAACTCACCCTTTTCAAACCCTGTGATTTTTGCCCTGAAGTTTGCTTTACTTGTTGTAAAGCGTCTATAGAATGAGACCAGCTAATGAGCATTGACGTGTCCCTGAACTATAACAATGAACTAGGTACTAAGTTAACAAAAAAGACGCTAATAGTGACTTTGTTCCAGATCATTGACAAGAACTCTTAGCTCTGTACTCTTAATGGCAGCCAATAGTCTGAGCATAGGACTATGAGTCCAGAGTAGTTGTAATCCAGGCTCTGTCACTATCCCCATCTTTCAAATGTTTCCTTACACTGCAGTGGCAATGATTTCTCAAGGCTGGAAGCAACTAATGCCTCTCTTTGCACAATTGCAACCCAGGGTTTTAAGGCACTTAGTCTCCATACATACTGAGACCTGTTCCTGATTCCCAATAGGTGCTTGTGTTGAAGTCAAATGATTCAACTAAGTTTGCCTTCCCAGACGTTTACTACCACTTTTCCCCCCACTCAACTCCTGTTGCTGTTACATTACAGAACAAGAGCTTGTAGCCTAGATTATTGAAATTGAATTCATTGGTCTGTCCCAGGTGTGTACATTTTGCCTGGCGCTTGTGACGATGTTCTGAAATGGCCAGGTTACAAAACGGTTGCATAGGCGCTTACCTTGTGTCTTCTTTTGTATTGGCTGCTTCTTCCTTCTGTGCCGTCTGAAGGAACGTCGCAAGGAAGCTGAACGGATTGCCCGGGAACGAGAGGAACTCCGCAGGCAGCAGCAGCAGCTTCGTTATGAACAAGAGAAGAGGAATTCCTTGAAACGCCCACGTGACGTAGACCATAGGTAGTCGCTTGCTTTTCTTCCTCCCGGTGACACTTGGCTTCTCCTTCCCATCAAGCCAGCGCTAGGGAATTAGGACAAGCTCCCATTCTTGGAATAAAAGTTCAACAGGAGTGGGAAGGATTATGTGTTGGGGTGGGCCCACTGGAGTATGAAGAAGGGATAGTCTACTTTTCCTTTCCCGCTTCCTAGTATGATTTTTCCCTTATGACCAGACATATAGTCATGGTAGCCCTCAAATTCCCAGACCCATTCATAACTCCCCCCCTCCCCCAGTAGTGCATGTAGTACAATCATGGAAGTCATAACCTTAGGAATAGATTCTATTATGTATGTGTGTCTATGTTTTCTAGTAGAGTTTAAAATACAAATATTTTTGTGTAGTTTTCTCAGTAGCAATAAACTCCATGAGCTTTGGTTGAGGGGGTAGAGGCGAGGATGAGTTGAATGCATTGGGCTTGAGTTTTGTCTCGAGTCTTTCCAACATTGAAGGTAACTGAGGGCTAGAGGTGTAACTTCATGGTCAAGTTCCGACATTTGCAAGGTCCTGGTCCTTAGAGCCATTCCCAGCCAGGCATTGCAAAAAAGAAAAACGATTAAGGTTGCTTGTTCTAGTCCATTGAATGTCTTGAAAACAGGCAATTTTGCTCTTCTGTTTAGGTTCCTTGAATATATAAGTTTACACAGCTGAAGGATGCTTGGTGAGCTCCTAGCTGAATGTGCTGTGTCCTGGTAGTTTGATGCCAAGTGAATGTTGATTCTTAGAACAGTAACTTAGGCTGGGAATGTGGCTTAATGGTAGAGTGCTTGCCTACCATGAAGCCATGGGTTCCAGTCCTTAACAGAAAAAGACAGAACTGGCACTGTGTCTCAAGTGATAGAGTGCTAGCCTCGAGCAAAAAAAGCTCAGGGACAGTGCCCAGGCCCTGAGTTCAAGCCCCAGGACTGGCAAAAAAAAAAAAAAAAAAACCACAAAAACAACAACAACAAAAAAGAACAGTAACATATAATGAGCAACAATTTCTCTTTAAGGCGAGATGATCCTTACTGGAGCGAGAATAAAAAGTTGTCTCTAGATACAGATGCACGATTCAGCCATGGATCAGACTATTCTCGCCAACAAAACAGATTTAATGACTTTGATCACCGGGAGAGGAGCAGGTTTCCTGAGAGCTCAGCGGTTCAGTCTTCCTCTTTTGAAAGGTAAGTAGGTAAATTTCAGAATCTTGTGTTTGCTATGTGAAGCTTTGCTATTGATGACTGATTCTCTACTGAAATAATAATTGAAGAAGACGCACAGAATCAGATCTGAGTGTTTAGAATGAAATGTAGATATTATACAGTTTTGGTTTTCATGAATGGGAAGGTGGTTCTATATTTCAAATGAGTTACAGAGACCATTAGAACAAGGTTAAGGTAGAGTTAGTTCTCTCTTGTTACCCCTGAAACTGAGTTAGGGGTACTGCTAGCTTTGGATGTGCCTCATCTATTCAAAACAGCACATTCTTCAGGTTGGAGGTGTCTTCAGTATTTGGTATTATTTCTTCTGGATGCTGAGAAAACCTACCTTCACGCCAGTCATTTAGCTCAGCTTAGGAGAAAATGACTATAATCAATACTGTAGCTTTTTTGGTAAGGAAAGTCTTATAGATTATAGCTTCCCAGGAATCAAATTAAGGTGACGGAGGGCCGCCGCTAAGTACTTCTTCTCATCCATAGACGGGAACGCTTTGTGGGTCAAAGTGAAGGGAAGAAAGCGCGACCAATTACGCGAAGAGAAGACCCAAGCTTTGAAAGGTATCCCAAAAGCTTCAGTGATTCCCGAAGAAATGAGCCTCCACCACCCAGAAATGAACTTCGAGAAACGGACAGACGGGAGGTGCGTGGGGAACGAGATGAGCGGAGAACCGTGATGATCCATGACCGGCCTGACCTTGCGCACCCCAGACACCCTCGAGAAGCTGGGCCCAACCCTTCCCGGCCCAGCTCCTGGAAGAACGAAGGAAGCATGTCTGCAGACAAGCGGGAATCCAGGTATTCGTGTACAGCTTCCTGCTTCCTTGTGCTGGTTCATCCATGTGGATTAAAGAAGGTTCGGATGAACCTTTGATCATTTCTGTTCTGTTTCCTGGACCAGAGTGGACAGGCCAGAGCGATCAGGGAGAGAAGTATCAGGACACAGCGTGCGAGGCGCTCCCCCTGGGAGCCGCAGCAATGCTTCGGGCTATGGAAGCCGAGAAGGAGACAGAGGTGTCATCTCCGAACGAGGAGCCCAGGTAAATGCTGGGGAAGGTGATCTGTCAACGCTCCAGAGTGAATGCAGAGGACCTAGGAGATGATCAGAACACATTTGCATCGCGAGGACTGTTCCTCAGGCTGGGCTTACTTAGGTTGGAATAACTGAGAAACTCTTTTCTCTAAACTCTTTTAGCCTTTCTCAGTGTTACTATCAACAGCTGATCAGCAGGAATCGGAAGACATAGGATAGTACCTTTGCAGTCTGCATTTTTATTTAAAATTCCTGCTGTCATGTTATTGGTTAAATAGCTTTGTTAATGATGCTATTGGTTTCACTTTTTATTTTTTAAGAAATCAGGGCTTTTTTTGGGGGGGGGCTCAAATTGTCCTTTTTTTTCTGGGTATTTTATTTTATTTATTTATTTTTTATTGTGAAAATTCTGTACAGAGGGGTTACAATTCCATGGGCAAGATAATGAGTACATTTCTTTCTTTCTTTCTTTTTTCTTTTTTTTTGGGGTCCGGTCGTGGGGCCTGAACTCTGGGCCTGGGCACTGTCCCTCAGCTCTTCAGCTCAAGGCGAGCGCTCTACCACTTAAGCCACAGCGCCACTTCCGGCTTTTTTCCTTTTGTTTATGTGGTGCTGAGGAATCGAACCCAGGGCCTCAGGCATACAAGGCAAGCGCTCTACCATTGAGCCACCTTCCCAGCCCATGAGTACATTTCTTATCAAGCATTGTAGCCTCCTTCTTTGTTTCCCTTTCCCATCCCTTCCCATTTCCCCCCCTCCCCTCCCAGGGCTTCCATACTGGGTAAGAAATAGCTCCTGCTCGTGTTCCCATTCTGATTTTGTTTTTTTTTTTTTTTTTTTGTCGGTCGTGGGGCTTGAACTCTGGGCCTGGGCGCTGTCCCTCAGCTCTTCAGGTCAAGGCGAGCGCTCTAACTTGAGCTATAGCGCAACTTCCGGTTTTCTGGTGGTTTATTGGAGATAGGAGTCTCACGGTCTCTCCTGCCCAGGCTGGCTTTGAACCGCGATCCTCAGATCTCAGCCTCCTGAGTAGCTAAGATTACAGGCATGAGCCACCAGCACCCGGCTTGTTGTTTTTTTTTTTAACTGAAGCTTGAGACTGGCCTCATTGGTGATGGCCTTGAGACTACAGCTGTGCACTATCCCCCGGACTTTCTCACTTTGCCTTTTCAGGACATTTACTTGTCTGTCCATTAAGTAGTTAAAGTAGAGAATTGAAATGAAACATCTGTCTGTCTCTTTGTTCTCTTGTTTCTAAGGATAGATGCATACCATATTTTGTGTTCCTAATTGCTTTTCCCTCTTTGCTGACTTGCATATTTATTTTTTCAAGCTCAGGAGCTAGGAAGAGAAAAGTACCTTCATCTCTTAGCAGTTAAAAGGTGGGCAACTCTGCCACCCAGTGTAAAAGCAAGTTCATGGAGCTTGCTCTGGGCAGAATTTTGTTGTCTATGTGCCCGTCCTGGGCTTTTTTTGGTGTCCTGCCTGGGCTCTGTCCCCAAGCTTCTTTGTTCAAGGCTACCACTCTACCACCTGAGCCACAGTTCCACTCCTGGCTTTTTTAGTTTATTGGTGATAAAAGTGTCATAGACTTTTTACCCAGGCTGGCTTCAAACCAGGATCTTTAGATCTCAGCCTGTTGAGTAGCTAGGATTACGGGTGTGAGCCACTGGTGCCCATCTGCACAGAACTTCCAAGACAGTTTCCAGTCCATGTATCTGCTAATGGAATTCCCATATACGCCCATCCCTGCACAGATCTCTTTAAGAAAGGTGTCCTGGGGAAGAAGTCTTGTATTCTTCCATAAAAATCCTTGATAGTCTGTAAGTTGTTGTGGCAGTATCCTAAATGGGATAAAGGCATCAACTATAGGTTAGTGTCGTGACTCAGTTTGCTCCCACCGTTGGCTTCTCTTCATGCTCACTGCCTTTTGTATTCATGGACATAGTCCCATGGAAGAGCTGCAGTGCTGAGGAGTAGTGTGTGAAATCAGGTGACAGCTCTCGTTTCTCTGTGCTGTTGGCGTGCGGTGCTGCCAGGCCAGGCACATACCCCACGCTGGTAGGTCTGAAGGCTTTGACCTCTTGTGTATATAGGCCTGCAGGCCTTTGAAATACTTAAGGTCCAAGAGTATTAAGTTCTACACCTGTGGCGGGTGTAGCACTAGGAGTGGAGATGTGGAATCACTTTCCCCATGTTTGCCGGAAGCTTGCCATAGGACTGAGGGTGTTCTGACTCAACCTCTTCCTGTGCTCTTCCCAGCACTATCCCGAAGAACGACATGTTGTCGACCGCCATGGACGGGACACAAGTGGACCAAGGAAAGAGTGGCACGGTCCTCCTTCTCAAGGGCCTAGCTACCATGATGCAAGGCGAATGAGTGATGGTCGGGCTGGAGCAGGAATGATCTCCCAGCATTCAAGGTACATAGCTAATGAGTGAAGGCCTTTACCCTCTTATACTAATTGGTATGTGTGTGTGTATGTGTGTGTCTGTGTGTGTGTTTGTGTCTGTGTGTGTGTATGTGTGTATGTGTGTGTCTGTGTGTGCGCGCGCCAGTCCTGGGGCTTGAACTTAGGGCCTGGACACTCTCTCTGAGTTTTTTTTTTTTTGTCGGTCGTGGGACTTGAACTCTGGGCCTGGGCGCTGTCCCTCAGCTCTTCAGCTCAAGGCGAGCGCTCTACCACTTGAGCTACAGCACCACTTCCTCTAGCCTTTTTACTGGTTAATTGGAGATGAGCATCCCAGATTTTCCCACCCATGCTTTGAACCATGATCTAGAGTTTTCAGCCTCCTGAGTAGCTAGGATTATAAATGGGAGCCACTGGTGCCCAATGCATTTTGTGTTCTTAATCGTAAGTTAATTCATTGATGTTCCTGCAAGTGGGTCTTCAAACCCATACCCACATGTAGTATGCCTTTGTGTCATAATCCAGGATTGTCTTCTCCATGACTGAACATCCCTAAAATTTCTTGGGAAAAAGAAACTGGCAGGAGAGACATGTTCTGTTTCCTGTTTTCAAAATAACTAGCAAAACTTTGATATTTAACCTAAAGCTGGCTCCTAAGCTAACGAGGCAGACTGTAATAATTCCTCTTCACACCGGTCTCAGGCGTGGTCCTTCAGCCAGCCTCCTCTTCCTTGTCTGACAGGAGATGCTGGTGCCCATTGCCCTCTGCACACAAATGCCTCCACTGTCCCCATAACATTGAGATCACAGACTCACTCATTCTCCTCCTATTTCAGACCTTCCTGTCCCCATGTGTCACAAGTTGCCTCTAGAGTTGCCACCAACCACCACCTCACTCCCCCCGTGTTGCAGAAACATGAGGCCTTTCTTGAACTTTAGACCCGCCATAGATTTTGTTTCTAATAGCTCTCTCTTTTCCACTCTCAGCCTCCAGGTGCTCTTCCCATGCCAGCCTTCTTTCTGCTTTCTTAGTCATATTTTCTTTCCTTTACCATGTCCTAACCCACATGTGGCTGCCTTAGATCACCGGATCCTGACATTCGCACCTTCTTTTCCTGTAGTCAGTTTGTGTTCTACTTAAAACTGTTTGATCGTGGGCTTTTTCTTTTTTTTTTTGGGGGGGGGGGTGGGCAGTGTTGGTTGTGAGGCTCAGGTCCTGAGCTTCTTTTGCTGAAGGCTAGTGTTTTACCACTTTAACCCACAGCTCCATTTCTTATTTTTTAGGTTGTTTATTGGAGTTAGGAGTCCCATGGACTTTCTTGCCCCTGCTGGTTCCAAACTGTGATCCTCAGATCTCAGTCTCTTGAGTAGTTAGGATTATAGGCATGAGCCGCCAGTGCCTGGCTCAGCATGGGCTTTTAGCTCCTAGTTTTTCCAGGGTCTTGGGGGGTAATGTTGGTCTGCTGTGTGCGCCATTCTAGCTTCGCCTATACTGCGTTGTACCGAAAGAATTCAAAAGTAATTCTTGAATATCTTTCTGTAAGTGGGAAGGCTCTAGCATAGAGCAGGATCTGCTCAGGTACTTAGGAAAACAGATGCCAAGAGTAGCATCCCAGAGTTTGTATGCATGCTGTGTGGTGGGATGAAGCGTGTGATGGGAGCATCCACACTGAATGCAGAGGCTCGGGCAGGTCACCCCTGAGCTGCTGAGCAAGACCCTGTCTCACAATAGCCAAAGTAGTTCATGCCTATAATGCTACCTACTTTTGGGAGGCAGATACTGAGTGGATTAAGATTTGAGGCCAATCAAGTCCTTAGCTGAAAAATAAAGCATATGAAGGGCTGGTGTGATGTTCAAGTATAAGCCCATGAGCTTAAGTGCCAGTACCCCCAACGAGGTAAAAATAAGCAGGGTAGGGGGGGTGGGGGGAAAGAAGCAAGCTGAGGTTGAGAATTTGTATTTCCTGGCTGGTACTGAAATTGAGGTGTGGGGCACACATTTTGAGAAGCATTGCTGTACTCTAGCCCGTCCGTTTATATCCCACAGCAAATGTGTGCGAAAGAGGGCACTACGGTGAACTGCCCCCCCAGCTTTGACTTCCCACCCCCCCGTGCTAAACTAGCTCTCTGACCTGGCCATTCTTCCTGCAGGATGCAGGTAGCACGGTAGCACCTCACAGGTCTGGGGGAAAGGGTGAGTGCAGGTAGCTGAAGTTCCAAGCACAGAGCAGTGTTTGGCAAATGGAAGCATGAATAGGTATTTGCTTTTGATAGTTTACATTTTGTTCTTTGGACGTTCTTTTCATAGAATTGTACAAATCAGTGGTAATTCCCTGCCAAGAGGAAGTGGCTCTGGATTTAAGCCATTTAAGAGTGGACCTCCACGGAGATTTTGAAAATGAGCTACTCTGCCGTGATTTCGAGATAATTTATTGAAGCTTCACTTGACTACTTACGAAGAGGACCTCTGACCGCTCAAGAATTCTGTCCACCTTCCTTTTTTTTTTTTTTCTTTTATAAAAATTTAACATGATTGCTTTTCTCTATTTAGAGATGATGTTTGCATAGTTCTGTTGTAACTTTTCATAGTTTTGTGTACCATTCGACTTTTTTTTTTTCCCTGCAGCACCAACAACACATTTGGCAAGATGGAAGGAAAGCATCTGAGTAGTTTGCAGCCTTAGGTCTGTGGTGTCAGGCTCTAGAGTTTTTCATCATCAAGCATTTTAGCCTTCGTTTTAAAGGCTGGCGAAGCTGAAGAAGTCTGCCATGTAAATCTTAGATTGTTTCTGCATTTGAGTATTATGTAACCTATTTTTGCAGAAGGTACTGTTACATTAAGTACATCTGTGTATCCTGTTTCAAAGAAAATGTAACCTTTTTTGAAATAAACCTTCCTATTCTGTATAGTTGCTAAGGTGTTGAGAAGCTTTTTAATTGTAAATTGAGACCAATTTTCAGATTTAGGGTAGCAGCACATTTTGTCAGGCTTGCATGGTATGAAACCAAATAGATGAATGAAATCTTGGCCCTGAGCTTTGTATCGCGAGGTTTTATTTTTTAGACTGAGATGTGCAGGTAAGTGCACTTTTCAGCTAATCTGCACTGTTTGATGGATGAATTCCATCTCTGGGAATTGTGTGGGTATTAAGGTTTCCATATTCCCAACTATGTTGAGAAGTGGAAAACAAACCAACCCAGATTCTAGATTGGTGAATCAGTTGGGTTTTGTAAAAACTTGTATGTGGAAAGACATTGTTGTCTTTTTGTGAAAATAAAGGTCCACACCTCAAGCGTATGTGTCTTTGTTTCCAGCAGGCCTTGGTTATGGTTTCTAGAGAATAAATGTCGCTTTGCCTTTCGTGCAGGCAGCACAGTCGGTTGTAAGGTTAGAATCTTGCCCTGAGAGCTGGTAGCATTTTTTTCTAAGGCATCTTTTCTGGGAAAGCCTTTCATGGTGAGTACCATGAAACTAATACTGCCTCTTTCGGGCAAGCGTCCCCGTCTCCTTATAGAATCAGTGATGAGCAGTCCGCACGGTATTTCCTGGTGCGTTAGTGTGGTACCCATGAAGAGTGAAAGGGATGTGGTGTTGCTCTGAGGCTGCTCCGGTCCTAAGGATATGAGGGCATCTTCTAGAAGTTCATCTTAGTGCCTGTCCCTGCCCTATGAGCTGGAACAGACTTCTCAGTGCTGGGGGGGGGTAACCTCTGAAAGCTATTCTTTGGCCCTAGGTGAGTGCTGACATTTTTTCTATTGCTCTGTGTATTTTATAGTCTTTCTGCCCTGTAAGTGGGAGATGGGTGTGTGGGTGGCGGTGCGGTTTACTTGCTGATGCCTAGCCCTTTGTAGGAAGTGTCCCCCAGCCTTCCTGTAGCTCAGGTGCTTCTGCTTGTGACTCGGGTCATATGGGTCATATGACACTTTCCTGTCCTGCACAACATGATACTCAGAAGAACCTCAACCAGCAGCCAAGCCGTTACTGTCCTGTCCACTTCTCAGATGGGAAGTCATCTGTTTTGTAATGTTCCTTTTGCACTGTGAATTGCAGCCCTGTGGACTGAACCCAGGGCCTTGTGCATGCTAGCCAAGCACTGTGCTTTCAACTACATCCCTTTAAAAAAAGAAAATAGAACCTTTGGCCAGGCCAGTTGTATAGTAGCACATACCTGAGGCAGGGGGATCCACAAGTTTGAGACCAGCCTACACTATGTAGAACATGTCTCAGAACAACCCAGGGGGAAGCTGGGCACCCGTGGCTCACACCTGTAATCCTATCTACTAAGGAGGCTGAGATCTGAGGATCACGATTCAAAGCCAGCCCGAGCAGGAAAGTCCCTGAGATTCTTACCTCCAATAAACCACTAGAAAACCGGAAGTGGTGCTGTGGCTCAAGTGGTAGAGCGCTTTCCTTGAGCTAAAGAGCTGAGGGACAGCGCCCAAGCCCAGAGTTAAGCCTCACGACTGACCAAAAAAAAAAAAAAACCAGGGAAAAAAGACAGAACACAAAAGCTCTTTGAAAGTCTGGGTGGGAAGGGAGGGCATAGCATTCAATCGCAGCACCACCACCAAAAATAAAAATTCTTGGGGCTGGGAAGGTGGCTCAGTGGTAGAGCGCTTGCCTTGCATTCATGAGGCCCTCGGTTTGATTCCTCAGCACCACATAAACAGAAAAGGCTGGAAGTGGGGCTGAGGCTCAAGTGGTAGAGCGCTAGTCTACAGCTAAAGAGCTGAGGGAGAGCATCCAGGCCCCAGAGTTCAGGCCCCACGACCAATCAAAAAGAAAAAAGAAAAGCCTCACATCCCCCAGGGAAGGTTTGCAGATACTGTATGTAATTGTTTTCTATCAAATGCTGGTCTAAGTATTCCCAGAGTTCATTCCTATGTAAGTGAACAGGCCAACTGTACACACTTCCTAGCTTGGTCAGAAGTCGCTTAATGAGATAAAAATATATAGCAGAAAGACTAGTCTAAATATCAAAGTTTATTGAAATAAAATATAATCTATAATAAAAAATACTACAGGTATTATTCACTGGTTACAGTTTTAAGTATATTAACAAAACATTTTAACCCAACAAGGACACTATATTTGTGGTACAACAACAGACATTAAGTTTTGCTTAATACTGAATAATTTCATCAGAAGTAATATTATACTTTCCCACCTATTCAATATGTCTTTTTAGGAATATCTTCCAAAAGTGAAACTTTGGAAACTTGTTTAAGACATAATTTTTAAAGTAGGTTTAGCATAATTAGTATTCAAAGCATTTATTTCATAGAAATCAGTTCAACCCTAAGCTGGGTTAGATGTATTTAGGTGTCTTTATTCAAACCATGTATTCCAATGCTTTTTTTCCTGTTAATCTTTAGGGTTGCTCTTACCTTTTTTTTTTTAACTGTAATTAAAGCTGGTCATAAAGCAAAACATGAATTATTTTCAAAAGCAGAAAAGGTACTTAATATAGCCAGAGAAAGGAAGAGCAAAAGTTAGAAGCTCCCATCTATTTTCAATCAGCCACCTGGGCCTGATACACAAATCTGTATGTCACAACAAATTCTTAAACCAATGAATCTGATTATAGTGGAGGAAGAAAACATCTCTATTTCTTGCTATATTTCAAGAGTACAACTTCTCAGAAGTCATTACTCCATTTCATGTGCTCTTCCCCAAAAGATGTTCCAACCCACTAATTCTCAGTTGAAGGGATTCATGTGCAGTAACATTAAGAAATGCCATCTTATTCCTCTTACACCAGTCCTGCTTTGTGAGTGGAGCTGTGACAAGAGTTGTCATTTCATTGAGGAAAACTGCCTTTTAACAAAAGCCATAAGTCTGTAAAGTTAAAATAAGTACCTGGGGGTGGGGAGTGTATGTAAATTATTTCATATAATACATGAAAATCATCACAAAAGTTCTGAAAAAAATTGAGACATAATTTTTAGAAGTTCAATACCAATCACAGAAATTGTATTTGTTGTAGCTGCTTTGGGTAGAGTATTTCCATGAATACTATCCTTTTAGACAGGCCACTGAGTTATGGGCAGTTTCATTTTGTGACTATACTTGAAACTATAAAATAACTGCTAGAACCGAAGGAGCCAGGATCACCTTGCAATTTCTATTTGTGCATCCTTGCCTCTTACGGCCAGCAAGATACTACAGTGCAGATGGATATAAAGTTTTCCTAAATTGCCAGTGACAAAGGTTTTGAAGAAATATTTACAATTAATATCAGATAAGGTACACATTACAGAATAATATTTGGCCTCTGTTAAGTCCACCATGGTTTGAAACCTCAGTTTTGTGTTTCTGCCATTTTATGTCAACATATTATCTAGGATGTCACCCTAAAAAATACCCCTCAGACAAGTACAAATGTTTTCCTTTCTCAGGAAAATAGAACAAAGTTGAAATTGAGGCAGTAAAGTTTTTACCCTGTTTGTTGAGATTTTCTTGAGATCAGAAGGGAGTAATTAGAATCATTCCTGTAAAAATATATGTGTAAAAAAATCAACTTAGTACTTTTTAACAGGAAAAATGCCACGATTAAATCGCCACAATTAAATCAGACATGCATGAATTAAAATTTAGATGGGTCTTCAAAATAAACTTATCAGCATCCTGCGATCGCCCTCACACGCCTCTATTTTGCAATTGATTTTGTTCGGAAGCCTTTAATTTTCAAATCTATTTTTTAAAGCACCACCTAAGAAACCCCCAATTCCTCAGTAAGAAAAGACTAAAAAAAAAAAAAAATAGCAGGGAAGTGAAGAACTCTGAAGTTCTAATGGGTTCCTTTATAACTTCAAGTCAGTGTTTAAAAGGAATTTAAATTGCACAGGATCAAAGTAAGATTTTGCACTTAAAAAAATACCAACAACAAAACCTTATGAATCATTTAGACAGCCCCTAAATGATGATATCTGAGATACCTGTCAGTCACACTGAGGCAAAGTTGGGTTTTGCCCTTAAATATCCTGACAGCACTGGGGGAAAAGACAATTCAGACATTGGCCTTCAGATATGGAAATGATATGGAAAAGTTAAGTTTTAAGTACTTTTAAGATTTCCCCAGACACTCCTGATTGTGACGTAGCCTAACAAACACAAAAGCAAATTCAAATTATTGGATGACATGATGCCATATTCAAAGATAACTCTACAACTCTTCACAGCATTTGGGAAAAACAAAACAAAGCAAAACTGATCTCAGTCATTGGCCCAAAAAAGTCTGCACTGGGAGGGGAGAAGGAAGACAGCTCATCCAGGCAGAGAATGAATGTCTGCTGGTGGCAAGACAGAACAAAAGGGTGGTTCCATTTTGAGACAGGGTAAGTTGTATAACTAAAACTGTAATAGGGAAAACAAATAGTTCATACTAGCTTAAAATAACCAGTACAATGAGTCAGAAAGTTAAGCAGATTGTAGGCAATTTGCTATTTGCATTTTTTTCTTAAGAAGATTCAAATAAGTGATGAGTTGGTGGTTATGGAGATTCTTTGCCTTCCGCCCCAACCCAGGCTTTTACAGACATCTGCTTCATAAGCCAACATGAGGACAGAGACCACAAATATTCTTTCCTCGCACATTTGTTTTCTCAAAATCTATTCCGTAGTAGTTGAGTTTATGATTCACTGCAAACAGGATGCTCAATGGTTTGGTGTGAGTGCAAAATGGCTAATGGCTTCAGTTGACTAAATCTCTGATACTAATTTGCTTAGCCAGGCCACTAACAAGACGCATAAGGAAGAGCTCACAATCTAATACAGGATAAGTAGTTGAATGCAAGAATTATGAGATATGAAAACAGGATATATTCTCAAACCTACACTTATAAACTCCGCCTCAGTGAAATAACATATGTGATGTTAAACAGGAAAGCAGTGTCTTTCCCTAAGATCACGGTACAGATACAGGTGCAGGTGTACAGCCATGTACAGCCGACACACAGCCATTGTACAGTCAGTTCAGCTTTGCCCACTGGACCACTGTGTGTGAGTACATGCATGACACAGTTTCTTCCTTTCTATTTGATTTAATGGGGCTGCGGATTGACCCCAGGTCCTCATGCATGCTAGGCCAGCACGTCGCTGACATCTCCAGCCTGTATGTGTGACTTGCAGTTAATACAAGGCATAGAAACTTGCTTGAGAAACACGCACAACTGAAATGCTTTCAAGTACTGGAAAAGCCACAAAATCACAGCTGTGTCACTATAACTGGATGAGACATGAAGACACGTTTGCTATTTTTAACAAAAATTGGTTACTAATGCTTAGGGAATATACTTTGATAGCAAGACAAAGCACAGTAACCATATGCTCACTTTTGCTAGCTCTATCAGAGACAAGCCTGTCATCTAGTCTACACATGTAAAAAGCAAAATGTTTCAATTCTAACTTCTGCTGGCAGCATATCCGTAACAACTTCAAGTATTATAAAATAAAAACTTAAAAAATAGCCATATCAAATTCCTATGTACCCAAGTCAGCAATGAAATGCCTGAATATCTAAGTTGTGGTCTGGAGCAAAATATAAGAAAATAAAACATATCAGCTCTAAATCCTTTGTAATCTTCAAGGAGAAGATGGTAGTATCTGAGTTATTGTTTTAATAGAATTTAATTTCCCCTCATCATAATCAAATCTTTTATTACTCTTGAATTCTAGGAATGTAATGAAGTCTGACTGGGAAACTGAACATAGAAAAAGATTGAATTAACAAACATGGCATGTTTCTTTGAGTTTTCTTCTAAGTATTGACAGACATCTACTTATCTGGTAGCAGCACTGCTGTTTTTGAGTGTTTGTTTTTGTGTTTTTTTTCTAGGAGGAATGAAGAATGGCAGGATAATCTCTGTAACAATGTAAGATAGCAAATAATGGAACAGAGAAGCATGTCATTATGCAAAATATGCCTCGGATATGCCTCTTATTATCCAAGCTTCATTGTTGGTTTTCAAAATCAAAATAGAATTTACTGTCACTAGTATCTGTTCCAGGAAAGATAAATATTTTTGTCTTCAATCAGTGTCAAGAATAAACTTGGGTTGATGTCAAAGGACAGTTCTGATTATCAATGGACTCTATTTTGGGTTGTAATTAAGAGACTCACAAAAATACTTTCTCTCCAAGTTTTATGCCCACACAGGTACTCTGGTGATTTATCATGATGCATAAGAAATTTGAAGAAATACCAACTTATAGAACACCCACAGACATGAGATATAGAAAGATACAAAAGATACAGCTTGGCCCTGCATTTTTTTCCCTTAGAATATCCTTTCCATAAATAAGACTTTACTTTTTACATATGTTCATCCTATAAGTGGTTTGGGTTATAGAGAAAGTTAATCACAGCTCAAAAAGATCTAGACCACATTTTGTTTAGTCCTTGTTACCCCAAGACTACAAAGAATATTCTTCAACTGGTTGCTCAGATTAGGACATACTTAAATAAACCAACTTACTGAGGCATTGAATGTAAATCACAGTTACTGGCAGCAACAACAGTCTTTTTTTTTTTTTAAATGAACAAACAAAACAAACTTTAAATACAAAGCATATAAAAGGGACTATATTAAGTATAGTTTTCCAAACTATAGAAATACAGGAAAAATATGTTTTGCCTCATAATAAAGTTAAATAAATATTCTTTCTTACTGCTATAAACACTACTAAGATGTTTTAGGTTTATTTGGTTCTCATAAGTTAAAAATACGATTGCTTTTATATAATTGCCTCCAAATTCATATCTACTCCCCGATTCTTATTAATATTCTTTTATTATAATCAGATTATCTCTCACTTCCATTTAGAAATGTGCTTTTTGTTTGAATAAGTATCTGTAATTTTATAGTAATAAACATGATTAAAATTTAAGGATCAAGGTAATTCTAGAAAAAGGTAGACAATGAACTCTCTGCTTTCCTACCTTGTCTTTGCAGGCCGCCCAGTGTGAATAAATACAACGATGGACCAGCTTACCTAATTAAAGATTTCAAAATTCCTCAACAATTTACAACACTACAAAGTCATTCATATCTGACTTGGACAGGTTACAAGTATTAGTATTACATAATTTTTTGCTATCAGAAAAGAAATACAAATCTTTAATTTTTTTCTATCTAAATTGAATCCAAGCTCCGTTATCAGTTCTCAAGATGAGATCTTAAAATGTATACTACTAAAGAAAGGTAAAGCTGTTCAAGGGCTGAACTAGTCCAATATACAATCAAATGATTAATTATTCCTGTTACCCTTCCCCTCGTCCCTGTATTAAATTCCTGGTTTCTCCTTGATTAGATCATAATTTAATATTGTAAAAATTTCAGAAATTATTGTGCCAATATTTAGATTTCAGGAAGGAATCAGACTAAGTGAATTACCTCCATTCACTGTTAGAACAGAAGACAAAATAGCTTACTAACTGATATGAGTTATGAATGTCACAATGACACAGAAGTTGCTGTGATTTGCTTATTTGGCTACAAGTGCAGTATTTTTCATGAATGACAACACACAGCGGGTTTCCAACTTGTAACAAGAAAACTGGAGCTCAGAAAGAGTGTATTGTGTGACTTGAAAAAGTTTGATTGTAACAAAGTAACAACCTTTCCCCTGAAAAGCAGGAACAAAATCCCTTGGGAAGTCAGGCACAGACGGTATGGATCGTTTCTTCCTTTCTCAAGACATAGAGGTGCTTCCAACAGAATCCAGCGCTACAACCTTACAAAATGACGCAGCTATTTTTCTCTTTTTCTTTTTCTTTTTCCCGAGGTTCCTTTCGCTTCCGTTCACTAGTTCCAGATTGTCGTGCACTGGACGGAGAGGCTTGTGCTGGCTGGCCCTGCTATGAAGGAGAAACACAGGAAGGAGAAGTTAGGGCAACCCAGTTTTCAAGTCACAGGGGTTAAAGACGTCACTAAGTGGAAAAGAAGACTTGGCAAATGGATTTGTTCTGTTACAGGGAATCGGAGTACCTCCCTTCAGATATAATTAATGCATTCCTGTTCTAAATAAATGGCATTTCAAATGAGAAATCACATATGAGCTTAGAATTTAAAAAACATTTAGGCTACAATTTTAAAAATGTTAAAGTGACTTTTGGTAATAGTTCTTTTAAGACGTCATTAAATAAAGTAATGAACAGATCCCAAAAGGAGAAAAAGAGGTCGTGATGCCAGCACTAGTTCACTTTCAGGCTTTTAAGTCCTAGCCACTCAGGAGGCTGAGATCTGGAGGACCTCAAAATTCAGCCTGGCTGAGAGGTACTGAGACTCCACTTCAACTAATAAGACAGTCATAGACAGAAGGATTGCAGTTTGAGACCAGCTCCAGACAAAATGAAAATATACGCCAATAAGGGAAAAATATTTGAAGAGAGGCCTGGAGGAAGAGAGAATGGCTCAAGTGAGAAAGGACTGGAGGGAATGTCTCAAGAGGTAGAGCCCTTGTACCACAAAAAAAGGGAGAGGGACACAGTTTTTTTAATTTAATAATTAACACATAGAGAGCCATGTAACGGTCATATTTTCAACACTTAAAACACTGAATGAGCCAGATGCTGATGGCTCACGCCTGTAATCCTAGCTACTCAGGAGGCTGAGATCTGAGGATCGCAGTTCAAAACCAGCCTGGGAAGGTATGTCTGTAAGACTCTTAACTCCAATTAACCCCAGAAAACCAGAAGTGGCAATGTGGCTCAAAGTGGAAGAGTGCTAGCCTTTAACAAAAAGAAGCTCAAGGACAGCACCCAGATCCTGAGTTCAAGCCCAGGACCAGCCACACACACAAACTGAGTGAAGAGAAAGAGAGGGCTAACCTTGAGCATTGGGATGTACAGGAGACCAGGACAGGGGCTAACCTTAGCTGTTCCTCCACAGGAAGGCTAGTGTTAGCGTTAAGTTTTGTAATCTTTTAGAGGATCCTGAAGACCCAAAAGAGGTAGTGGGATGGCGGGGCGGGGGGGGGGGAGGAAGGGGGGAGAGAGGGGAGACTGAAGTAGGCAGAGGAGAAGCAGGGATCTGTGCACACACATTCACATAATTCCACGCTCAACAGAAAAGCAAGGCAGATCCCTCAACCTCACAGAAAGAAAAGAAGCATGTGCCCAAGTGTCTTTCTTCCATTTGTACCTCTGAGTTAACTTTAAAAATTAATTTGCAAACCTAGACATTGGAATTTGAGGAAAATAATTCCTGTGAGAAATGTATTAGAAAAGTCTTAAACGTAGGGTAATGTCAAATATCCTTCGGTGCTAAAAAGCCACCGGGTGGCTGAGTTAACAGCTGGTTGGATTTTTCTGTCTGGAGGAGCATGTCACTGGCAAAGTGAGCCACACAGGAACATGGCACTAACTTATTTTTTTATTTTTTGGATCCGGTCGTGGGGCCTGAACTCTGGGCCTGGGCGCTGTCCCTCAGCTCTTCAGTTCAAGGCTAGCGCTCTACCACTTGAGCCACAGCGCCACTTCTGGCTGTTTTCTTTCTGCTTATGTGGTGCTGAGGAATCGAACCCAGGGCCTCATGCATGCAAGGCAAGCACTCTACCACTGAGCCACCTTCCCAGCCCCTGGCACTAACTTATACCTGGGCCTGCGTGGCCGCGGCTGCCGCCTGCTCCTGCTCCTGGTAGTACTGTGAAGCACGGCGATCCTCCTCCTCCTGGAGCTTCTTGGCTAGTTCCAGGTCACTGACGCCTTCCGGGATCTCCTCCCATGTGATCTCTTGGCTCTGCTGCTCTTGTTGTAGAGACAACGCCATGAGATAGTCCTGAAGAATTGAGGTTTTACCAAGAACCAGTGAATGCCAATACACTCGCTATCTCTGTAATGCTTTGAGAATGGTTCTTTAAAAAAAAAAAAAGTAAGCATAGAGCACGTGCCTATAATACCTGCACTGGGGAGGCAAAGGGAGGAACATGCCAAGTTCAAAGGCAGCCCAGGCAGAAGTGAATGTGTTGCGCAAGTGGTAGACAAGTCAGCCTTGTGTGAGAGCCAAGAGAGAGTGCAAGGCCCTGAGTTCAAGCCCCAGGACTGGTATCAAAAAGAAAAACACAATGTTTCCCAAAGGTTCTCCTCAGTTCTTCAAATGCAGGTGGTCCTGGATCCACCTTCTTTACTACTTTCAGATACCAATTCATGCTTGCTAGTACTAGGGCCTGAATTCAGGCTTGGTGTTTACTCAGCTTACTCACTCAGTTGATGCTGTACCATTTGATAATGACTCCAGCCCAGCACTTTGCTGGATAACTGGAGATGGAGTCTTAACAGACTTTTCTGCTGGGCTGTCTTTGAATCATGATCCTCTAGGTCTCAACCACCTAAGTAGCTAGGATTATATGTATCACTTCTACAGGTGGCACCCAGCTTGCTCCAATACTTTTTGCATACAGTGTTAAAAAGATTCCAAGTCTCTTAGTAATATTTTAAAAATAATGTCCCATCTAGCTTTCTGAAAGCAAATAAATTACACTAACCCAACTGTTTTCAAAAAAAGTAAAGAATCCCAGCCAGAAGGTCAGTGCTGAGGTAAATTCAGTATTCTCTATTAATAGCTTTCTATTCAAACTCCACGAACTAAACATAAGAGCATTAGTTGGTCTTTCTTTGCTTTCTCTGCCATTTACATCTTTGAAGACATAAATGGCTATGTCCTTAAGACTTTTTATACAATTGCTCACTGAATAGTGGCCAAATGAATAGTCTCGATGCCATTAAATTGGTCTTAGTAAACTGTGTGTGTGTGTCCAGTATTCAGAAACATCATTCATATGCCTTAATCACAGAAGAATTCATATCAGTGTCATACTTTTCAGAATTAGTATGGTATGGCTCAAGTCTGCACATCTATAACAGCCAAAAGGCCAGACGCTATTTATACTGAAGTGTATTCACTAGTACAACTTTTTTTTTTTGCTGGTCCTGAGGCTTGAACTCAGGTCCTGGGTGCTTGAGCCTCTGTGATCAAAGCTAGTGCTCTACTTGAGCCACAGTACCACTTCCACCTTTTTTGAATAGTTTTGATTGACGATAAGAGTCTCATGAAGACTTTTCTGCCCAGGCTGGCTTTGTTACTGCGATTCTCAGATCTCAGCCTCCTGAATAGCTAGAATTACAGTGTGAGTCACTGGCACCTGGCTTCATTAGTACAATTCTTGCTGTAATTACCTGCTCTTTTTTCCTTCCTTTCTTTCTTTTTGTTTTTGGTTTTTTTTGGGTCCAGTCATGGGGCCTGAACTCTGGGCCTGGGAGCTGTCCCTCAGCTCTTCAGCTCAAGGCTAGTGCTCTACCACTTTGAGCCACAGCGCCACTTCCGGCTTTTTTCTTTTTGCTTATGTGGTGCTGAGGAATCGAACCCAGGGCCTCATGCATGCAAGGCAAGCGTTCTACCACTGAGCCACCTTCCCAGCCTGCCTTCCTTTCTTTCTCTTTCTCTCTTTCTTTGTTTTGTTTTTGTCGGTCGTGGGGCCTGAACTCTGGGCCTGGGCTCTGTCCCTTTGCTCTTCAGCTCAGTGTGAGAGCTCTACCACTTGAGCTACAGCGCCACTTCCATTTCTTTCTTTTATTGTGCCAGTCCTGTGGCCTGTCCCTGAGCTTTTGTGCACAGTCTTGTGCTCTACCACTTTAGCTACAGCTCTGCTTCTGGCTTTTTAGTGGTTCATTGGAGATAAGAATCTCAGACTTTCCTGCCTATGCTGGCTTTGAACTGTGGTCCTAAGATCTCAGCCTTCTCGACTCCTTTCTGCTTTCTTCTGGCTAGTCAAAATACATCTCAAATATATGCTCATCTCATTAAGTCTCCCTCCCAGCTAAGCCACAGTCCATCTCAGATTGCTGGTCTCTGCTTCTACCTGTTCCATGCTGGGCATCCTCCACATAGCAGACTTGTAAAAATGTAAAGCAGATCATGCCCCTCCGTGTTTAACACTTACCACAGCTGTCCTATTACACTAAAAATAGTCCAAACTCCTGATCATGATCTTCTTTGAACCAAAGTGTATAATTAATGTAGACATATATATATAGAGAGATGATGATCACTCACCCATTCAGGAAGCATGTCAAGAAAGTCTCACAAGTAAAGTACTGAAATCTTCTTTAGTCCAAAAGATTAGATAAGTGGAAAATATATATATATATATATATATATATATATATATATATATATATTTTTAAGGCAAGGTTTTGCTGTGTTGCTGTTGCCCAGGTAGGTCTGGAACTTGTGGATTTAAGTGATCCTCCTGCCTCAGTTTCCACAGTAGTTGTAACTTCCCATTCCAGGCTCAAGAAATATAAGAACAAAACAAATTTACCTGATCTATCTGATCTTGCTGTCCTTTGTACACAGTTTCAGGATCTGAGGGAGGCCGAAGATGAAATTCTGAGTCACAGAAGTTGCCATCACCATCTACATTGTGCAGACTTTCCCAAACCACTTTTTCTTCAGTAAGAAACCCCTGGTCTGTTACCAACAAATATAGCTGACCCTACATAAGAAATAGCAAAAGAAAAAGGAGGGTTAAAGTCACCAAATTTAGCTAACATTATGTTTCAGAAAAAATGTAATCTGTATGTTTCAAGTATATTATTCTTACCAGTCATATCTGTATAACATAATAAAAGACCAAGTAGATATCTTATTTACTGAGTCATCTGGCTTTGAATGTAGATTATAACAAGCACAATACAATACAGAAAGAAATAAAATCTTGGGCTGGGAAGGTAGCTCAGTGGTAGAGTGCTTGCCTTGTAGGCATGAAGCCCTGGGTTCGATTCCTCAGCACCATATAACCAGAAAAAAACCAGAAGTGGTGCTGTGGCTCAAGTGGTAGAGCGCTAGCCTTGAGCTGAAGAGCTAAGGGACAGCGCCCAGGCCCAGAGTTCAAGCCCCACAACTGATGAGAAAAAAAAAAAAGAAAGAAAAGAAAAGAAAATCTCTTGGCATACTAATACATGACATATATTAATACATGGCTTAGAAACAGCTTTGTGGGGGGAGGATGGGAAGGGATGGCAAGGGGAAACAAAGGAGGAGGCTATGATGCTTGATAAGAAATGTACTCATTATCTTGCCCATGTAATTGTAACTCCTCTGTACAGTATTTTCACAATAAAAAAAATAAAAAAATAAAAAAAAGAAACAGCTTTGTCATGAGGTAGTAATCTCATTTCACAAAAAAAAAAAATTACTCAACAAATTCCTGGGTAACAGTTGCTAAAAATGATCCACATTGTCTGATTTTGTTTTCTTTTTTCAAATTAAGCCTTTCTAACTAATCTAACCCATCCCAATGTTTCCTTCCTCTGTTTTTCCATTATTGTTCTTGCTTTACACATTGAAAATATTTGGTATCTATTGCATCATAGTACCAAATCCCCTGGTATTAAGATTGCTTTCTTGCCTTTATCTCTGTATTATATTTTTCTTTCATGTTTTCGTTCTAGGAATTGAAGACAAGGCCCACTGAAGTACATCTCCAGTCCTAAGCCATGTATTAAAAATTTGCGAATCCATAGGCCTAATATAAGGTACATTCAGTCAGAGATTAGCACTGACCTTTTTTTTTTTTTGTCTTTTCTTTTTTTTGGAACACTGACCTTTACATTTTTATATGTGATAGTTCTGATATCAATAATATTTAAAATTTATATTCTTTGGTATACTATACGTAGTCTGCCAGTCATTTTGGTCTTCAATTTACAGAAGATATTACTTTTGGATATTTGCTCAGAGATTTTTTGGTTGTTTTTGTTTTGTTTTGGTCAGTCATGGGGCTTGAACTCAGGGCCTGGATACTGTCCCTGAGCTTTTTTTTTTTTTTTTTGTCAGTTGTGGGGCTTGAACTCTGGGCCTGGACACTGTCCCCGCACTCTTCAGCTCAAGGCCAGCGCTCTATCTCTTGAGCCACAGTGCCACTCCCTGAGCTTTTTTTATGTCTAGTACGCTACCACTTTGAGTCACAGCTCCACTTCCAGTTTTTGAGTGGTTACTTGGAGGCAAGAGTCTCACAGGAACATTTTTTTTTTTTTTTTGCCTGGGTTAGCTTCAAACCACAAACCTCAGATCTCAGCCTCTTGAGTAGCTAGGATTACAGGTGTAAGCCACCATCTCCCAATTTCTGCTCAGAATTCTTTTTTTTTTTCTGCTCAGAATTCTTATTGGTTAATACAATGTTTACTATTTTACTACTATTCATATTCTTATGTATTCCTAAACTTCATAATTTATACAGATCATAAATTTGATTGGCTGATCAATAGCCAAAATACAAATGATTTTTCTCCAAAGGACTTAGGGGTAGATCAATTCTGGAAGGGCTTCTATTGAAAGCTGTTATCATTCACAGTGTATCAATACAATATTTGGAAGTTTTAGCTTAAAAAAAATCTCCTTTTGTAATGTAGCCAACCTGTTCTCTCATAGTCATCTTCCATTTCTTCCTTCTTTAGATTTTGACATTTAAAGAAAAATCTGTGCCGGGCACCAGTGGCTTACGCCTGTAACCTAGCTACTCAGGAGGCTGAGATCTGAGAATCATGGTTCAAAGCCAGCCCGGGCAGGAAAGTCCGTGAGACTCTTATCTCCAATAAACCACTCAAAAAACTGGAAGTAGAACTGTGGCTGAAGTGGTAGAGCACTCGCCTTGAGCTGAAGAGCTGAGGGACAGCACCCAAGCCCAGAATTCAAGCCCCACAACTGATCAAAAAAAAAAGAAAAAAAAGAAAAATCTGTAATAGATTCATCACAAACAACAGATTACTTGATACTTCTTTCGTAATTGCAGTATAAAATAGCAAGATAGGGGACTGGGAAGGTGGCTCAGTGGTAGAACACTTGCCTTGCATGCCTGAAGCTCTGGGTTCAATTCCTCAGCACCACATAAGCAAAAAGAAAAAAGCCGGAAGTGGCGCTGTGGCTCAAGTGGTAGAGCGCTAGCCTTGAGCTGAAGAGCTGAGGGACAGCGCCTAGGCCCAGAGTTCAGGCCTCATGACTGGACCCAAAAAAATAAAATAAAATAAAATAAAATAGCAAGATATCTATTTTATAGTCTCAAAGGGTTTACAGCCATTTGATCCTGATTTTTTTTTTCCTGGTCCTGGGCTTGAACTCAGGGCCTAGGCGCTGTCCCTGAGCCGGCTTTGTGCTCAAGGCTAGCATTCTACCACTTAAGCCACAATACCACTTCAGGCTTTTTCTGAGTAGTTTATTGGAGATAAGAGTCTTATGGACTTTTTGGTTCAAGCTGGCTTTAAACTGGGATACTCAGATCTCAGCTTCCTGAGTAGCTAGGATTAGGAGTGAGCCACTGGCACTCAGCTTGATCTTAATTTTTAAAAGACCTTTGGTTTTAGATTTCTGAGCAGTATGGAGGACTGTTGGCCTACAAACCTAGCACATGCCTAGATAGAATGATGAAGCAATGCAAACAGATTCTTGCTACAGGTAAGGGAGTAACAGGAGAGCTAGGGCCCTAGGGTGTGCTTTCATTCTATCCTGTGTAATTCATATTGAAGCACTGAAGTAAACAGGAGGATGTGATTTGTGACTTCAATAATCTACCTTCATTTAGAAAACAAAGATGCATTTTCACAGGAAGCAAATCAGTAACTATGAACTAATCAATAAGGGCTAAACAAGGATAAGCTGGCCTCTAGCAGCTACAAGAGAGTAAGCACAGAGGTCCTCAGCCTCAGATGCAAAATAGTCACCTCTGGAGCACTGAAAAACAATGCAGATCCGGCAGTACAGCTCAGTGGCAGAGCTCTT
The DNA here is from genome assembly GCF_000151885.1 of Dipodomys ordii. NCBI lineage: Eukaryota > Metazoa > Chordata > Mammalia > Rodentia > Heteromyidae > Dipodomys > Dipodomys ordii. The sequence continues at coordinate 7,121,684 of NW_012267227.1, forward strand.
GTTTACCATGTGCAAAGCTCTGGGTTCCATCTGAGATTCCATCTCAGGTCCTGCCTCCTCCAGAGATTCTGATTTAATTGAGTGAGTGGTAAGTTCTATGCATTGATACTTTTGAAAAGCTACCAGGTAGGTCTAGCATACAATCTGAGGTAAGCACTAATTTATAAGAATAGACTCAGTAAGAATACTAAAGAGTATTTGAGATGCTTCATTAACAATAGATAATATTAGGTTATGGTAAATGGAGTTTCTCCAAGCGCACAGATATGCTTCCTATCTAGAGTCTGAGAGGGAAAGAAGAGTGATGATAAAAGTGGAGGTATAGGAAAGCATATACTGTGCATGGGGTGAGGATCGTCAGTGCCTGGACATGGCTCTGGCTGTAGCAGAGCTGGCCCAGGGATATCCTCTGGGCTCAGGCTGCTACCGAACATACATGCTATAATACTGACATAGTATGAGCAGTATTCTACCACAGACATTAGATAAAAACTAATAAATTCCTTAACTAAGGGCCACCTGTAAAACAAAAGAGAAGAATGCAAGAGACAATGGAATGGTTGAATAATAAAGGTTTTCCCCCCCAGAGCAATCTATAAGAATAATTTTAAATCACCAAGATAATTTTAAGTAAAACTTTTTTCTTAATATAGGGTCTTGCTATGTAGCCCATGAAGGTCTTGAACTTGCAATCCTGCCTCAGACTGGATTACAGAAACATAACACCATATCCAGCTTAAGACAAATGTTAATTTTTAATTTAGTGCTATTTTAGTGCTCAAATATAAATATAATTAGAAGTCACTCTAGTTCTATTTTTAAGATTTTTTTCCCTTTCTTCAAAAATAATATTAACCAGGCACCAGTGGCTCACGCCTGTAATCTCAGCTACTTAGGAGACTAAGATCTAAGGATCATGGTTCGAAACCAGTGCAGGCAGGAAATTCCATGACTCTTACCTCCAATTAACCACCAGAAAACCAGAAGTGGCATTGTGGTTCAAGTGGTAGAGTGCTGACCTTGAGCTGAAGAGATCAGGAACAACACCCAGGCCCAGAGTTTAAGCCCCACGACCGATAAAAAAAATTAAATTAAAATAAATTTAAAAAACATATATATAATAAGCCGGCACTGGTGGCTCATACCTGTAATCCTAGCTACACAGGAGGCTGAGATCTGAGGATCATGGCTGGAAGCCAGTCAGGGCAGGAAATTCCATGATTCTTACCTCCAATAAACTAATCAAAAACAAAACAAAACAAAAAACCCCACATATGGCATTGTGGCTCAAGCGATAAAGTGCTTGTCTTGAGCAAAAGAAACTCAGGGAGAGCTCCAGGCCCAAAATACAGGTATGGAAAATAAATGAATAAATAAATAAATACTTTAGCCCAGCACTCAGAAGTTTCAGGCAGTAGGATCATGAGTTCAAGGCCAGTCTAGGCTACATAATGAAATCTTGTTTCAGAAAATAAAGAACAGCCAGGTGCCAGTGTCTCACACTTGTAATCCTAGTTACTTGGTAGGCTGAGATTAATCTGAGGATTATGTTTTGAAGCCAGCCCAGGCAGGAAAGTCCCTGAGACTCCTATCTCCAATAAAAAGCCGAGAAAGTGTCACTGTGGTAGAGCACCAGCATTGAACAAAAGAAGCTCAGCAACAGTGCCCAGGCCATGAGTTCAAGCCTCAGGACTAGCAAAATAAATAAATAAATAAATACTATTGACTTTGCCCATACCACCCTGAATGCATCAGATTTCATAAAAATAAATTAATAGTTTCATAATGTGATAATCTGTGAAAAGGGCACGAGAATTAAACAAACACCTGATTTGAGGTTAATATTTCAATTGCTAATTTATACCATCTAAAGAAGTATGTAATAATTGCCTTCAAAATTTGATCTTTAAAGAATATTATGATAAAATCTTTTATTTTGAAGTAGATAAAAAAGCCATGTCTAAATCATGCTCTTTTGGTTGAGAATAACCATTAAATAGCTCTATGTGTATCCCATACCTTGTATTTGGTCATGGTGCTAAAATGATTATTCCGAAAGAACACACACAGTTCTCCCTCCTGAACTGTTGACGTGAGCTCACACAATCCATGGTACGTCAGCTGAGTAGCTGTATTATTTAGAAACTGCTCAGCAACAAAACCTATAGAACCAATGCATATATATCAGATGGAAGAATAATTTCAAAATCACAGTTATTTTTCAATATATTATTTCCCAAGTTTGTAGAAAGATCAATTAATATAAGACTTTTTCAGTTATGAGGGTCCCCAAATTGAACATTCATCTTCTAATTTTTCTATGCAAGTTGTATCTAAAGCCATTCCATCTGGAAGAAATAGCTGTATGAGATTGTTACGAATAATCATTATTCTTCACCTACAAAGAGGATTTCAAACACCATATAATAAGACACAGATACAATAAAACAAAAAAAAAACCCTATTAAAACAAATTTAAAAAGTACGAGTTAGTAACTTTAATTAAGCGGAAAAGAGTTATGTCTAACAACTACTTTCCCAATGGCTAGATGTTTAGAAATTAAAAGTAGCCTTAATATTGAATTGCTTAAGATTTTAGCAAAGATACTAGATAACTCTCAAGTTGCAAACTGTTCAGTTCTTGCCTTAAAACTAAAAGTAGGCAGAAGACAAAACAGAAATGGCATTTTCATCCTAGCTTCCAATATGGGCTGCTCTTTGTATACCTATATCAAGGTCAGAAACAGAAATCTCTTATTTTGGAAGCCACAGCACTTTACGCTGAGAAGCACTTGTTAAATGTTACCAACATGGCACACTCTGCCAAAAACTTTGCTAAGGAAGGAAAGTATAAAAGCTATCAGGAGGCTAGACCAAAGGCAATTCACAGAACACACATGCAACTGCTTGAGTTTATGTTTTAGGAAATAAGACATTTCTCCATTTTTTTATAGTTACTTTTTAAGTACAAAGTTACCAACTGATAAAAAAAAAATAATTATTGTTAGTTGATGGCCAGAAAAAGTTTTGTTACTGCTGTTGTTGTTGTTTTGTCATTGTTGTTGGTCATGGGGCTTGAACTCAGGGTCTGGGCTCTGTCCCTGAGCTCTTTTGCTCAAGGCTAGCACTCTACCACTTTGAGCCACAGTGCCACTTCTGGTTTTCTGGTGGTTAACTGGAGATAAGAGTCTCATTGGACTTAACTGCCTGGCCTGGCTTTGAATTATGAATTATGATCTTCAGATCCCAGCCTCCTGAATAGCTAGGATTACAGGCATGAGCCACTAGTGCCCAGTAGTAATATTATTTTTGTAATATATCATTGCATATATAAAATTATTTTAAATATATTATCAGGTTTGTTTGACCTTTAGTTAATACTTTTAGTATTAACAATAGCTATCTGTACCTTGAGATTGACAGATGATCTGAGTATTACTAATAAACTGCTTTTTGAAACAGTGCATTACATGAAACCATATAGATATAATCTGCTGTGTCACATGTTAAACAAGCCAATAGCAGGAGCACTCACCCACCTTCACTAACCAGCTCACTGTTGTCTGACTGCTTACAAGAGATGATCTTCTCCACTAGCTGGTTGTAGCTGCAGTTACCAACAGCTTTTACAATGTCATCAATCTAGAAAATAAATGTATCTCACTAGTCATTGTAAGATTACAAACAACAATAACAAGAGAAATGAATATAACTCTTCAGGATTTTATTCTAATATAACAATAAATAGAATTATTTAGGGAAGAGAAAATCATCACTAAAATCAACAGCCAACAGTTCGCAATTTTGCTTACAGCTTAGTATAACACACCATTAAAAATACTACAGTTAGTCGGGTGCTGGTGGCTCACGCCTGTAATCCTAGTTACTCAGGAGGCTGAGATCTGAGGATTGCGGTTCAAAGCCGGCCCGGGCAGGAGAGACCGTGAGATTCCTATCTCCAATAAACCACCAGAAAACTGGAAGTGGCGCTGTAGCTCAAGTGGTAGAGTGCTCGCCTTGAGCTGAAGAGCTGAGGGACAGCACCCAGGCCCAGAGTTCAAGCCCCACGGCTGACCAAAAAAAAAAAAAAATACTACAGTTGTATTATGCAAAAATGATGAAACAAAATTACTACATGCAACTATCATAATTATTTATTTTTTCTTTCTGTCTTTCTTTTCTTTGCCAGTCCTAGGGCTTGAACTAAGGGATGGGGCAAAGTCCTTAAACCTCTTTTGCTCAAGGCTAGCACTCTACCACTTGAGCCACAGTGCACTTCTGGCTTTTTCTGTATATTTGGTACTGAGCAATTGAACCCAGGGCTTCATGCATGCTAAGCAAGTACTCTACCACTAAGCCACATTCTCATCCCATAATTATTTATTCTTCCTTCTATCCTTCTTTTCTTTTCTTTTTCTTTACTTTTCCTTCCCTCATTCCCTCTCTCTCCCTCCCACCTCTCTCTTTCCTTCCTTCCTATCCCGGAGCTTTATCGCTCAAGACTAGTGCTCTATCACTTTGAGCCACTTCCGGTTTTCTGGGGGTTAATTGGAGATGAGAGTCCCATGGACTTCCCTGCCCAGGCTGGCTTTGAACTGCGATCCTCATATCTCAGCCTCCTGAGTAGCTAGGATTACAGGCATGAGCCACTAGCGACAGCCTTTTTTCTTTTTTTGAGGCAGAGTCTTGCTATGTAGCCCAGGCTGGTCTCACATTCACTGTGTAGTAGCACAGGCTGACCTTGAAGTTGTGATCCTCCCAAGTGCTGGGTCTCACTTTTTGCCCAGGCTGGCCACAAACCACAATCCTCTCAATCTCAGTCTCTCAGGTAGCTTGAATCACAGGCATGTACCACCAGCCTGGTGCCCTTTATTTATTTATTTTTTTTTTGTTGGTCATGGGGCTTGACCTCTGGGCCTAGGTGCTGTCCCTCAGCATTTCAGCTCAAGGACAGTGCTCTACCACTGTGAGCCACAACACTTCTGGTTTTCTGGTAGTTAAATGGAGGTAAGAGTCTCATAGACTTTCCTGCCTGGGCTGGCTTTGAACCACGATGCTCAGATCTCAGCATCCTGAGTAGCTAGGATTACAGGTATGAGCTACTGGTGCCAGGCATACTTTTTTTTTTTTTTTTTTGGTTGTGAGGCTTGAACTCTGGGCCTGGGCGCTGTCCCTCAGCTCTTCAGCTCAAGGCTAGCACTCTACCACTTGAGCCACAACACCACTTCCCCGTTTTCTGAGTGGTTTATTGGAGATAAGAGTCTTACAGACTTTCCTGCCTGGGCTGGTTTTGAACTGCATCCTCAGATCTCAGCCTCCTGAGTAGCTAGGATTATAGGCGTAAGCTACTAGCGCTTGGCTGCCAGGCATACTTTTTTTTTTTAGACTTTTTTGTTGTCTTTTTTTTTTTTTTTTGCCAGTTCTGGGGCTTGAGATCAGCTGCTTTTACTCAAGGTTAGCACTCTACCACTTGAGCCACAGTGCCACTTCTGGTGTTTTCTGTGTATGTGGTGCTGAGGAATCGAACCCAGGGCTTCATGCATGCTAGGCAAGCACTCTACCACTGAGCCACCTTCCCAGCCCGTGCCAGGCATACTTTTTAAGGTTGAAAAGATTGGATAAGTAACTTTTAAATTACATACATATCACAGATCTTCTCTCTCTCTTTGGATATAGCATCTTACTATATAACCCAGACTGGCTTAGAGCTCCCTAAGTAGAGCCCAGGGTGCACTTAAACTTACAATCCTCCTCCTTAGGCCTCCCAAATATTGTGACTGCCCAGTTCACTTGTCAATCATTTCATGAAGAACCAAGTAAGGCCTTCCCTTTGAGAGAAGATCTTTGGGTTCTCATCTATGTAAGACACACAAAGAAAGCCTATCTATGATTTCTATCCTTTATTCATTTAACATGAGAACTCATTTGAGGACACAATCTCTTTGGGTGTGCATTGCTTTTCTCAGTACAGTTACTTTTTTTTTTTTTGTCATTTGTAGGGCTTGAACTCTGGGCTTGGGCGCTGTCCTTCAGCTCTTCAGCTCAAGGCCAGTGAGCCCTAGCACCACTTCTGGTTTTTGGTGATTTACTAGAGATAAGAGTCTCATGGACTTTCCTGCCCAGCCTGGCTTTCAACTATGATCCTCAGATCTCAGCCTCCTGAGTAGTTAGACACTGGCACCCGGCTAGTACACTTACTTTTTTTTTTTTTGGGTCTGGTAGTGGGGCCTGAACTCTGGGACTGGGCGCTGTCCTTCAGCTCTTCAGCTGAGGAATCAAACCCAGGGCCTCAAGCATGCAAGGCAAGCACTCTACCACTGAGCCATCTTCCCAGCCCCAGTACACTTACTCTTAAAGCACTATACTTCACTAAGTTTTCCCAAAGAATCTGAATTTTCAATTCTATGGTATACACAAAAATGTAACTAGAATAAATGCTTTTTATTTATTTGCATATTTAATTTTATACACATTGCTTAAATAGTTATATAAACATAAAAATCAACTATATTTCTACAGACTAACAGCAAACAATAGGGATTTCCAGTTTTCATAGGCAGAATCTTTGTATTCATGTTTCATTAATCTAATGTAAATGCACATCTATATCTGTAAATCTAGAGTCTACAGATATGTAAACACTCAGCTTTTTTGCTCAGGCTGGTGCTCTACCACTTGAGCCAGGCCTCCATTTCTGCCTTTTTCAGCTAATTGATAATAGTCTTGTGGATCTGTCTGCCTAGAGTAGGGTACCTGTCTATCTTGATCCTGAATCTCAGCTTCCTAAGTCAGCAGCTACAATTACAGATATGAGCCACTGGTGCTTGGTTCATGCCTAAAAATCTAGTCACTGGGGCTTAGCTTTGATACACGAACCTTGGTCATGTAAAAATGTTAAGGTAAGAGGGCTTGGAATATGGCTTAGTGGTAGAGTGCTTGCTTAGCACACACGAAGCCCTGGGTTCAACTCCTCAGTGCCACATAAACAGAAAAAGTCAGAAGTGGTGCTGTGGCTCAAGTGGTAGAGTGCTAGCCTTGAATAAAAAGAAGCTTAGGCTCAGGGATAGTGCCCAGGCCCTGAGTTCAAGCCCCAGGACTGGCAAAAAAAAAAAAAAAGGTAAGGGAAAACTGGGTAAAGGGTACATAGGAAAAACTTTGTAACTTTCTTGTCAATCTAAAATTATATCAATATAGAGCTTGTACTAAGAATCTCAAACTCTGGTCTCCCTTAGTACTGCCCTCATCCTACACAACTGCTGAAGGCTGGTGTTCTACTCTACTTAAGATATACTTCCACTTCAGCTTTTTGCTGGTTAGTTAGAAATAAGAATCTTTTGGGTTTGCATGCCCAGGCTGGCTTTGGGGTTTAAGCAGAGGCCAAGAGTGGAAAAGAAGAGCAGTTTCTGATTGTTGCTAACTAGGATACTTCATCATATCGCTGACTCCTTCCCCTTAACTTTGCCTCACGGTTGTTGTAGTCTTTTCCTAAAGCTTTCCTCAGTTATCTACTTCCGTGCCAGGACCCTGGTGTATTTGCCACAAGGCAACACCTGGAATGCCAAATTAGCAAATACCAAGGTCAGTGTACATTTACAAATGCACAGTTAGAGTGACAGGAATGTGAGAGTGTCTTTTGGAATAAATGTTGGAGTGTTTCAAAATCCCTTTTCAAAGCTTTGCAGTAAAGTATGCAGCTTTGACCCAAGAGAAGCCTGGCTTTTATCCAGATTCCTAAGAGATAAACTCTAAGCTTTCGGAATTTCCCTAGTAATGTTGTTACTCAAGTAACTGTTATTTAAGGTGGATGTTTGGAACACATCTATAGGTTAATAGTAAAGAGGTGACTCATAGGGGTTCCTTTGAAGAATGTGGTACAGCCCATCTCCCTGGGAAGAAAGGCTAGAGACCAAGTTCAACTGCAAGGACAACTAATTATGTCTTGGCAATATCTTTGCAATGAAATCTCAATAAAAATTTGCACATTGAAGGCTAGTGAATTCCAGGACTGGTAATATCTCAACATCCCAAGCCCTCACAGTACATCAATTCTGACAGTAACCTGCCTTGTGAACATCAGAACTCACATTTGGAACTTGCCTATTTGCTCAAGGCTAGCACTCTGCCACTTGAGCTCCACATCTAGTTTTTTGGTGGTTAATTGGAGATAAGAGTCTCACAGACTTCCCATTCAGGCTGTCTCTGCACCATGATTCTCTGATCTTAGCCTCCTGACTACTGGGATCACAGGTGTGAGTCATCAGTGCCCAGCTTTCCTTGGCTCATTTTAACCCACATCTTACTTACCCCTAAACTATAATGGTGAACATAATAGGCTTCAGGAGGTTTTGCTAGTCTTTTAAGAAAGTTACAAAATCTGAGGATACTTTTGGGAAGCCACAAAACCTGCAGTTGATGTGATAGCTGAGGAGTCTTGTGTGGACTCTTAATCCAGTTTTCCAGTTGTGATTGGAAGTCTTGTGTACACTGAGTAGTCTGAAGGACTGTCCCCTTAACCTCAGGGTTTGTCTAATTCCAGATCATAGCACAAAAATATAAATATCAGAAAACAGAAATTTATATTAATAAATTTTTTCTGTATTTGTGTTTGTACAATTTAAATTCTACTTACCTGAGGATCCACTAACCAGCCATGGTACAGAGGGATATCTAGAAGATCAAACACTATACACTCTGGGGTATATTCAAATACTCCAACACCAGTGAATCTGACATTTACGTCCAGGCCCGTCTGGAGTTTATGTAAAATTGCCATAGCATCACTCATATTCTGAAAATAGAAAGGGGAAAGTACAGTTCAGGAAAATAAAGAGAACAACAAAAACTGTGTGTGATGGTATCTGCAAAACCCAGCTACTGGGGAGGTTAAGGCAGGAGGATAGTTTGCAACATAACAATATGCTCACTCTTATTCTTACATTAAAATTTCTATTTTATCCTATTTATTCATCTTGTGATCAGATTTTTTTTTTTTTTGTCAGTTGTGGGGCCTAGACTCTGGGCCTGGGCACTGTTCCTCAGCTCTTCAGCTCAAGGCTAGCACTCTACCACTTGAGCCACAGCGCCACTTCCAACTTTTTCTGCTTATGTGGTGCTGAGGAATCGAACCCAGGGCCTCATGCATGCAAGGCAAGCACTCTACTACTGAGCTACCTTCCCAGCACTGTAACCAGATTTTTATTATTAAGCACTTACAATGTTTCAAAAATATAACAGTGAATAAAGTTTTTGTTCTCATATAACTGTCTATGAGAGACCTGAAAACAACTATGTCCAAGAAAGAAAAATTGAGAGCAGGATCTTTGAGAAGGATCTTTGAAAGGTTTTTGCAGATGCAGGTTTATTACAACATTATTCACAATAGTCAAGAAGTAGTAGTCCAAATATCCATTGATAGACAAATGTGTAAACAAGATGTACAAACTCAAGGGGTTAAGACAGAAGGATCTTGAATTCAAGTCTAACCTGAGCTACAAAGCCTCCTTCCCCCACAAAAAGAGATTAATTTAGATTATAAAAACAATATTAAGGGTGGGGAAGGTGGCTCAGTGGTAGAGCGCTTGCCTTGCATGCATGAGGCCCTGGGTTCAATTCCTCAGCACCACATAAGCAAAAAAGAAAAAAGTCAGAAATGGTGCCGTGGCTCAAGTGGTAGAGCACTAGCCTTGAGCTAAAGAGCTGAGGGACAGTGCCCAGGTCCAGAGTTCAGGCCCCATGACCGGACCCCCAAAATAAATAAATAGATAAATAAATAATAAAAACAGTATTAAACAGCAAAGAATTTAAAAGACAATTCTAAGATATTATGCAGACTACAGAAATTATTCACATGTTTTAAATTCAAATGATCCATTTATAAGTAGGACAGCCTTATAATACAGTCATTAACCTTTGTATGTTTCACCTCTTCCTAATACATATTTAATACCCAACAATATATTTTCTCAACTTTTCTAAAAATTGAACCTTAAAAAACAATATGTTCACATTCTTCCCTGTAAGTGCTGTAAAGCTTTTCCTAGAATGACAGGAAGACCAAGTCTTAATAAGGGTAACAAGGGATATAATGTTCTAAGTCTACTGCTATCAGTCTTCTCTTCTAGCTACCAACTTCCTGTAGGCCAGTATAATCTTCCATGACTCCTGGGCTCCTGGTGGTATTTCCATGTTAGGCATTATGAATTACTGTTAAAATAGTAACATATTTTGACAATCTCCAACAGGAGTAATAAAACATAAAACACAAATTTATAAACAAAGGGTTAGAAAAGGGCTTTGTTTCTAATGCTAAATTAATATTATGAAATATGGATAAAAGGGATGATGGCTTACCTCCCAAGAATAGATTACCAGATAATGGTTAAACTGTTTCTTATTATTTTTCACAAAGTACTTCTAACATGAGGGAATATTTTAAATTTAAATAAGAAGATACATTATTTATGCATTTAATTTTTAAGACAGAGTTGTGTTTTTTTTTTTAATTTGTTTGTTGTTTTTGCCAGTCGTGGGGCTTGAACTCAGGCCCTGGGCACCGTCCCTGAGCTTCTTTTGCTCAAGGCTAGCACTCTACCACTTGAGCCACAGCTCCACTTCTGGCTTTTTCTGTTTATGTGGTACTGAGGAATCAAACCCAGGGCTTCATGCATGCTAGTCAAGTACTCTTACCACTAAGCCACATCTCCAACCCTAAGACAGGGTTTTGCTATGTAGTCTAAGCTGGCCTCAAACTCTCAGTCCTCCTATTTTTTGCTTCCAGTGTACTTTATAATCCTCTGAGGTTATAGGCAATCATAAGCATGTACCAATACACCTGCTTAAATACAAAATGCCTTGAAATTATGTTTGTATTCACTTGAAAGCCTATTAAGGCTGAGAGTGTTAGAACAATTAGAATATTCAAGCATGCTTGAGACTCTTAGGTTCACTATTCAGAAATTCCATCAACTAATCAATCAACACATGAGCTGGAGATATTGCTTAAGTAGTAAAGTCCCTGCCTAATAAATGTAGGACCTGAGTTCAATTCTTAGTACCAGGAAATCAACAACTCAGCAAATAAACAAATAAATTGAAACTTGTTACCATACATCACATTTGATTTGACTATGAAGGTATTTATCATTAAAGAGGTTTTTCTTGGGAACACTGCATCTCTTAGTTGTTGTTTCTAAATATAGGTTTGGCCATATCAGCTCATATAAAATTAAATAAAATTATATTAAAAAGAACACAGTTACCTCACACCTTTGGAACATTAAACACTAGTTCAGACTCAGCCATATCAGCTTGTTGTATACTATTCTCAAAAACAATGGCAGTGTTATATTAAGCTCATAAATACTTTTAGTGCTTAAGTAAAGGGTATTTTTGCCTGACATATTTATAAGAAATGGAAGCAATTGTCAGATATTTTCTCAACTATAAAATAAAAATTTTGAGCTAGATACCAGTAGCTCATGCCTGTAATCCTAGCTATTCAGGTGGATGAGATCTGAGGATCGTGGTTTGAAGCCAGGGTAGGCAGGAAAGTCCATGAAACTCTCATCTCCAGTTAATGACCAGAATATCTTAAGTAGCATTGTGTCTCAAAGTGTTAGAGCCCTATCCTTAAGCGCAAAGAGCTCAGGGACAGCACTCAGCCCCCGAGTTCAAACCCCACTACCAATCAAAATAAATAAATAATAAATAAATAAAATTTTACTTCCACTCCTTTAGAGTTTAAATCATTGTTACAGACATGTATCCCAAGACTGCAAGACAAAATGTGGATGTTGGGCTGGGAAGGTGGCTCAGTGGTATTGTGAGGCCCTGGGTTTGATTCCTCAGCACCACATAAGCAGAAAAAGTCAGAAGTGGTGCTGTGGCTCAAGTGGTAGAGCGCTAGCCTTGAGCTGAAGAGCTGAGGGATAACACCCAGGCCCAGAGTTCAAGTCCCACTCCCAACAGGGAAAAAAAAAAATGTGGATGTTATTTGTAAACATCGTCAATCAAGACTGTCTCAGGACTTTCCAAATTAAGTATAATGAAATTTTCAAATTAATGTAAGACTGTAACTATCATTTGTGATTGTGAATTTAATTTTTGGTATTATTAAAAGTACCTAATTAAGAAATTATATAAATTTAATAAATGACATAAATGGAAACTTATTTTATACTTATGAAATGTCATTTGTGGTTTTATACATTAGGAGCTGAAGTAAGATTTCATTTAGAAAGAGGTTTCTACTGCTTAAAATGTTTAGAAGTCACTGCTTTATACTACAATTGTAATAATATTTTGGAGAATGCTGTAGATTGAACCCAGAGCCCCACTGAACTACAACCACAGTCCTGTATTGATACAATTTCACATAGCATACAAGTGTGGCTTCAGCTATAAATTTCCTATTTTAGATAATGTAATGTAAAATATTGGTTTTTCAACCATAATAAGACTATGTGAACATTAAAGGTATGTTATAATACTTCAATGAATTTTGCTTCATTGGCTGCAGATTGATCTCAGTGGTAGAGCACTTGTCTAACATGTGGAAGGCCCTGGGTTTGATCTTCATCGTCACAAAAAATGAATTCTGCTTCCTTTTGAAATTTGACACTGTTCAAAGTATGTGGTAAAGACTGTTTTGGAAATTAATTCCAGGAAATGGAAACATGGTTTTGTTGTTGTTGGTTTTATTGATACAGGTGTTTGTTTTTCCTTTTTTTTTTTTTTTGGCTTTTTTTAGGAGGGGCAAACAAATGTAATCATCTTATTCAGTATCCATTGTGGAAAATGAACTATGTAACTTGTGGGCAGGGACAGGAGAAGGAAGCTGGGGGAAAGTGAAGGGGCAACACTGTCCAAAAAAAGAAATGTACTCAGTACCTGATTTATGAAATGCTAACCCTTCTTCACAATACCTTAATAATAACAATAGAATTGTATTTTTAAAAACTGCTGCCAGGTGTCAGTGGCTCACAACTGTAATCCTAGCTACTCAGGAGGCTGAGATCTGAGGATTGAGGTTCAAAGCCCAGTCCGGGCAGGGAAGTCTATGAGACTCTTATCTCCAATTAGCCACCAGAAAACTGGAAGTGGGGCTGTGGCTCAAGTATAGAGTGCTTACCTTGAGCTGGAGAGCTCAGGGACAGCACTGAGGCCCAGAGTTCAAGCCTCACAACTGGCCTCCTCCAAAAAAAAACTAGCTTTGGAAGTGACTGTGAAGGTTCCAGGCATGGCTGTCTTCCTGGGCTGGTTTCTCCCTCCATAAGAGCGCATGTCTTTTTCCTTTTCCTTCTATTGAAGGAAAGTAAGTCATTTGCTTTCCTGTAGCTTCTACAAGTTTGAATGGGGTAAATACTCTGGTATTACAGAAGAGAATATCTACATAACATACCAAGAAACTAGAACTAGTGGTATACTAGAAACTAGAACAGTGGTATTTGTTCTACATATCTGAGATATCATGTGCTCACCTTCCTCCTAAACATAACTGAAGGCCTTGGGGCTGAAGCTCAGTGGTAGAGTGCTCACCTAGTGTGCTCAAGATCTTGGGCTCAACCCCTAGCACAGCAAAAAACAAAAAACAAGAAACTGTAAAGCAAATCAAACAAGGAAAGTTAAATTGATGATAAATTCATTTCAGAGCCATTTTTTTTTGGGGGGGTGTCCAGTCGTGGGGCCTGAACTCTGGGCCTGGGCGCTGTCCCTCAGCTCTTCAGCTCAAAGCTAGCACTCTACCACTTGAGCCACAGCACCACTTCTGGCTTATTTCTTTTTGTTTATGTGGTGCTGAGGAATCGAACCCAGGGCCTCAGGCATGCAAGGCAAGCACTCTATGACTGAGCCACCTTCCCAGCCCCTCAGAACCATTTTTAAGAAAAAGATTAGGTTATCATTCAGTATAGAGCTGTAAAATGAAATACACATATATTATTAGCATGTACAGGGCTGGGAAGGTGGCTTAGTGGTAGAGTGCTTGCCATGTATACATGAGGCCCTGGGTTTGATTCCTCAGCACCACATAAGCAGAAAAAGCTAGAAGTGGCGCTGTGGTTCAAGTGGTAGAGCTCTAGCCTTGAGCTGAAGAGCTGAGGGACAGTGCCTAGGCCCAGAGTTCAGGCCCCATTACCAAAAAAAAAAAAAAAAAAAAAAAGCATGGCTATGGGACCAAATGTGACTGAGAGCTAACAGTGGTTTTTATCTTTTTAAAATGTTCTTAATAAAACAAAAAATAGGCAATGGAGACTGACCACAGGTGGCCTGTTAAGCCTAAGATATTTATTATCTAGTCCTTTACAGAAAAAGTTTGCAAGCCACTGATAGAGACCAAAGTGAAAACTCATAGCAAATTTTAACATAAGAAAGATCATGTTTATTACCTGTTCATAATTTAAACGTTGAATTTCTGAAATTTCTTTTGGCTTTGATTCCAGCATGTAATCTCCTGTAAAAAGAAATGAAATTTGTCTTCTTTGTTTATAACAGTAACAAACTTTTCATAATAAAATTTTAATTGTAGCAACAGCTGAACTCTCAATTTTATTTAGCGAAAAGCAATAACTTTCTTTCAAACAGTCTTATATTTGATCATCTTCCCATGTTACTACATAGAGAAGTCTCAAAGGCAACTTTCATTGCTATCTACCATGTAACTATTTCCCCAGTTACCTTGCCAATCTGCTAAATGTTCAGTACCAATGTTCTAAATGTTATCAATCATCTCAATGTTTACAACTTAACTCTGAAAAGTGAAACTTTTTTTCAGTTAAAAAACTAATATTTAAGAATATCTATTTTATGGAGAAATGTGAATTTGGTATCAGTTTTGTATTTTGTTTTGGTGCTGGAGATCAAACCCAGGGCCTCCCAAACCAGGGCAAGTTCTTTGCCTTTGACTATATTCACCTGGCCCAATACCTTCTTGACACATCTATAAAACACTTTTATGTATGTACTGTCCTTTAAAAATATAAAATGTCATTTTAATGTACAGTACCTTTTTGTCCTATGTACAATATTTTTTAAATTTAAAGACACTGTTGGGGAGTATTGGGTATTGGACTGAGGTCCTCGTACATGCTAAGAATGTGCTCTGCTACTAAACTCCAGCTTTCCCCTATGTACTGCTTGTTAAATTATGTATTAGCATATATTACTGTGTATATTTTTTCTGCATTATCTGCCTATATCATCTTTTCCTACTGAATTATAAAAACTACTCTTTTAGAAGAATTAGTATATTTCTTGTGGCATATGTATTAAGTATTTTTTTCCATTTTAGACCTTTCATTTTCTGGTTTACATTGTGAGTTTAACGTTATTGTCACACAGAAATATTTACTTTTAGTATAGCCAAATACTTCTATTACAGCTTCTGAGTTGGTTAGTGTCATGTTTAGAAAAATCCCCACCCTTTGAGTGTACAAAAATTCACATGTGTATTCTTCATGTAATTTTATGCTTATCTTTATTGAAACCTTTCATTTATCTGAAATTAACTGAGGCAGAAACAGTGAGGTAGGTAACTAGCATCTCCCTAACTTCTCATACTGCTGGCAAGTTGATAGCATTGCTTTCCAACAACTTATTTTCTAAATTCAAAATAAACTGCTAAGACTCCAACAAGCATTCTCTTAGGTTATCCAGCACTGATTACAAAAGAACTCCTATGAACATCAAATATATTATTACTTGCACTTTTAATTAAAAAGTATGAGGTCTGATCAGGAGTGACTTTACTCTGCAAATATAACAGAACCTCAAAAAGCACTGAAATAACTGATTGAAGGAAATAAATCAAGATTTTGGGGGAAAAAAATCTGTATGGCCAGTGCCAGTGCCTCATGCCTATAATCTTACCTACTCAGGAGGCTGAGATCTGAGGATCATGGTTTAAAGACAGCTTGGGCAATAAAGTTTGTGAGTCTTTTATTTCCAATAAACTACCAAAAAGCCAAAAGTGGAAGACTGCTAGTCTTGAGCAAAAAAGTCCAGGGACAGTGTCCCAGCTCTGAGTTGAAGACCTATGACTGACAAAAGAATATATATTTACACGATACATTGTATATTTACATATTTTCCATGTTGTGACCTTTTATTTTTGTGCCAGTCTTAGGCCTAAACTCCAGGTCTGAGCTTTTTTGCTCAAGATTAGTATTCTACCATTTGAGCCACAGATCCACTTTTGGCTTTTTGGTAGTTTATTGGAGATAAAAGACTCACAGACTTTCCTGCCTAGTCTATCTTTGAACCGTGATCCTAAGATCTCAGCCTCCTGAGCAGCTGGAATTTGAGGTGAGAGTCATTGGTGACTGGCTTTTTAAATTAAATAATTAATTAAGTTAGTTAGTCATGGGACTTGAACTCTGGGCCTAAGTGCTGTCCCTCAGCTATTCAGCTCAAGACTAGTGCTCTACCACTTGAGCCACAGCGCCACTTCTGGTTTTCTGTTGGTTTATTGGAGATAGGAGTCTCACAGACTTTCCTGCCGGATCTGGTTTTGAACCATGAACATCAGATCTCACAGTCCTTAGTAGCTAGGATTACAGGCATGAGCCACTGGCACCCAGCTAAATTTTACTTTTTTTGAGGCACCTTCTTGCTCTCTAGCCTAAGCTACCTCAAATTTGTATTCTGAGTTCTGAGATTACAGGTGTACACCATCATGTCCAGTTATTTTGAGGTTTCAATATAAAATTTACCTGAAAAGTATGCTCTATGGAACAAATACTATACATTATTTATTCAAAAATGGACAGTATGAATGCTGTACTTAAATCATGTATTTTATTTGTATTTCATGTATTTTTATCAATTAAAGACTGCTTATGCTTTTCTGACTACCATGATAGCTGGGCCAGAATGTACATTACATAGTACAATATCAAGTGAATCTGGACATCCTACCAGAGACTAAAGCAGAGTAGAATGATAGTGGAAATGATTCAAGAAACACCAGGCCTCTTTTGCTGAGGTTGTGGGGAGCAGCTTAGTAAGAGAAGACTGGTTTAGCTAGTCTAGTTTAGCTAGACTAGTTTAAGCAACCCGTAAGATAGAACTCAACGATATCCATCTTCTTCCTGATACCATTGTATCTCCTCCCTTCCCTTGAGTGCAGAATGCATTCACTCACTTACTTTTTTCTTTTATTTTTTTCTTTTAGCCAGACTCTCACTGTAGTCCAGGCTGATTTCAAATTTATGAGTGTTTAAACCTCATAACTGCTGGAATTACAGATGTGTACCACTATACCTTGCTGGCTCATTTAAGTGAATAAAATATGGCAGAGAAATAAGATAATCACTTCCAAAACTAAAATCCAAAAGGTTGTAGCTTTTGTTCTTGTATCCTCTGTTTTATGCTCTGAAGAGAGTTGCTGCTATGTTCTGAATTGCCTTATGCAGAGGCTTCTAGGAGAAGGAACCAGGGAGGCTTTCAACCAAGAGCTAGGAGAGAACTGAGGACTTTATACCAACTTAGAAACCAATTGTGTTAGGCCTTCTTATAAACCTCTGGCCTTGAAACACCATGAGAGCAGCCTCATGAAAGACCATGAACAAGGGCCACTTGGTTAAGCCCCAACTAGATTCCTAATCTCTAGATAGATGCTCTAAGTTAATCAGTGTTTACTATAAGGTTGGAGGATTTAATATAGTATGAGATAACTAGTGTGAGTATACAATAGTAGAAACATTATTTAGAATTTGTAATAGAATAAGTTTAATTCTATTATCATTGTTATTTTGATGCTAGAGATCAAACCGAGGGCTTTAGGCATGTTAAGCATGTGTTCTACCACTCACTTAACTACATACACATTCCCAGGAATTAGAAATTTTGGGCTGGGATGTAACTCAGTGGCAAAGCACTTGCCTAGCAAGTGCAACGTCCTGGGTTCAATCCCCATACCAAAAAAGAAAAGACAAAAAAAAAAAAAAAGAATTAGAAATTTTTTTAGTTCTGGAGTTTGAATTCAGGGCCTCAAAATTGCTAGGCAGGCATTTTACCATGTAAGCCATACCACCAAATTTGTCCACTTTGGTCATTTTAAGATAAGGTCTCACATTTATGTCTCACTGGCCTAGACAACAATCCTTTTCATAGGCTTTTCACAAAGCTGAGATCACAGGTATGCAACAATGCACCTAGGTATGTGTGTGGGCTTGAACTCAAGGCCTGGGTACGGTCCTTGAGCTTTTCTGCTCAAGGATACCACTCTACTACTTGAGCCACAGCTCCACTTTGGGCTTTTTGATAGATAATTAGAGATAAGAGTCTCCTGGATGTCCCTACCCAGGCTGGCTTCAAATTGCAATCCTCCTATCTCATCCTCCTTAGTAGCTAGAATTACAAGTACAAGCCATTAGTGTTCAGCTTGTGTTTAGCTTTTTTTTTTTTTTAATTAGTTGATATGTGGTCTCCAAAACTTATTTGCCAGGTTGGCTTAAACCTTTACCCTCCTGAACTCTGTCTTCTGGCAGCTAGGATTACATGCATGAACCACTGTATCTGGTTTCTAGAATGAGATCCCATCTTAAAACAAAACAAAACCTTTTTTTTTTTTTTAAAAAAAAAAAAGAGGGTTGTTGTGTGGCTCAAGTGAGTAGAGTGGACTTGAACTCAAAATCTTCCTGCCTCAAGCGCTGTGATTACAGATGCATACCACCACACCTGGCATGTATGTGGACCCAGTCCCCTCATCTTTTCTCTACCTATATTCATCTCCCTGTAGGACCTCAAAAGTCAACTACCACTCATATATCTTATCTGTAAGTCTGTATTTGTACACTAGAACTATACTAATAAGAGTAGCTCAATTTAAACATGTAAATTATATAGAATTTCCTTGGTCAGGGACTGGGAAGGTGGCTCAGTGGTAGAGCGCTTGCCTTGCATGCCTGGGGCTCTGGGTTCAATTCCTTAGCACCACATAAGCAAAAAGAAAAAAAAAGCTGAAAGTGACGCTATGGCTCAAGTGGTAGAGCGCTAGCCTTGAGCTGAAGAGCTGAGGGACAGCGCCCAGGCCCAGAGTTCAGGCCCCACAACCGGACCCCCCAAAAAAAAGAATTTGCTTGGTCACATTAGTCAATGTGGTCTTTACCCTATGTGGCTGGTAACTCCCAAACTGGTCAGCACAGACACAGAACATTTTTGTCTTCACAGATACTGCTTTACATAGTGCAAACCTAGAACTCTTCCTTGAACTCTAGATTTGTATATTCAAGTGCCTTCCTGATTATTTCCAGTTGGGTATCAACAAGCATCTCAGAAATGAAATTCTTCCATTCTTCCCTAATTCTGTTCCTTCCATTTTATTTCTTCTATATCGGCTGATGGCAATTTTTTCCCTCCAGTTATTAGAGCCGAAAGCCACAGCGTTACCCCAGCCTCCACTCTCAGGCCACATCGGCTAAGGAGCAGCTTTCACTTACTGTACATCCCAGGATATTACCACCACTCACCGCTTCTACTTCTCCTGCTTTGCTCGTAGCTACTAACCTCTTTGGCTAACCACAAGTTTCCTAAGAGGTCTCCCTCTTTCCATCCTTCCTTCCCTTAAGGTCTATTTTCAACATTAATAATTAGAGAAGTTTTTATCAAAGTCAAAAGTCAAATAATGACAGTCCTCTGTCTTCTAATCCTTTCCTACCTCACCAATGTCAAAAATCAAAATCTCTATAATAGCCTTCTGAGCCTGGTGTGACCTGACTCCATTAATTCTCTGATCTCACCTTTTGCTTCCAGCCAGCCTTTTGCATGTTTCACACCAGCCATCATGAGTGCAATTTACTCGAATTAACTTGCATCTTATATTCTAGATACTTTCCAGTCTCCTTTGTGTATTACAGAATCTCAATGCTGGTCAGAACAATAACATACTGACAAAAGTTTTTAATTAACAGATTCACAGATTCACAACTCTAATTTTAAAAGTTTACATAACAGAAAAAGTTTACATAAGAGCACTTTAGAAAGGTGAGACTAAAAATATCTGTGTTGAAAACTGTCTTATTTTGAAAAAGATGTAAAATCATCCATTCTTCAACACAAACCTAAATATTCCATCAGCTGCTCAGCAGTTATGATTTCCATCATTGGTGGAAGTTTCACCTGAAAAAGAAAGTATTATTCCTATCAAATCCAATGTTTTGGATGGCTGAAATGATTTTTGAAGAATATATGTTTCTAATGTGTATATATGTATTTAGTTTATGTGTACATTATTCATATTTATTAGAATCTTTAGAATCAACCTTTATAAAAGATAATGAAGTTCTGTCACCTTAAAATTTAGAGTGATTTAAGATCAAACAAAACCCTTGAGAAATCTGTTTTCAAAGCCAAGTGCCACACCTTTTACTCCCCATCATAATTGCCATTATACCCCTGCAATAGTGTCCTGCACAACAGGAGACTGGGCTACAGGTTGGGAAGAGACACCAAATATGTGACAGGGCACCAACAGAACAGTTCTATTCAGAACAGGATTGAACATAGCATAATATCCCACAACTTCAGTCGACGTTGGCTTTTTTTTGGCAGGGGGGTTCGGTGGTGGGCCTGAACTCTGGGCCTGGGAGCTGTCCCTCAGCTCTTCAGCTCAAGGCTAGCGCTCTACCACTTGAGCCACAGTGCCACTTCTGGCTTTTTTCTTTTTGCTTATGTGGTGCTGAGGAATCAAACCCAGGGTAAGCACTCTACCACTGAGCCACCTTCCCAGCCCATCCCTCAGTTTTCTTTGTCTACTGTAAAATGGAATGAAGGAAGAAGTAGAGGCAAAACAGGATGCTTCTTTTGGCAATTTACGTCCTCATATGAGAAAAAAGTTGAAGACTGTAGCTTATCATTCTCTGGAGAGTTTATTTATTTTTATAGTTAGCATACTTGTATCTATGCAATAATCCCACAATTCAATTTTGCTCTAACATTTTGACCTCTTTCTTGAGAGATAATAAACATTTGTATTTTACATAGTGATGAGACATTTCTAATTTCATACCACTAAACTCTGGCATCAACTCATCTTCTAAAATTATTCCATTGAATCTTCTTTATTTCTTAAAAGAGTCAACCAGTCTCTATTATCCAGACTTGAAGAAATGGTGTCATTGCCTTCATTTTGTTATAGCAAGTTAGTGATGAATTAATCATTGGTACTGTTACTTTGTCTTCATCAAAGAGAGATGGTGAGGAATTTCCTACCCGAAACCAGCTATCTTTATCAGCTCTTTCTGAGCTTACTACGTGCAAGATCCTGGGGACTGACTCAGAGCACTAAAAAAGTAAGTAAATAGACATGGCTCAGTGATAAAGTGTGCATTTAGTGTATAAAGTCCTGGGTTTGATCTTCAACACTGAAGGAAAAAGAGTGTGTGTGTATATACACATATGCATATATAAAACATTCATCATTTTACATAGTGCTTAGAATAGCTCTATTGTCAGCTATGTACCAAGTCTAAGCACCTTTAGTGATGGATCCTCAAGTCTCACACTACATTCATATCTTATTATTTTCTCTCCTTCAACATTTCTCAAATATTTCTCAGTCTTTCACAATATTAAAAATGTCTGAGGTCAAATCTATAAAATTACTGTAAAGAGAATTTGTCGTTGTAGGCAAAAAAAATTGTCTGAGGACCTCTATGTGAGTTATAGCTACCAATATTTGCCACATTGGAAAGTAAAACTGAGAAGGATTTAAAACATAAGACTATATGGACATATCCTATTAACTTTTAGGGCAATGTTATCACCTATCACATAGTCTGGGAATCTACTGACAACCAAAAAAGGCAAATAAGATCGTAGGATTATTTGAAAATAGTTTTGACCTCTTAGAACCCCTGGCTCACTTTGAAAATTACATTTGTGGATTTATTACATGCAGTTTTGACTGAGCATGGTCAGGGAAAAATAGATTTTTTTTATCAAAAACAAAAAATTTAAGTTCCTGTGAGCACATTATGTAGCTCAGTTGATTCACAGGCAATCTTAATCAGTCCAAAATTATCATCTGTTGTGTTTAGATCACTGTGTGATCTGCCGTATACCTGCCCTTCCTTCTGTGAAAATGAAGGCAAAAAGTTAATGTGCTTAGCTGGGCACCAGTGGTTCATGCCTGAAATCCTAGCTACTCAGGAGGCTGAGATCTGAGGATCATGGTTCAAAGCCAGCCCAGGCAGGAAAGTCTGTGAGACTCTTTATCTCCAATTAATCACAGAAAAAGCCAGAAGTTGTGCTGTGGCTCAAATGGTATGGTAGGATGCTAGCCTTGAGCAAAAGGAGCTTAGGGAAAGTGCCCAAGCTCAGAATTCAAGGCCCAAGACAAGCAAGAAAACAAAACAAAATAAAATATGCTTAACTGAAGTGATAAGCTGAATATTTAAGATTTGTTGAAAAGCAGCGTATCTTTAGCAGAAGTAGGGTGTTGTTATGAGAAAAATGGACCAAGCATCCACAGAGCAGTGCTAAACTCTATGCATCCTGAGCATGCTCTGGTTTTCCTCCATGGTGTCTCCTTGGACCCACAGACCCATGAACACCAATGGTCTCCTATACTGCTCTACATAATTTTTTTAATCCATCTCCATTATAAGTCATTAATGATGACTGAGAACTGATTTTTTTTGTGCATAAATAGCCTAGAGGAAGGAAAAAGTACCACAATCCACAGATTTACAAAATAATCTTCAAATTCATTAGCATGCCTACTCGATCACACTTGACCATTAATTTTATTTCCTGCTAATTTATTTCCTTTTTCTCCCCATTGCACTTCAATCAAGGATAGAGGCCCCAAAAAAAGAATAGCTGTTTTTTGTTTTTTGATGTTTTGTTTGTTTGTCTTGGTACTTCAGCATCTTTAAGTATAACTGGCTCAGAAAACCTCTATTCATCTGAAGACCTAATTAACAGGTTATCTTCTGTGGGGCCTTCCTTAGAAATAAGTAGTTATTCCTTCCTGAAGGAGACTGAGCCCACTGAACCAATTCTAACTCCCTAGTCAGGGTTTCAATCAAGTGGTCCTCCTGATCTTTTCATTTTGATTTTTTAAATTGATCTCCAATATAAACTTACGATCCCAACATCTAACACACACACACACACACACTTTATCTAACACACACACACACACACACACACACACACACACACACTTTATTCTATTTTCATTCCTTTTGTTTACACTCTTCTCTCCCCTAGGAATTATATTTCCCTGTTATTCTAAATTCTTTTCCTTAAAAGCATAGTTCAAGATCCACAAATTCCATTTAGTTTGCTGGAGCTATGCCAAACCAAAGAAAAATTTCTATGTTTTGGAAATCTAATGCATTTCCACTTCTCTCAAATAACCTATCATTATTATTCTGCATTGCTTATTCAGGCTTTTTTTGTGTGTGTGACAGTATCTCACTATATAGCTAAGACGGCATCAAATATGTGATCCTCCTGCTTTAGCCTCCCCAGTATGGGATTTACAGGCATGAGCCACCACACCTAGCTATAACTCTTTAAAGTTTTAAGCATTTCAATGTGGGAAGCCCGAATATCTTCACAACTCTTCAAGATGAGGCTTTGACTCCTCTCTAAACATCCGTGTTTTATTATGCACCACATAATGGCAATGTTTCTAATCTTATTTCTTTGGTATCAGCCCTTGCTAGCCACGGGAAGAGAAGGCATGTAATAAATCTTGTTCCCTTAACTTGATTTTCTTCCTACCTAGTGAGAATTATGCAAGCTATTTTTCTTCTAAGGAACATTTTTCTCACAGATACAATATCAACTTGAAAATAATCAGCTCTGTGATTTGCATCTTAGTACCCTGAAACTACATGCTTAAAAGAGGACATTTCATTTACAAGTAACTCACTCTGAAAATAACTTGCCCTTCTCTTTGCTACTCCATTACCTTAGACATATTTTAGTTGCAATAGCTTGATTTCTCTTAACAAGTTCTAATTCATGGTTGGGGTAATAATAATAATATGCTAATATCTCTTAAGTCAACGCAAAGAAGTGAAGCAAGGAAAAAAATCATGCATAAAATGAAATTTCTTTGAAACCAAAGACACTACAATGGTAATTGGATCTTGGACCAATTAAATGCGCTTCATTCGATGCACTTTGTGTAGAGGCCCACTTCTTCCCTATGGCCCTTCTCTTAAGTATACACACCCAAATTGGGCAAGCATTTGCTGGAAAATTGACTAGCCATCAATTATTAATTATAATCAATAACCATTATAATATTTGGGTATTGCTACCATAATAACCAAAACCTACTTCACAATATCATAGACTGAGGGCAACTTCTTAAGAGTACTTTCTCCAGTTCTCCCATCTTTTGCATATGATATGGTCAGTTAATTAGAAGTAATATAGGAAAGTAGAGTGTAAAATATTCATAAGGTGTAGGATGCTCTAAATCCTACTTTGCAAATTCAGTAGACCAGCCAGCCATACGCGGGGTTCAACTAAATGAATTCTGAAACACTATCAAAGAGGTTTGAGGTCGGAGGTTCAACTGTTTTAGATAGGTAGCTAAAGAGATAGAACCCGATAGATAGATAGATAGGTAGGTAGGTAGGTAGATTGGTAGATAGGTAGATCGATCGATCAGATGTATATAGAGATTGATTGTTATATGGATCATATACTTGTGCATATAGGCATACACACACGCGCATATTCTTTCCACAAGGGAGTCCTGGAATAAATGTCATCTAAGAAGAAAAGAGGGAGAGATGAATGGAGAAAAGGAGGAAGCCATCAGCTGACAAGCAGCCAAGCTTCCTCACCCCTTCTCGCCCCTCCCAGAAGCTGGAGGAAGTAGAAAGCTGCAGAATGTACCTTCCAGGCCAGCAGCAACACATTGAGGATGGCCAGCAAAGGGCAGGGTCCGTTCTCGTTCTGGGTGATGATGGGCGTGTTCTCTTCCTTCCACTGGATCCACTTGATGTGATACACAGATTGTCCGGGAAAGCGTTCCTTGGAGGCCGCCAACACCTGAGCGCCGTCCTCGCCGTCCTCCTCTCGGCACAGAGGTGCGGCGCGGGCCACCCCGGCCGCGCCCTCGCCCTCTGCGTTCTCCTCGGGGACCCTGGGGGGTTCGGCTCCCTCTTCACTATTGAACTCGGAGCTACTGGGGAAAGAATGGAGGTTGGAGAACGACTCCAGGGAGTCCAGGCTCGGCGATTCCCCAGGAGGGCTGGGCTCGCTGCCACTGCTGCTCAGGCCGCCGGCGCTGCTGGGCTCCCCGGAGCCGGCGGGCGCGGGAGCCCGGGCTCCGGGGTCGCCGGCCGGTCCCGACCCGCGGCCCGCTCCGGCCTCGGCGGGCTCCGGGGAGCCGGTCACCTTGTGCCGCCCTCTCACAGGCGCCTCCGCGGCCACCGGACTCTCCGAGGCGCTCTGTTTTAAGTCCGAAGAGCTGCACGGTCCGGGAGCCTGAGGAGAGCCCGTGGGGGAAACTGAGTCCGCGAGGCTCGGGCCCGCCGCCGCCGCCGCCCCTTGCCCGTTCCCGCCGCCGCTCTCCGCCGCCCCGACTCCAGGACCATCCCCGGCGGCGAGTCCCGGCTCCGGTCGCCTTTCCAAAGGAGAACCTGTCCCCGGCGCTGACCCGGCCGCCACCCCGTGTTCTAGCGGCTGCAGGCTGTCAGGGCCGCTCTCCATACCCGGCCACCCTCCCCGCGCTCTACAGAGACCGCAGCCGGCTCTCCTCAGCCAGCGCCTCCGACGCCATGACAGCGGCCCCGGGCAAGCTACGAGCGCCCTAGCGCGGCCTCGGCCAGGCACGTCACCGAGGGCGCCGGGAGCGAGCGTGCGCGGGCGCGCTCACGTCGCCCGCTCGGGGCGTGTCTCCGCGGGACAGCGCGCGCTGAAAATGCGAAAAGGAACGCCGCTAGCTGGGTTCTGCCCACGCGGCCCCGCCCCTCCTCGCGCGCCCGCGAGGCGTGGTGAGGGCGTGGCTAGGAGGGCGTGGCTGAGCGCGCGCGCGCGCGCGCGCCCGCCCGCCCGCGAGTCGTAACGCCAGTAGGAAAACATCCTCTCCCTGTGTGGCCGGAAGTTGAATTCGGGGGCAACCGGACTGCTTGCGCGCGCGCGCGCGCGACTACTTTAAAGGCGGGCGCTGCGGGCGGCGGAAGGCTTGGCTGTGACCCTGCAAGAGTGGGTGGTCCTGTGGCCCTGCTTTGGGGCTCAAGCCTGGGGAAGAAGGGGCGAGTGCAGAATTAGCATTCTCTGTTGTAGCATTTGGGTAAGAGCTGGTTCCCGAAGGGCTCAGGGAGAGTTGTTTTCCTGGTTTGTAACGTGGAAGATGGAAAGCGTTTCCTATGAAATTGCAGATCTTAAAGGTGGGATCTGCTCGAGGGGGTTTGAACTTAATTGCAGCTGCACACATTTTCCAGCCACCGTGGGTTTGGAGCTGTTAGTAAAACGCGATGCTCCTCACCCGCTACTGGTGAGGCTTCTGCCCTGCAGGAGGCGTCAGTGCTGTTGTGGATATTGGCTTGCTCTGCGAGAAGAAAGTAGGTAATTTGGGCCAATAATAATACGATAGCTTGTGTTTGAATCAACCAAGTCTTTGCGGTTTTGCTAACTTGGCACAGAGTGAGAAGCGCCTGCTCGAGAGAGAGAGAGACAGACAGACAGACAGACAGACAGACAGACTTGATGGCTCGGTGCTTGTAATCCAGGAGGCTAAGATCTGAGGATCCCGGTTCAAAGCCAGCCCCAAAGCAGGAAAATCCGTGAGACTCTTATCAAATTAACCACCCAAAAGTTAGAGAGCCAGCTTTGATCAGAAAATGTTAAGGGACAAAGCCCAGGGCATGAATTCAATACTGGAATCCTCACCCAGAGAGAAAAAGAGAGAGGGGGAGGGAGAGGGAGAGCCAGAGAGAGAGAGAGACAAAGACAGAGAGAGAGAGAGAGAGAGAAGGGAGAGGGAGAGAGAAAGAGAAAGAGAAAGGGGGGGAGAGACAGAGGAAGGGAGGGGGAGGGAGAGAGAGAGAGACAGGATGGGAGGGGCAGACAGAGACAGACTGGTCTCCCAACTAGAAATGTACATTCTTGATAAGTAATAGGGTGTGATACTTTGTATCTTTTTTTCTCAAGGCTGACACTTTACCACTTGAGTCACAGCTCCAATTTTTACTTTTGTATCTTTACTGGTTAGAGAAGGTAGACAAAATGGTTTTTGTTTGTTTTCGATACAGTTGTGGGGCCTGAACTCTGGGCCTGGGCACTGTCCTTCAGCTCTTCAGCTCAAGGCTAGCACTCTACCACTTGAGCCACAGCACCACTTCTGGCTTTTTTTCTTTTTACTTATGTGGTGCTGAGGAATCGAACCCAGGGCCTCAGACATGCAAGGAAAAGGCTCTACCACTGAGCCACCTTCCCAGCCCCAAGGTAGACAAAATGGCTGTATTGTTTTACTCATTCAACATTTGGGTTCCTAGTGTGATGGGTGGATACAATGTTTATCACTGGGGATGCCCTTATGACTAGTGGAAAGATCCTGTGAGAAAACTTTCTGGGACTTGAACTTGGAGCCTTGCACTTCCTAGTCAGAAGCTCTACTACTTGAGCCAGCCATGCCTTCAGCCAATTCATGTAGGTTATACTTTTATTTTTCTCTTTTCTCAGTGTTCACATTCAAACCCAGGGCTTCAGTGCTCTACTGCAGAACTATATCACAGACCAGCCTCTTGGTGATTTTTCTCTTTTTTAATTGTTTTTGAGTCTAACTTTTTGTTTAAAAATTGCATAATTAGTTGTACAGTTTTATTGTGGTATTTGTGACGTATAAGTAATATACTTTGATCAAATGCACACCCCTCTATATTAAATGCTTTTATTTTTGACTGCTATGTCTATAATACTTTTTTTTTTTGTCGGTTGTGTGGCTTGAACTCTGGGCTTGGGTGCTGTCCCTGAGCTCTCCAACTCAAGGTGAGCATTCTGCCACTTGAACCATAGCACCACTTCTGGTTTTCTGGTGGTTAATTGGAGACTTGCGGAATTTCCTGCCCAGGCTGGCTTTGAACCATGATCCTCAGATCTCAGCCTCCTGAATAGCTAGGATTACAGGTGTGAGCCACCGGCACCCAGCTCTATAATACTTTTGTTGTAACCACATGTTCCTGAAAATATAGAAGGTACAATCTCTTTTCCTTTTTTAGCACAGGCATGATATTTATTCAACTCCTAGAACACAGGAAAGCCAGAAAAGATCATGGATAAATGTCTTTCTTCAATTTTGAGTTGAGGATTTTTTTTTGTCAGTCTTGGGCTTGAACTTGGGGAACGAACGAGTGCTGTTGCTGAGCTTTTTTGTTCAAGGCTAGCACTCTTATCACTTTGAGCCACATCACCACTTCCAGTTTTCTGGTGGTTAATTGGAGACAAGAGTCTCACAGACTTTCCTGCCTGGGCTGGCTTTGAACTGCGTAGCTAGGATTACAGGCGTGAGCCCTCAGCACCTGGCATAAATTTTTGGTATATGCATTGTTTTCTATGTTGATCCATAAGCAATACATCTGTTTGCATTTTTCTCCAAACAAATACAAATGTAGCATTAAGAAACATTGCCTCAAGCATTGCCTCAAGCATGGTTCTACTTTGAAATTCTGTTTTCCTCAGTTGCATCATAACTTTTCTAACTATCATGACAGAAACTTGGTGTCATCTTTGACTTTTATTCCACTTTACAGATAATTGTCTTACCCATCAAATTTTGCTGCCATTACACGTTCCTTTCTTATCTTCATTCCCTCTGTGGCTCTCAGTCCTTATCTCCTTACCACTACAGTGTGGCAATATTCCAATTATTCTAGGTTATGGCCTCTTTCTTGGCATATCCTGCATAAAACTATATAAGCCATAATCCAACCATCTTATTATATTCTTGTATTTCTAAAAATGAGTTAATAGCACTTGTAGTTAACTACATCAAAATTATCTATGAGAGCTGGGAACTGGTGGTTCATGCCTATAATCCTAGCTACTCAGGAGGCTAAGATCTGAGGAATGTGGTTCAAGCCAGCCTGGGCAGGAAAGTGCATGAGACTCTTATCTCTAATTAGTCACCAAAAAATGCTGAAAATGGAGTTGTGGCTCACGTGGTAGAGGGATAGCCTTGAGGGGAGAAAAAAAAAGCTCAGAGATAGCCCTTAGGCCCATGAACTGGCACATGCACGCGTGCGTGCGGATACACACACACACACACACACACACACACAAATGATCAGTTCTGAGCAAAACAAGGGATGAGTATATATATTTGGGACATATATACAAGGGACATACATACTTTGATTTTGCTTCTTTTGCTTTCAATTCAACATACATGAGAAAATTCTGAGTTAAAATCAAGAGTTTCCATGTAACCCAAATTGCCCTGGCTTTGGCTTTCAACTGCTTGCAGACAGTCCAACCTCCTGCAAAGTACATCCCTGGCTCAATTATTTCCTTACACCCCATGAGGAGTCCACACCTGTTCACAAACAAAGCCAGTCCTGTGATATTCTACCAGGTGCTGCATCTACTCCATGCTGCTTTAGCAGATGCTCAACTGTCCTGGTGGTGGCAGAGATGCCTGCTTGGGAACAGAGGGAAATAACCTCTTCCTTTTTATTGTAGCCCTAATAGGCCATCGTGTTAAGGAAATAGTTCTCTTAATCTTGCTTATGCAATCCCTTTTAAATGTGGGAATTAAATATGCATCCAGGTAGGTTATACCAGGAATGAATTCAAGAAATGCATTCCATTACTTTCAACCAAGAATCTCTACTCCCGAGTCTTATGCCAGTTTGTTGTTGGATCAGATATATCATGCTTACATTCTTCTTTCCTCAAAATTTATCCTGCTAGGGGTTGGAGGTATATATAATTCAGTGGCAAAGTGTTTAGCAAGCATGCAACCCTACATTCAAACCCCAGTATTGGGGGAAAAAAGTAGGGGGGGGTGGAGAAAGGAGGAGAGAGAGAGAAGGAAAAAAGAAAGAGAGAGAGAGAAAGAGACAGAAAAAGAAAGAAAGGAAGGAAGGAAGTTAGTTCTGTTCTGCCAACTTATCACTGTGACAAATATCTGTCAACTGCCACAATTGTTTTCAAAGTATGGATTTTTGTATTAGCAGTTAAATGTTAAAAAATGAAAAATTTGGGGGCTGAGGGTGTAGATTAAATGCTTGCCTAGCATGGTCAAGGCTCTGGAAATTAAATAAATAGTCTGATTAAACCTGCAGAATCAGGAACATAGTGCTTTAAGACCTGGATCGCCTGTGATTCTGCTCCATGTAAAGTTTTATCATCATTTGTCTAGTACTAGGGAAGAAATCTCTATCTACATTTTTGGTAAATAATCTTCAGCAAAAGACAGTTAAAACAGTTTCTGAACTTACCTTCTACATCCAATGTTGACATTACTCTCCCCAAATTCTTCAAGTGTTTGCCTTTTAGTCAATTTCATCTAAGCACGTGCCTTTGAGCACTATGTGTGGATAGATTTATCTTTCAAGTTATGACAAAGACTATATCATCCTGATCTCAAATTGCATTTGTGTTCTGTCTCTCCCATGTTTGTTTTTGGCATCAGTAGGGTTTAAACTCAGGGCTTTGCACTCCAATGCTTAACCCATGCCTCTAGACCTTTTCCAGTTACTCTTAAGATAAGATTTGGCTTTTTGTTGAGATTGGCCTAGACCACAATCTCCCTATTTATACTTCTTCCTATTTTCATCTCATCTATGTCTGGACTAGCCTTCAGCCCTGATCCTCCGATCTGTACCTCCTGGGTAGTAGGTAGGATTAGAGTCAGGAGCCACTAAAATCTGGCTTTCTTTTTTCATGCTAAATCAATCTTCTGTCACACGTTAAATATTCAGGTAGTTTAATTTTATTTATTGTTTTTCACTTATAATGTATAATGTAGTTGGTTGTGGTAGTGCACACTCATAATCCCAGGACTTAAGAAACTGAAGCAAGAGTACTGAGAGTTCAAAGCAAACTTTGGCTACATAGTGATTTACACCCTGTCTCAGACCAAAACAAAAACAAACAACCCCCCCCTACAAAAGTTTAGCAATATACAATTAATATCTCTTTTCCCAAAGGTACAGGAGATTGAATGTAGGGCTTCAGGCTTACTAGGCATGTGTTCTATTACTTGAGCCACACCTCCAAATCCAATTTCTTGATAGAAAGCCTAAACATATTTACTTTGGGAAAATTAGAAAGTCCCATTTTTCACAGGCTATTATTGAATCAATGGTACATCCAACCATCAAGGGCATTTTATAATCAAGGAAATACATTTTCTTTTCTGTTTATTTGTTGACATTGACTTTCCAAAACAACTCAGTCAAAAGTCAGGCACCATAGTCTGCAGCTTTATTTTAGTTTAGTTCATTTTTTTCCAGTCCTGGGGCTTGGACTCAGGGCCTGGACACTGTCCCTGAGCTTCTCTGGCTCAAGCCTAGCACTCTACCACTTGAG
The DNA here is from genome assembly GCF_000151885.1 of Dipodomys ordii. Taxonomy (NCBI): domain Eukaryota; kingdom Metazoa; phylum Chordata; class Mammalia; order Rodentia; family Heteromyidae; genus Dipodomys; species Dipodomys ordii. Next base: position 7,153,187 of record NW_012267227.1, read on the forward strand.
ACACAGTGCCACTTCTGGCTTTTCTTGCATATGTAGTGCTGAGAAATTGAATCCCCTTAGGATTTCATGCATGCTAGGCAAGCACTCTACCACTAAACCACATTTTTGGGAGGTTAAGAGTTTGAGGCCAGAGTAGCCAAAATAGTGGTACCATGTTTCAACAACAAATGAATCAAATAAACAAACAACCAGATATACCCAACTGAGTCTTTTATTTCATAATACCCCTTATTATGAGAGCAGTTGTCAAACTTTGGTGTCATTAACTCGGTGGGAAGCCTTCTAAAATGTCTGTTTCTGGGCTCCACCCCAGGAATTCTGATTCAATGAAATTGGAAAAAAGCCCAGGAATCTGCAGTTTCAATAAGCATCCTAAATGATTTCAATTCAGGTATTCCATTGGTCATTCCATTGCAAAACACTAATCTAGGACAGTGTCAGATAATAACCACTTGCATTGTTGGGAAGTATAGTTGGTAATTGTTAATAGTCATAATGTAAGAATTATGATCCATTTGGCTTATACTTCTAATAACAACCTCCATAACTATATATTGAATATTTACAATGTAGTTCTTTGGGGGCATAGAAGAGAATATTAAGCATGCTCACATAGAGGCAGTGTGCTGCCGCAGGAAAGAAGATAAGACCTGGAATCAGAACCTAGTTCAGTCATTTACTAATTTTACAAGCTTAGGGAGATCAACTTACTTGATTTCAATTTCTACTTTTTTTGTTTTTGTTTTGGTTTTGGTAAAAGGACAAAGAAAAAAGGCAAGGGGAAATCATTAGCATAAATGATTTGCTATATGGTTTTGTAAATGAAATGAGAAATCGCCAATAAAAGGTTTATAACCTATGGAGAACTTTTTGAATATATTGTGATTCTGTGTAATGCTGTTTATGTATGCTATCTTTGGTCTCTGGATATTCTGAGAGTTTCTATAAAGTAACAAACACATGATTCATTACAAATGATGGATACTAGTAAAACAGATTTTGAACTACAATGTAATTGAAATTACTGGAGCCACAGGAGTATAGGAAAATGAACTCCAAGGACTTTTTGGTCTAGTACATAAAGTGGAAGTCACAGATTCCAATATGGAATGGGATTCTATGGGCCTGAGTGACATTAGACAAGCCCAGTCCAAAGAGGGCAGTCTCTGCTCACTTCCTGCCAGCTGATTGCAAGAATCCAGGTCTTCTTGACCCTTGAAGTTTTCAAGAACAATTGCTATCCTGGATGTACCAGGAAAACTCCCAGATGTTGACTATCTTGATGAATAATTAAGAAAATTAACTGAAAGTCAAGCCAAATATATCTGCAAATACAATTTGGTTTTTGAGCTATCATGTTGCAATCTATACAGGCTAGGTTAGTACTTCTAAGCAGAAAGGAGAGACAAAAGACATGGAGAGGGAAATGTTTAAGATTCTTTTGACATTCTCAAAGGCCGATGAAGTTAACCGTAAGACCAAGGGAAGAGGAAGAGAGAAGACTAATCACTGGAAGTAGAGCTGTGGCTCAAAGTGGTAGAGCACTAGCCTTGGGCAAAAAAGCTCCAAGACAGTGCCCAGGCCAGGAGTTCAAGCCCCACAAAAAAGACTAGGCAAATGAGTTTATTTTGGGGCAGCCCTTCAATATTTGATTGAGATATCAAGATTTTTAGAATGTGAAAGGGCGTTCCTAGTTTTTGAATAAATTAGTGGAATAAAGCCTATTTTAATACTGAAGTTCAATAGGTATGTGCTGGTTATATATTTGCTAAATAGTGAGGTCCTGATTTTAAAACCCCTACAATGTGTTTTTTGTACCTATCTTCAAGAATTATGGGGGCTAGAGGTATAGCTCAGTGTTATAGTGCTTACATTGATGTGTGAGGCCCTAGATCTGATCCCTATCACCAGAAAAAGAAAAGGGATGAACTTATTTATTTCGGATGCTGAGAATCAAACCCTGGGCACCACACATGCTAAGCAAACACTGTATTACTGAGCTACCACTCCTGTCCAGGAAAGATATTTTTGTGGTGTCCAAACTGGACCTCAATCTCTTGCTTTGCTTTTTTGCTCATGGCTGGTGTGCTCTACTCCTTGAGCCATGGCTGCAGCCTGCATGCTTTACTGGTTAGTTGGAGATAGAGTCTCTTAGACTTTCCTGCCTGTACAGGCTTAGAATCTCGATCCTCAGATCTCCTCCTCCTGAGTAGGTAGTTTATAGACACAAACTACCAGCACCCTGCTTCACCATTGGATTAGTTATAAAAACTTAAATGTAAAATTCTGTGTAACACATAATTATTAGAATTATAGAAAATACTGTACAACAGGAGAACCATGAGATACCTAGAAGTTGACAGCATCTCTGTAGAACAGTACAAATCATGTGATATCCAAGTAATGTCTGCAGAAAACTTCCTAAGATTGCATTTTTTGTTTTTTGTCTGTCGTGGGGCCTGAACTTTGGGCTTGGGTGCTGTCCCTCAGCTCTTCAGCTCAAGGCTAGTGTTCTATCACTTGAGCCACAACATGACTTCTGGTCTTTTGCTTTTTGCTTATGTGGTGCTGAGGAATCGAACCCAGGGCCTCATGCATGCAAGGCAAGTGCTCTACCACTGAGCCACCTTCCCAGCCCTGAGATTGCATTTTTTTTAAAAGAAAAAAGCACTGCATTCTTGCCTCTGTTAATTCCATATATTTCATTAGAAATGAATGAGCACTATTAATAATGATGGTTTTGGAATTTGAGTCTAAAATATGGAATAAAATTACAACAATCTATTTCTGAAACCTAGAATTAAAGACATACTATTTTTATTTTTTTGTGTGTTAAAAGCATACTTTTGTCTCATGTCAGTGATATTAAGTTGCGTAAGATATACAGAGCAAAATATAGGAATTTATTGTTTGTAATAATATTTGTAGTGCCTTAAGCTAGCTCAGGGCAGATGCCAAATAGGCGAAGACTAACCTAATTAAGAACCATCAATGAGTTCTAGCTCACGAAACATGAATGTAGAGAATCAACGTGAGTTGCTGAGCAAATGAACATGAGCTTTGGAGGAACTGGAGAAGAGACAGACGAAGGTTTTCTGCACAGATGGGTTGGGACAGAGTGGTGGTAATGGGGTCATTTTTCTGGTCTGTAGATTAAAGACTGTCTGGCTTTTACAAAGGCCTAGTCTGTGACATTAAATTGCATGGAGAGGTCAGAAAAGTATCCCTTAAGCCTGATGTCTTTTCTTTCTGGTGGCAGCCGGAGGGATCTATCAGTTATGTCCCCACCACTGGTGGCTGTCGCGGTTTAGAATTGAAGCTAGCGGGGACTGCTTTTGTTTACATGGTGGCCGTGGTGCGTCACGAGAGGCAGAAAAAAAGAAACAAAACCTCCGTTTCTTGCAAAGGAGTGGAACACAGTCCCTCTTCCCCTTCTCACTCCCATTTTAGCTTAGGTGAAGTCCTCAGCACCTGTAAGGCTCACCCTAGAGCTTTCACACCGTGAACAAGCCGTCCCGCTCTGAGGGTGGGGCTAGGAGAAACCCCGCCCACAAACCCCGCCTCCTAAATCCAATCCCAGCTCTCCGCCGGCGAACAGGAAGCAGCGGCCGGCCGAGCGGCCCGGGAATTGGACACTGTGCGCACGCGCGCGCCCCTGGGGCACCTGGGGGAGGGGGAGGAGCGGGGAGGTAGGGGCGCGGCTTCGCGTGCGGATTGGGCGCGGGCGTATCACGTGATGAGGAAGGAGGCGGAGATCCGGGACACGGCGGGGAAGACAGGGAGGGAGGGGGGGGGGAGAAAAGAGAAGAGGCCGGGAGGAGGGAGGGAAGGCAAACGGGGAAGGGAGGAAGGAAACGGAGGAGGGGGGGGAGGGAGGTCCCTGTTTTGGTGGAGCTGGAGAGCGTTGCCGGCCCCTGAAGTGGAGCGAGAGGGAGGTGCTTCGGCGTTTCTCCTGCCGGGGGAGGTCCCGGCTTCCCGCGGCGGCTCCGGACCAAGCCCCTTCCACAGCTTCTCCCTCCGGATCGATGTGCTGCTGTTAACCCGTGAGGAGGCGGCGGCGGCGGCGGCGGCGGGCGGAAGATGGTGTTGCCGAGAGTGTTAATTCTGCTCCTGTCGTGGGCCGCGGGGCTGGGAGGTGAGACACGACCGAGACCTCCTCCTCGTCCCTCTTCTCTCCCCCCCACCTCCCGAGCGCCAGGGCGCC
>NW_012267227.1:7157544-7164490 GCF_000151885.1 Dipodomys ordii
CGGGCGCGCCGCGCTCGCCGCTCGCTATTGTCCCCCGCGCCGGGACCGCGTTCTCAGCGGTGGCGGGCAGAGGCGGCAGCGAGCCTCCCGGCGAGGCCTTTCCCCCCGGTCCTCCCCTCCTCCTCCTCCTCCTCCTTACCTCCCCCCACTTCCCCGCCCGGCGGCACCGGAGAAGCAAAGTCGGGGAGCTCGGGGTCGTCCGTGGAAGCCCAGGCCGGGCGTCCGCAGCCTTCCGGAGGGCGCGGACAGCTGTCGCGGGGCTGTCGGCTGCTCGCCGCCCTCGATCGCCCTCCTCACCTTCCTCCCCCCAGCTGCCCCTCGGCCGGGTGGCCGATGCCGGGAGTCCGCTCTTCCGCGCAGGCTCGTGGGAAGTTGGCGATGTGTGCGGCCCGGCTCGTTGTATTGTTTGGTACCCAGCGTGACGATCCAGACGGTGTCCCCCTTCTTCCAGCCCCCCCCCCTCCCATCTGCGGTGGGGCCGCCGGTGGAGTGGGCGGCCGTCAGTGTCCGCTGGTCCCACACCGATCCTTGGTGCCCCGTGTGGCCCGGCACCGAGTGCCCTAGTGTGTTTTGGGGGAGTATTTGGTTGGGGGCGAGAGCTCTGGAGGGTGTGTGTTCTGTGATCAGGGAAAACCATTTTTGTCGCCTTAGGGGAAAAGGGTTTGCTGGGGGTGAAGGGCAAGTTGTCTCGGGGTGTTCCGTGATCTGTTGGCTGGATTGAATCTCTTTGGAGCAGAAGGACGGACCGTGGAAGTGACCCGACTTGGCAGAGTTTAAGAAAACTTGCAGGTGCAATCCCGTGGATTGTCAAAACAATGTCCCGTCTCCCCCTTCCCTCCTTCCCCCCCCCTCCCTGCCCTCAAATTGGAGGTACCTTGGCTTAGGGTGTCATTTCTGGGCGACTCGAGTTTTGAAGGCAATGATTTTTAATTTCCAGTGACAGTCTTTTGCTCTGTATAAGATGGTTTATTTTAGGTAAGCTTTTGACTTGTCCCGTAGGAGACTTGAAATCCTTAAAGTGTGCTCATCCTGAAAGTATCCTTAAAGCATTGACTCCAACGCTTGGGATGAGTATCTGTAGCCTCATTTGATAATTGAGAAAATACCTAATTATTTCAAGTATTGTTCTGTTTTATTCCTTTGTTCTCTTGACTTTATAACTTCTATCCTGTTTCTGCTTAGTCTGAGGCTGGTATTTGTGTAGGCAGACTTTTGTTGTAGTTTGTAGTGTTCATTTGTTAGATGCACATTTTAGACTCAAAGCTGAGACTACATAGTTTTAAAGTGATCAAGGTTGGAGATTCTTTATAAGAACTCTTTCACGTAACATTCGTATTTATGTTCTAATTGTGGCTTCCAACACTTGTCTGGCTGTTTTTACTTTGTCTGATTATAGTCAGGAGTTAGACCTATTATTCTCCACGAAGTAATAAAAGACAAGTAGGGGGGACACTTTACATGACTAATGAATAATGCTTTTTATTAGAGGTTGAAAACAAACTGGTGACTGAAAAAAAAATAAACATAAGACCCTTACGGAGAAATTTAGTACTGAACTTTGAACTCAGGACCTTGGACTTGTGGCAGGTCTTTTCCTACTTGAGACATGCCCCCAGTCCTTCTTCGTAATTTTTTAGTACATGGACATATTTGTAATCTTATTGTACAAGTTTGGTTGTTTGTAAGATGTTTGCGAGATGTATATTTGAGTATATTCAAATTGAATATGTATTGATTTTAGCAGGTGAGATAAATGAATCTTTTATGTAAGATTAGGAGATGGTGTAGATATAGATTTGACTTTATAAATCCTTCAGGTTAATAAACTGTTAGTTGCTTTTCCCTTTCCAATCCATCAGTCACTGAGTGTTTTCATACCTATGTTTGGTACAGGATGCTGGAAAGAAGTAAAGTGTTTAGAATCACGAAACAAATTTCCTAATAATGTTTGTTCTAACATGGCACATCCGTGTTGTTTCTGTAAAAGGATGGAATACCTTATTTCTGTAGTTCAACAAGTGTCTGGATAGAATTATCCTTATATCTTCATTATTTAATAAATTGTAACTTATAAATAGTTATTATTTGGAACTTTACTGATTAGATAAAGGTAAAAAATTGTATGGTGTATATTACATTCCTTTTTTCTTTCTTTTTTTTTTTTAAATAAAAGACTAAGTTCCCAAGCTAATTAAGTACTCAAACTCAATGTCTTGCACATGATAGACAAGCACTCTACCACTGAGCTCCATCTCCAGCATCTCCCTAGTGATCTTCCTTTCCAGTAACTGGTGTTGGGACTTGAACACCTGGCCTTTCTGTCTTGCCTGGCTTCCTTTATTGCTGGCATTCTACCACCTTAGCCACACTTTCACTTCTGGCTTTTTTGCATGTTAACAAACCAGAGATAAGAGTCTCTCAGATTTGACTGCCTGGGCTGGCTTTGAACTTGTAGTATTCAGATTTCAACCTTCTAAGTAGATAGAATTTTAGACATGAGCCATCATTGACCTGCTGGGTTTATTTTTTAAATGCAGAAATACTAGTGTTAAGGTGTTTACCTTTCTTTTTGAAATTACTTGCTGTGTTTGAGAAATCAAAAGATAGTTGTAATAAGATAATGTTTTGGTTTGATAGTCACCTATGAAATACTGGAGTATGATATACTTTTGTATGAAAGAAATGTGGTATAAGTGCTGTGCTTGTACCATACACTATAGGAATAAGTGGTTTGGAAGTTTGGCTGAAAGAGTTGAAATTATTAAAGTTTTAGCTTAAAACTTTTTTTTTCTAACTTCTAACAACAAGTTAGTGTCTCTGAGATTAAGGAAAGAAGTCTTTGTAAGGAACTCTGGCTCTATCTCTTTAATTAGAGTTCAAAAGTTCAGTAAAAGCTCTGTCACCTTAACAAGGCCCATTTCTAGATATCCCCTCCATGAACAATATTTTCTCTGTGTACGTGTGGGACCTCTGTTGGAAGGGGTTGAGGGGCATGGCCATGGCAGGCACTGCTTATTTCAAATGTGCTTTTAGTAAGACCTAAAACTTAATCCTTCAAGGGTGTATGGTGTTGATCTCACTGAAGTTTTCCTAGATTCTGGGGTTAAATGTGTGGGATATAGGTGTAAAGGACATTTTTCTGATGCCTGTTAAATATCTGAAGCCGTTCCTGGGAATTTCACTTTTCAACACTTAAGAGACAGGGCAGCACTTTGCAGTTGAGCAAATGGAAGCTTGAAGGGATAATTATTACAGCATCATCTACTGCTGAGTGGTGAAATAGAAGTTCAAACCACGCCAGAGGGTTTGCAAAGTCCAAGGTTTTTTTTTTTTTTTTTTTGTTCTTTGTTTTTCTTTTAAAGTTAGGGCCTGGGTACTCTCCCTTAGCTTTTTCTCTCAAGGCTGGTGCTCTTATTAGTTGAGTTCCACAGCTCCACCTCCAGTTTTTTGGTGGTTAATTGGAGAGAAGAGTCACATGGACTTTCCTGCTTGGGCTGGGCTGGCTTTAAACCTCAATCCTCTGATCTCAGCCTCCTCCTGAGTGTCTAGGATTACTGGTGCCCAATGTAGTGTTTGTGATTTTTTATGTTTTACTCACTCTTTTTCTTTCTTGATTTTTTTTTTTTTTTGTGTGTGGTAGGGCTTTCACACGTGCTAGGCAGGTATTCTACTGAGTGGGCTTCACTCCCCGTCTGTTAGACACTCTCTCTCTCTCTCTCTCCTTGTTTTTGTAAGTTGAATTTTCCTAATCTGGAAATAGAAACAGTTCAGATTTTAGATTTGCAGAGATGAGATGCTTACCTAGTAGAGTCTATGCAAATATTCCACAATTTGAATTCTAGCATCACATGTTTTAGATAAGCTTATGGGAAACAGTTTGTAGATTGTGTTTTTTGTCAGTTGTGGAGCTTGAACTCAGGGCCTGAAATCTGTCCCTGAGCTCTTTTGCTCAAGGCTAGTACTCTACCACTTTGAGCCACAGCACCACTTCTGGTTTTTGACTGGTTAATTGGAGATAACACTCTCAAGGGGACTTTTCTGCCTGAGCTGGCTTTGAACTGTGATCTTCACATCTCAGCCTTCTGAGTAGGATTATAGGTGTGAGCCACTGGTGCCTGGCTAGTTTGAAAATTTCTAAGAAAAAGTGATGGGTTATGATTTCACCACATCTCTCTATCTCAGTGAGCAAATAAGAGGCTATTTCTTTTTTATTGGGATGAGAACCACAGAAAAAATGAGTTGAGGGCCATAGAGTAAAAACTAATTTAGCCCTTTCTCTTTTGGGATATAAACAGAAACTCTGCTTTTGATATGAAGGAAATGAAATAGAGCAATATATTTAAGAGTTACATTTTTCTGTCATTTGAATATTACTGTATAACAAGTCTCTGAGAACAGACTTAAAATTTTGGCTATTTTAGGTAGAAGTTTTCCTAAAATGTATTGTTTGCTGTCATCTGAAAGCATATTAAATTTAGTCTTTGCTTAAATGTTTGAGGTTTAGTATAAGAAAAACTTGGTTTGGGGACTGTATTATTTCTGTTTTTAATATTTCTAGGACGTATTGAAATGGTATGGCAATTTATCATTTTTCTGAATTTATTCTAATTATGCTTTTGCATTTTGTATCTAATTTTAACAGTTTTGTCAACTTTTTGGTTAGGTTCTTTGGGTCTCTTAAAAAAACTTGAGGATGCCACCTTCTAATTAGTTTCTAATTTTTTCCCCCAAGAGAATGCTAAATAATCATACTTGCATGTGAAGTACAAATAATTAAGTGCCAACTCTTCCATGGGGAAAATACAAGTCTTGGTAGTTTTGCCTTTTTTTTTTTAATGTTTATGTTTTATCTTTATAAAGTTCAATATTGAAGGTGTTTTAGTCACTCTGAACAGCTGGGGTGAAGTTGTATTCATGTGCTTGCTGATTAGAGTGGGCCAGGATAGAATGGAGTGTGAAAACTGATAAATAACCTTGAAGAAATAACAGATAAAGCCATGTCTTAGATCTGAGTCATGAGTACTCTGGTTTTAAACTATTGCGCTACATTATTGATAGTCAGCATACCCTAAAATGTCCAGTTGTAATACTACCTATAGGAATGCAAGCTGCAAATTAAGAAAGCCTTTTTCTATACTTAAGGAAATTCAGTAAAAGATGGCAAAGGCTCCTGATTCTGTGTTTGTTTTATTTTTGGTTTGCCGTAAATGGCTCTGTTAACAGTTCCTGTGTGTTCCAGCTCTTGAAAAAAATTGTATTAGAGTTATTGTTTTAGTTTACTTTTTTTTTTTGGTGGTGGTAATGGAATCTGGGACCTTATGTTCTACCGCTGAGCTATACTCCTCAGCTCTGGTCTTTTAATTATATTACATTATGATATTTAAAAAACATTTGCTCATTTGCTTTTACTCTTACCGTGTTGCTTCAGCTGGTCTCAAACTTGTGGGTACAAATGATCCTCCTGTCTCAGCCTTCCAAGTAGCTGGGATAACAGGCAAGTGCCTTCATGCAGGGATATATTTTTGGAATGGCCTCATTTAAAATATAGTCTCTGTGAAGTACCAACAGTGTAGTTTGTGTGTGTGAAGAGTGTTGGAGCAAGGCAACAGCAGTTATTGGCATAATTGCTAACACAAAGTTTCAGTGAGAAACCTATGTGAACAATAATTGGGATAGATAAATTGTAAACAGGAAAGACTGTGGATAGAGAAACATTGTGGTTTCAAATCTGAGCCTCAAACTCAAAATCACTACATCAGACCTTCCCAGTTGTAGAAATGTTCACAGGGGGCAGCCATGTGACAACTTGGTAAAGAGCCAGTTATTTGGTGGTGTTGTTTTTGTTGGTCTTAATTTTAGGAGCAGTAGATTTATTTAATGGCTGACAATGATTCTTCCAAGCAACTCTAAAAAGTCTGCTCTTTCTGAAATAACAGTAGCAGTGGCAAATCTTCCCAGCCCCATACTCTTCTTTTGCACTGGGTGAACTGCATGATATAGAATATATAGTTCCAGTTCCATATTGTAGTTGCAGGTGAAACAAAGATTCACTACACTGCAGGGACCTTAGGCAGTTAAGAAAGGCCTCTTGAGATAAGAGAGACAATATAGTTGTAGTAAAGTGCTTGTAGATTTCCTTTCCTGGCATATTTAGGCTATGATATAAAATCAGAAATACGAACAGTCATGGTAAGCAGGATTTTCATGATCTGGTCCTAGGCCATGATAACTATGCAGTAAAATACTATGGAATGTTGGTTGGTCTCAATATTGAGGAGTTGAGATGTAATACAATAAAAAATAAATTAGCCAGTTAGAGAATTGGGTGATTGAGTCCTAGAGCAGTTATTGTAGAAGTAAATATAAAAAAAGAAATGGTATGGAAGGAAAACTGGTGAAACTTAGCAAATGTTTAATGTGATGCTTACAAAATTTATTGAGGGCTCACTTGTATTGAATTTAGATCTTAGAGGCTTTTACGTTGGAGAGTATAGTAGTTTCATAAAACTTTGAAACCGTAGACTTTGAAGTTGAAAATATCTTAAGATTTTGAGTGTAGCTAGAAGAATGTGAGTTGGCATGCCCACCAGAGCTTGGATTTTACCTGACCTGTATGCTCATACTCGGGAACTCTTGAAATATTCTTCACAACTCCTCAGTAATTTGTGGCTAGTTAGCTGGGAAACACAATTCCCCATTATTATCTTTCCCATGTGCTATATTTTCTTTTTTTTTTGGTCCGGTCATGGGGTCTGAACTCTGGGCCTGGGCACTATTCCTCAGCTCTTCAGCTCAAGGCTAGCGCTCTACCACTTGAGCCACAGCGCCACTTCTGGCTTTTTTTTTTTCTTTGTGCTTATGTGGTGCTGAGGAATCGAACCCAGGGCCTCATGCATGCAAGGCAAGCGCTCTACCACTGAGCCACCTTCCCAGCCCCCATGTGCTA
>NW_012267227.1:7164985-7193765 GCF_000151885.1 Dipodomys ordii
CTTTTTTCTTTTTGCTTATGTGGTGCTGAGGAATCGAATCCAGGGCCTCAGGCATGCAAGGCAAGTGCTCTACCACTGAGCCACCTTCCCAGCCCCCTCATTGCTCTATTTTCATAAATATGTACAGAATATTTAAAACATGTTCATACTCCTCTTTGCCTTCTCCTTTAACTTTCTCCTGCTGGTTTTTGCCTCCAAACAATTTCTATATTTTTATACTTCAGTTATTGATTTTTTAAAGTCTAGTTTCTGAATGAGAGAGAGAATGCAATTACTTGTCTTTCTCAGTCTGGCTTACTTTGCTTAACATATTAATCTCTAATTCCATCTATTTTCCTGAAAATCACATAATTCCAGTCTTCTTTATGGCAGAATAAGACTCTATTGTTTATATATGCACATTTTCTTTATCTTTCTTTAGAACCTCTTAGTTACAAAATACAGATAAATCCTATGTTTAGTAGTTGAAATACTAGAATATCATTATTAGCTATTAGAAAATGGAATTTAAGAAAGCCTGTAATTCCTTTTCCAAGTGTTATCCATTTTTTTTCCATTATAGTTTCTCTGTATAATCCAAGCTAGTTTTACATTTGCAGTTCTTTTGCCTCACTTTCTGAGTGCTAAAATTACAGGCATGCACTATCACATCTGACTTTTATCCCTTTTTAATAGTAATCATTTAGTCTTTTGAAATACCTATCATGAATTTACTTCATACTATTTGTACAGTTTTGTGTCCTCTAGCAAATAATGTGTTGAAATGTGCATTCAAAGAAGACACAGCTTTTCTTTTGTCTTTTTTTGCCAGTACTGGGGCTTAAACTCGGTCTGGGTGCTATCACTGAGCTTTTTCCACTCAAGGCTAGCTCTCTACCACTTTGAGCTACAGTGCCATTTCCAGTTTTCTGATGGTAATTGGAGATAAGAGTCTCAAGGACTTTCCTGCTTGGGCTAGCATTGAGCCCAGATCCTCTGATCTCAGCTTCCGGAATAGCTATGGGATTACAGGGATGAGCCTCAGATTTGAGATCTTATCCTGAGCATTTTTGTTTATATGTAGTACTTTACCACTTGAGCCACAGATTCACTTCTGTGGGTTTTTTTTTTTTTTTTTTTTGCTTTGTGATTTCACTTCTGTGGCGTTTCCTTATCTGTCCTGGCTTGTTTCATACTGTGATCCTCAGATCTCAGTCTTCTGAGTAGCTAGGATTGCAGTCAGAGTGACTGGAGCCCAGCTTAGACACAATATTTTATAAGTAAAATAAAATGAAACCATGTTAATCTTATTTTTGCTGTTTTTTTTCCCCTGTCTTATAGATGTCATTGCTTTTAACTTGAAGTTGCTTTATGGTGAATTTCATGATCAGTATCTTTACTATAATGGGAGTTTCAGAAGGAAGTGACTTTATACTTAGTCTCTGTTTTAGAATTTAGCATAATGCCTAACATATATCTAGATAATAAATGACTTTATTAAATCCACAGGGTTGCTAAGTACATTTATCAGTATAAATGGACTGCACTTTTTTTTTTTTTTTTGGTCGGTCATGGGGCTTGAACTTTGGGCTTGGGCGCTGCCCCTGGGCTCTTCAGCTCAAGGTAAGCTCTCAACCACTTGAGCCATAGCTCCACTTCCAGTTTTCTGGTAGTTTATTGAAGATAAGGGTCTCACGGACTTTCCTGTCCAGCTGGCTTTGAACCGTGATCCTCAGATCTCAGCCTCCTTAGTAGCTAGGATTACAGGCGTGAGCCACCAGCACCCAGCTTGGACTGGACTTTTGAATGCATGTTATATATCCATTTTCATTCATAGAACTTGTACTCTTTTGAAGTAGGCCTTCAGGTACTGGCCATCACTGTGTATAGAAGTAACTTCTTATATGAAACTAAAAGTTACAATTTTTGTTAAAATTAAAGTGTTCTTTTTTTGGGGAGGGAGGCGCAGTCCTGGGGCTTGAACCCAGGACCTTAGTGCTATCTTTGAACTTCTTTGCTTAAGGCTTGCTCTCTACTACTTGAGCCACAGCACCACTTCAAGCTTTTTCTGAGTAGTTTATTGAGATAAGAGTCTCATGGACTTTTCTGCCTGGGCTGCCTTTGAACTGTGAACCTCAGATCTCAGCTTCCTGAGTAGCTAGGATTACAGGTGTGAGCCACTAGTGCTTGGCTTACAAAAAGTGTTTTTGTAATCAGAAAGTGACCTTCCCCATCAGTCTAGTGATGATGATGATGATGATGATGATGAAGATGATGATGATTTTATCAGTTGTGGGGCTTGAACTCTGGGCCTGGGCACTGTCCCTGAGCTCTTCAGCTCAAGGTGAACACTCTACCACTTAAAGCCACAGTGCTACTGCTGGTTTTCTGGTGGTTAATTGGAGATAAGAGTCTCATGGACCTTTTTTCCCTCCGACTGGCTTTGAACCACCATCCTCTGATTTCAGCCTCCTGAGTAGCTAGGATTACTGGCATGAGCCACTGGCACCTAGCAGTCCAATGTAGTATTATCAGAATCTGAAATGTGTAATAAGAGTGGGTGTTTTAATCCAGTAGAGTTGAGAGGACAGTTTTGGAGCCCGGCAATCCTTTATGCTTAGAAATTGCTTCTGAAACCAGAACTTCATGTTTGTTTTAAGGTTGTAAACTAATTTTTCTGCTACCCTCTAAAGTATACTTTGACCCAAATGATAGCAGGAATCTCCTGTTAATTCCAGGGTCTCTTGGAAGACCATGTAGTGGGTGGGGGTATAGAACAAGCTCTAGGGCAGTGATTCTTTTGTTGTTGTTGTTGTTGGTCGTGGGGCTTGAACTCTGGGCCTGAGCGCTGTCCTTCAGCTCTTCAACTCAAGGTAAGCACTCTACCTCTTGAGCCACAGTGCCACTTCTGGCTTTCTGAGTGGTTTGTTGGAGATAAGAGTCTCACGGACTTTCCTGTCCGGGCTGGCTTTGAACCACAATTCTCAGATCTCAGTCTCCTGAGTAGCTAGGATTACAGGTGTCAGCCACCAACTCCCGGCCAGGGCAGTGATTCTTAACCAAGAGGTAATGAGCACGTGTGTGTAGGGAAGGGTAAATAGACAATAGTGGAGTGGTGACTGGAGCCTTTTTTCTTCATTTTAATTTTTAAAAATTATTTTACCTTTTTATTAATGTATAATAATGGTACAAAGGAGTTTCATTTGATATTTCCATCCATGCATATAAGGTATTTTGACCAATTTCAATTCCTCCATTACTCTTTCCTATTTCTCCTTTTGTGTGCAAGTGAGAGAGTCATGTAGGCAGTTAAGTTATAGTGCCTTATGTGGCTCACACCTGTGTTTGTGTCTGTGTTTGTTTGAAATTGTCTTAATAGCGTTTCAGATCAGCGAGAAGTAAAAGCTAAAATACGTACATAGTTCCATCTTTGGGTTTTTATATCGTGTTTTATGAGTGGTAGAAATTTAATACATTCAATAGAATTAAATCATTCATGTTTTGTGTTCTATATGATAGATTTAGTTTGCAATGTATGAAAGAGCTACTTAGTTTCATTTCTGAGCCAGTGACCTTATTCTTTTTGTTTTTTTACAGTCTAGCTTATTTGAAACTGTGGGTGTGTTGAAATGTGCTTTTTATCTTGGCATGGCCCCCTATCTTGAACTTTCACTTGTAACTGGGAAGCGGAGATACTGGCTTCTAGAAATGGTTTGACTGGTTTCCAGTGAAGAAATGGATACCAGCTTGTTTGAAGCTTGTTTGTGGAAGCAGCTTATCTGAGTGCATTGAAGACACTTAAGTCCTGCTGAATATAGACCTAATGGATCCTGGATGGCTACTGTTGATATATATAGGTGAGGCTTTGTGGGTGGTACTTGGTGCTTTGAGATCAGCATGAGAATAACTGTCAAACATAAGCCTTCCTCACTAGTATGACATTTGAGGTGCAGTTGATTTAAGTAGAAAGGAAATACACTTTTATGCTTCGGGTACCCAATATTGATACTATAGAAGTGAAAACTCTGTTGGAAATGAGTAAAAGTAATTTTTTTGAGAAATGGAAATGTGCCAGCCTTAGCTTATTCTTCACACATCCTTTCTTTTATTTTAATTGAGTTTTTCTGTAAATAAGATTTGTAAGGCCAAGGGGCTGGGAAGGTGGCTCAGTGGTAGAGTGCTTGCCTTGCATGCCTGAGGCCCTGGGTTTGATTCCCCAGCACCACATAAGCAAAAAAGAAAAAAGCCAGAAGGGGTGCTATGGCTCAAGTGGTAGAGCGCTAACCTTGAGCTGAAGAGCTGAGGGACAGCGCCCAGGCCCAGAGTTCAGGCCCCACAACCGGACCCCCCCCCCCAAAAAAAAAAAAAAAAGATTTGTAAGGCCAAAACATTTTTGCACATTTTCTTCTGTCATTCTTAAGACTAGAATCAACTTTATTTTGGATGTAGATAAGAAGAAACTTTATCTACTAACACCCATATCATATCATCGTAATGACCCACCATCAGAAGGCTATACTCTTCCTTTCCCATTGGTGTTAATGAAAGGTTCATCTTATGGTATCTGACTTAGATTGGAGCAGATGTTTCTGAGTTTTAGAGTGAAGGGATAAGACGGTTGGGCTGGGAAGGTGGCTCAGTGGTAGAGTGCTTGCCTTGCATGCATGAAGCCCTGGGTTCGATTCCTCAGCACCACATAAACAAAAAAAAAGCCGGAAGTGGCGCTGTGGCTCAAGTGGTGGAGTGCTAGCCTTGAGCTGAAGAGCTGAGGGACAGTGCCCAAGCCCAGAGTTCAGGCCCCACGACCGGACCCAAAAAAAAAAAAAAGAAAAAAAGGGATAAGACGGAAGCTTTTACTTACTAGAAGGGTTCCATGGAAGTAAGATGCTGCCTCCTGTGAGATATGGAAAATAATAGTTGTTAGTATGGGGTACTTCCAGTATGCCAGGCACTGTTCTTAGGACATTTGATATAGTATATCTATATCTATATATAGATCACACAGATTTAAGCATACACATATTATGTATACACACACATAGATTTACATATACACACATAATCATGCACATAAATTTACATATGTATATAAATCCAAACTCATATACACATGTATAAGTACAACTACATAGATGTTTATGTAAATGCAAAATGCACACATAGATATATTTATACTTGCATAGATACATATATGTGTAAATCTGTGTGCAAATATGTGTGTGCACATTTGTGGTGCTAGGGATTTAAACTTAGGGCATAACACATGTCAGAGAATTGCTTTGCCATTGAGCTGTTCCCACAGTGCCATACTCAAGTGCTTTTTTGTTTTTACAGCAGTCTTACTATGTAGCTTAGGCTTTTACCTGTGACTCTTCTTGCTGCAGCCTCCTAAGTGCTAGGGTTACAAGTGTGTGCCTGGCTTTTCCCTCAGCTTAAAACCTTTTTTTTTTTTTAATTAAGATAACCTGTTTTCTCCATTGTATTGATCAGTCTAATTTTTTTCCTACCAGTTTTACAAATAAGCATTTGTTTGATATTCTTCACTTTCCCTTAAATTTTTATCTTAAAATTTTTTGTACTATTTTGGATGGCTAGAACTGTAAAATAGTACAATTAGCACTTGTATTTATTTTTACATAAATTATGATTTTTTTGTCATTTGTTTTACTACTCTAGTATATATTCATGTTTTTCCTGACCTATTTGTTAGTAAGTTGTACCCTGAAAATACTTTATTTTTGTCAGTTGTGGCTTGAACTCTGAGCCTGGGCATTGTCCCTCAGCTTTTCAGCTCAAGCCTAACACTGACACTTGAGCCATAGTGACACTTCCAGTTTTCTGAGTAGTTTATTGGAGATAAAGAGTCTCATGGACTTTTCCTGCCTTGGCTGGCTTTAAGCCACTATCTTCAGATCTCAGCCCTCTTGAGTAGCTAGGATTACAGGCATGAGCCACTGGAACCAGGCCCTGAAAATACTTTCTAGCTCCCAAGAGTAAGGATATTGTCCTACATAACTAACAAGATAATTATTATTACTATTATTATTTTTTGAGACAGTCTTCTTAGATAGCCCAAACTGGCCTCAAAATTGCTGTCCTCCTTATCTCTCTGCCTTCTAAGTGCTGAGATCACCAGGCATGTACCACTACCCCTAGGTACTTTTTTGCTTTTTTCTAGTCAAGGTCTTACTATGTATCCCAGGCTGGCCTCTAACTCATGATCCTTCTGCCTCAGTCTCTTAAAGTGCTGTTATAACAGGTGAGCACTATAATACCTGGCTTACTTTTTGCTTTGAAAGTGGGAAAATTCAGATTTCTACTTAGTAGAGTGCCTGCCACTGGGAAGCTTTTCAGTACAGGTAAAAATAACAAAAGAGAAAGATGAAATTGACAGAATAAATTGCAGAGTGAAACTTTTATGTAGAAACAGTGGCACCATATGTGATCTTGAGATTATCACATGGTTTTGGCCTATTCTGCTAAAGATATTGTTAAGGCTGAGCCTAAGCAAGATGTTAAAGTAGGGAGAAAAATCAATAATGGTTCAAACTGAAAGATATTTGCCACAGAGGTAAACTTAAATTGTCTGGAAACTCTCCTGATGGGAAGCTGTCATTTTCAACTGGTTTCAGATTGGAACATTTTACTCTATACTTATTTTTACCATTATCACTTAACACCTGTTTCTCTGTTGTTGAAGTCTTTTCATGGGAGCAGAAGGAATGAAAGGAGTTTTAAGGTTGTCATCTTATCTTTTTGTTATTGTTATTGTCTTGAGAATGGAGCCCAGGACCTTGTCCTTGTTGGGCAAGCATTGTACCCCTGAATTCCATGTCCCTGTTGTTCATTTTGCTCCAGGTCTATGTTTAGAGCTGATACTAGTTTCTCTTTATTGTTTTGTTTTTCACTCCTGGACTTGCATGCTGTGTTTATTTTTTATACAAGTTTATTTGATGTATATATAAGATTTAAGGTAGAGGAAGAAAAATAATCTATTTTGGAGTACACACCATATGTTTATTAAAATGGCAACAGACATTTGGAAGTAGTTTCTGTGTTTGTACTAGTACTTTTATTACCCCCTAATTTAATGATGGCATCCATATGTTTTTGTCTAGTCCAGATATCATTCTTGACTTCCAGACTTCAGTATCTCAACTGCCTGCGGACATCCCTGGTTAAATGTTTAATGGTCATCTCAAGTGTAACATGTCCCAAACCAAATGTCTGTTCCCCCTCATCTCCAATTCCTTTTCCTCATTAGTCTTTTCCAACTCAATAAATGGAAGCTCCAGTCTTGAAGTACTCATATCTAAAACGTGGAGTCATCCGTAATTCCTCTTTTTTTTTTTATCTGTGCACATAAAAGTTTGCACAACAGACCTGTCAGCCACTCCTTCACAGTATGGCAACTTTAATTCCACTGCTACTTCGTGTTGACATGAGCCAACATCCATTACTCTGGTAATTGTGAAAGGTGTGAGTCGTTCTTACTGCTTTGTCCCTTCAGTCTCTCTAACCCAGCAGTCAATGATCCTATTCAAAAGTTTGGCCTCACCTGGTCAGTGTATACTCTAAAATGGTTAAAATGATGGCCTTTAGTAATGTGAATTTTACCTCAATTAAAAAAAGATGACAGCAAAAGGAGAAGAAAATACATCTGTTGAGTGGTATACCACTGTCAGTAAAAAGGCAAAGCCCCCAGTCTTAGATCTATAAGCTTTTAGAAGAACATGTATTTTTTTTGGCCTGGGAATGTGGCTTAGTAGAGTGCATGGCCAGCATGCATGAAGCTCTGGGTTTGATTCCTCAGTACCACATAAACAGAAAAAGCCAAAAGTGGCTCTGTGGCTCAAGTGGTAGAATGCTAGCCTTGAGCAAAAGCAGCTCAGGGATGGTGCCTAGGCCTTGAGGTCAAGCCCCAGGACTGGCCAAAAAAAAAAGAAAAAAAAGTGTTGTACAAATGCCAGGCTTATTAGAAAGTTTTTTACTTCTTGTATGAGTATTATAGGATCACATATTTTCAGATGATTAATTTATGGTGCTTACTCCTCTTTGGTCCCTGGGATCTTGAACTCGGGGCCTCATACTTGTTTGGTGGTTGTAGTTATGACTCTCTTAATCAGCCAGGTATAGTCTGCTCTTTTTAGAAAATAAATTTGAGTGAAAATGAAAATTTCTGTGAAACATTGAGTAAATTATCTGTATTAATATTTATTGAGCATCTGTTTTGTAATGGGCTGTTGAAGATGCACATTAGTGAACAATGCAAAGTTGTTTTTTTTTTTTTTTTTGTCGGTTGGGGGGGCATGAACTCTGGGGCTGGGCACTGTCCCTGAGCTCTTCATTTCAAGGCTAGCGCTCTACCACTTGAGCCACAGTGCCACTTCTGGTTTCCTGGTGGTTAATTGGAGATAGGAGTCTCACGAACTTTCCTCCATGGGCTGGCTTTGAACCGAGCTCCTCAGATCTCAGCCTCCTGAATAGCTAGGATTACAGGCATGAGCCACTGGTGCCCAGCTCCAGTGCAAAGTTTTTGTTCTCGGGGAATTTGGAATTGATTGTCTAGTGTTAGTGGGGGTAGAGATATATATTAGTTAGAACTCATGAAGAAAAGCAAAGCAGGATGTTAGAATGAGAATGATGGAGATATGTACTCTGAGATAGTGTGATCAGAGAAGCTTTGGGGAAACTGAGTGGCTACTTGAATGAAGTGTAGAAGTCATTGGTGCTTTGGGGGAGGATGTTCCAGGCAGAGGGACAATAAGAAGTCTGTAGCTGTAGCACACAAGGGAAAAGTGATGGAAGACCAGGTAAGAGAGATGTGGGACTTGTGTGGGGCAATGCAGCCTCTTACAAGGGTCATTGATTTGGCCTTCTTAGCAAGTGGATCGGGAAACTTGGCAGAGGAATGGCATGATTGGACTTCCACTGGACAGAGTTACTACAGCTGCTATCTGAAGAGTAGATGATAGCTGTGCAAATATGGAAGTACAAAGGAGGCCAGTCACTTATGACTGCCTTCTTCCTTCAAAAACCTCGCTGTGTTTGGTATGTGTTATGAGTTTCATCTCCCTAATTCAAACTTCCGGACTCTTATTAGTAACCAGGACACAGGCATATAAGTTAGTGTTATGAACCAGATACCTCTGATCAGAATCATCTCTGTCAACTGGGATTCTAACTAAGCAGACATGTTTGCTTGCTGAAGTTCAGGCATTTGTGACAGCTATTCCCACGTTTGTTTTCAGTCCATGGAAATGGACTGGAGGGTCGCTTAGGATTAAAGCAATTGTCTACCACGTGTGAAGTCTTGGGTTCAATTTCTAGCACCACAAACAAAAAACAAGTGGAGTGACATTAGTGTGGTCCTTTTACATATTTCAAGGGGCAGTTATAGTGTATTCTGCTGGCATCTGGGATACCAAGCTACTCTAAAGGAAGTCTCTATTACCCTAGTTACTGTGTAAATAATAGATGATAGGAGATCACATTGGAAAATACTTCAGTGTTTATGGACAAAAACATAGTTTCTGGGTCAGTTTTCTAAGTAGGATGTGCATGTTGATTTTTGTGTGTGTGTGTGTGTGTGTGTGTGTGTCAGTTGTGGGACTTGAACTCAGGGCCTGGATGTTGTCTCTGAGCTTTTTCACTCAAGGCTAGTGCTCTACCACTTTGAGCCACAGTGCTACTTCTGGTTTTCTGGTGGTTAATTGGGGAGATAAGAGTCTTACAGACTTGCCTGCTTGGGCTGGCTTCCTCAGATCTCATTCTCCCGAGTAGCTAGGATTATAGGCATGAGCCACAGGCACCTGGCTAGTGCATATTGATTTATTGATTTATTTATTTTTGTCAGTTGTGGGGCCTGAACTCTGTGCCTGGGTGCTGTCCTTCAGCTCTTCAGATCAAGATTAGCGCCCTACCACTTGAGCCACAGCACCACTTCCTGCTTTTTCTGCTTATGTGGTGCTGAGGAATCGGACCCAGGGCCTCATGCATGCAAGGCAAGCACTCTGTCACTGAGCCACCTTCCCAGCCCTGTGCATGTTGATTTATAAGGAATACAAAACCTTGAATTTCTACTTGTGTCTGGTGGTACTTTGCCAAGTTCATGATTTCTCTTTAATATTATAAGAAAGGATGATATTGTAAGTACCAGAGCATCTAGATTGATAGAACGTGGATTGGGTTAATGTAGCAAATAACAAGGACAGGCTAGAATAGGTGATAAGGAATTGGAGTAGAAAGGTAGCTTAACATTGGAGATCTTAGGAAGATGCTTAACAAGGAGAGATCTGATACAAAAGTGAGTGGGTCAGAGGCTAAGCTTTGTTTAGAGATGGGTGAATATTATTAGATTCAATGCGATTTGATGAAAGACCTGTGTTCTGTCTCTACTTTGCAAGTTTTTGACTGGTTGCTAAAGTATAGGAACAAATCTCAGTTGAGTAGGTCTAGACTCTGCGTGTGGGAACAGGCAATTTTGTGGTGTCTCACTGAGGTAAGTATTGCAAGGGTTGGAGATTGGCCAGGGCTCCTGTGGAGTAAATCATGCCAATTGCAATTACTAGCTGTGGAAATCAAAGGTATACACACATATTTTTTTTTGTCTATAAAAAGTACATTCTTTTTTAGTAGTTTATTACACGGCGTTCTGCATCTTAAAGGTAGATGTCAATTCAGTTTTAAGAAGGCTTGTGTCATGTACTGCATTTTGATATTTTTTTCTTTTCAGTTTTTTGTAGTCCCATCAGAAACACAACTTGTGACTATTACTTATGATGAAGGCAATAGTATTATATATTGTCTCAAAATCATTGAAACCAAAATTACCTCCTTCCCATTGCCTCTTATTTGCTTTGTGACCTTGGACTTGTTATATATCCCTGAAGCCTCAATTTTCTTTAAAATTGGCAAGCAGTTCTTACATTCTAAGTCTATTGGGTGGATTAAATGAAAAAGTGTGGAGCAATACAGACCCTGCCAGATAGCAAGTGCTTGATAAATTTTACTTCTTCTTCCATCCGATTCATGTCTTATTGTTAAGACAGTTAATCACAGTTTTCAGTTTGATTGCGTTGAGAAGCATCATCACCTGTCACAGATGAGCTAAGCCTTAATTTAAATTTAGACAAATGGACCATTCTTCAAGTTCTGTAGTTACTGGACAGAGAAAATAGACTGGTGGAGTAGCCAGACACCAAGGCCTGGACATGACTTGCTGTAGCCAGGTGGTTCAGAGCTTCCTGGTATTTCTTTTTTTCCTTCCTTCCTACTTTTTTTTTTTTTTTTTGGTCGGTCATGGGGGCTTGAACTCTGGGCTTGGGCGCTATCCCTCAGCAGTTAAGCTCAAGGCGAGCGCTCTACCGCTTGAGCCACAGCACAACTTCCAGTTTTCTAGTGGTTTATTGGAGATAAGAGTCTCACGGACTTTCCTTGCCCAGGTTAGCTTTGAACCGTGACCCTCAGATCTCAGCCTCCTGTGTAGCTAGGATTACAGGCGTGAGCCACAGGTGCCCGGCCTTCCTGGTATTTCTATTCATGGTGTGACTTTGTAATACCAGAAGTCAGACTTTCTAATACCAAGAGTCAGTGCATCTGTGTGCCCCTGGGGTGGTGGGGTTTGTGTGTCAGGAATCTAGGACCAAAGAGAACCATCTGCATCTTGATTGTCAACCTGATTGGATTAAGAAGCACCCACAAGATTAGTAAAGCACACTTCTGTTCATGTCTGTGAGAGCATCTCCAAAGAAGATTAAAGAGGAAAGAACCCCCCTGAATGTGGGGGGCACCACATTCAGTACCTTAGGCTGAAGGCCCCTATGGAATAAAAGAGGAAGAGGGAAGAAACCTGCAAGTGTGGGCATTCTTTCTCTGCTTCCTGGCCACACTGATGTGAGCTGCCCTGCTCTGCCACACCCTCTCCACCACAATAGATGAGAACCTGTGACACTGAGCCAGAATAACTTCTTCCTCTTTCACGTTATTTTGCTCAGTTCTTTGTCATAGTGACAACAAGCTAACGTGTTTAATTAACTATATAATTAAATGAGACAAAATTTTCATGATAGTAAGCTATCAAGGTACATTTGAAGAAAAAATGGATTAAAAAATATATTTTGGTCGTGGAGCTTGAACTCTGGGCTTGGGCGCTGTTCCTGTGCTCTTCAACTCAAGGCGAGTGCTCTACTGCTTGAGCCACAGCACTTCTTCTGGTTTTCGAGTGGTTTATTGGAGATAAGAGTCTCACAGACTTTCCTGCCTGGGCTGGCTTTGAACCATGATCCTCAGATCTCAGTTCCCTGAGTAGCTAGGATTATAGGCGTGAGCCACTGGTGCCCGGCTAGTATATGTTTTTTTATTGCAAAGATACTGTACAGAGGGGTTACAGTTACATGAATAAGGTAATAAGTACATTTTGTATCGAGCATTGTAACCTCCTACTTTGTTTGTCCCCTACCATTCCTTTCCTGCCCACCTCCCTAACTCCTCTCTCCCCACTTCCTCCTCTCTCTCCCTTCCCCTCCCCCCGCACCCCAAGTTGTAAAGTTCATTTTCAACATAGTGTCTTGTATATCTCATTGTTAACAATGGGTCAGCCTATATCCTTATTTCAGCTTTTTGTTATTTCCCTTCCCCTCACGAAATTAGAAAAAAGTATAAACAAGATGCAGGGCACCTCAATCAAATACAATGAAAACAGGGGTTATACCATGGCAGAAGAACATACAAAAGCAACAGAAAAAAAAATCACACAGTACATTACAATGCATTAAAAACAACAGCAACAAAGATACAACCTCTTGTGTCCCTATCTTGAGGTTCATTTTGCTTACATATGGTCATATGTACATAGCTTTTGGCCTTTTCTGCTTGTCCTAGACATATACTAGTTATTGCAATATATATATGTATATATATATATATATATATATATATATATATATATGAATTCTATGCCTCCATCAGAAAGAATGACACTGCTCTATTTGTTAGGAAATAGGAAGACTTGGAAAAAATTATATTAAGTGAAGTAAGCCAGACCCAAAGAAACATAGGTCCCGTTTTTTTTTTTTTTTTTGGTCTGGTCGTAGGGCCTGAACTCTGGGCCTGGGCGCTATCCCTCAGCTCTTCAGCTCAAGGCTAGTGCTCTACCACTTGAGCCACAGCGCCCTTCTGGCTTTTTTCTTTTTTGCTTATGTGGTGCTGAGGAATCGAACCCAGGGCCTCAGGTATGCAAGGCAAACGCTCTACCACTGAGCCACCTTCCCAGCCCCCCTCCCAATTTTTTTTAAAAGGAAACATCCTTAGGATTTGGGCAGGGTTTTAATCTTTTGCCCCAGGGTTAGCCAGTCACAGTTGAAGAGGAGACTACCACTCAAGTGTGTTGTCACTGTCCTAAGTTCCAAAACCAGCCCAGCCACAACTCCTGGGCTTTGGCTTGCCATCAAGATTCTTTGTGTGTGTAGGGTTTGTGTGTGTGTGTGTGTGTGTGTGTGTGTGTGTGTGTGTGTGTGTGTGTATCCTGGGGCTTGAATTTAAGGCCTGGCCTGGGCACTGCCTCTGAATAGTTATTTATTTATTTATGGTCAAGACTAGAACTCTACCAGCTCCACTTCCAGCTTTCTGGTGGTAAATTGGAGATAAGAGTCTTATAGACCTTCCTGCCTGGGTTGGCTCGAAATCTCAATCCTCAAATCTCAGCTCAGGATTGTAGGTGTGAACCATTGGCACCTGACTCTAGTTTTGTTTTAATCTTGAATTTACTTTATACATACATATATATATATATATATATAATTTCTAACAGATGGCTTAATACATATCTAATTAAAAACAGATTAGATATTGTGCAATATTAGAGGGATAGCAGACACAGTGCTGGAAATCACCTAATATGAATCAAAGAAAAAAGAAATTTTTAGAAAGATGAAAAGCTCATCAGTGGGAAAAGTTTCAGTAGAGTAATATATACTTACTGGAGCCTTTAAAGAAGGATGAATAAAAATTCCCAGCTCTGGAAAGTAAATACAATGAAACTAAAGCTTAGGAAATGTCACGAGGACTATACCAAAACATCTCATAAATTGCCCAAAGCCAGTAGTAAAAAGGAAGGTCTAAAAGGCAGACTAAGAAAAGACTACATATCTTTAGACAGATAAGGAGGACAGATGATTTATTGTTAGAAAGAATACAAGTGAAAATGGTGGAAGGACTTTTTTTCATCTTTTTTTTTTTGTCCTGGGGCTTCAACTCAGGGCTGGGGTACTGTTCCTGAGCTTTTGCTCAAGGTTAGCACTCTACCACTGCTGAGCCACAGTGTCACTTCTTGCTTTTTTTTGTTTATTAGTACTAAGGAATTGAACCCAGGGCTTAGTGCATGCTATGTAAACACTCTACCATTAGCCCACATTCCCAGCCTGAGAGACAATTTTTTATTTAAACAAAAATTTAAATATGAAGGTTTAAATGTAAGTATATAAACTTATAAAGGGCAAAGGGGAAAAAATTGGCAGTACACTAATGTCAGGTCCTTATCAGTGAGTATCCCTTATTCAAATTGCTTGGAACCAGAAGTTGTTTTTTTCTTTTAATGTTAGAATATTTTTATCCATATATGTATGCGTATATAGATGCATTTATAAATAAACAAGTCTAAACACAAAATTAATTTTGATTCCTGTACACCTTGTATGCAGTCTGAAGACAATTTTGTACAATATTTTTAGTATTTCTGTATTTTGACTGTGGTCCCTCACATGAGATCAGTTGTGGCGTTTTCTATTTGTCATTATTATAGTTAACACATTTTCAGATTTAGCTGGACTTGTGGCACATACTTCTAAAGCCAGGACTAAATTTGACAAAGATAATACCAGAAAACTCCAAACCGGTATCTATCATTAACACAGATAAAAATTTCAGATAAAATTGGAGCAATGACTGAATCCAACAATATGACCAAGTAAGACTCAGGAAGGCAAGGTTGGTTTAACATAAAAAAAAAATCTGACAGTTTAAGTCATCATATTAACAAAACAGAAAGAAAAAAAGTAAGATTGTTCCAATAGATGGAGAATAAGCATCCCAATAGTTTTTTTTTAATCAGTAAAGAATGAGATAGTTTTTTCTTAAATCAGTAAAGTATGATTAAAAAAAAAAACCCTTCCTCAACCTTATAAAAGATGTAAGACAAATCTACAGCTAATGGACAAATTTTTGTATATGGTTGGAATTACCATTTAAGTAAGTTTAAAAAATACGTGTAGGGGGCTGGGAGGTGGCTCAGTGGTAGAGCGTTTGCCTTGCATGCCTGAGGCCCTGAGTTCGATTCCTCAGCACCACATAAGCAAAAAGAAAAAAGCCGGAAGTGGCGCTGTGGCTCAAGTGGTAGAGCGCTAGCCTTGAGCTGAAGAGCTGAGGGACAGTGCCCAGGCCCAGAGTTCAGGCCCCATGACTGGACCCAAAAAAAAAAAAAATACGTGTAGGGGCTGGGAAGGTGGCTCAGTGGTAGAGCGCTTGCCTTGCATGCATGAGGCCCTGGGTTCGATTCCTCAGCACCACATAAACAAAAAGAAAAAAGCCAGAAGTGGCGCTGTGGCTCAAGTGGTAGAGCGCTAACCTTGAGCTGAAGAGCTGAGGGACAGTGCCCAGGCCCAGAGTTCAGGCCCCACAACTGGACCCAAAAAGAAAAAAAAAATACATGTGAAAACAACGGGGGATTCATAATACTATTACTGGGATTAGTAGAACATTTGTTTCATATATATTGTTGGTAGCTGCAGAATTATGGAAGAACTAGGGAGACCTTCAAGATGATACTAATTCAGACTTTATCTGTTTTTATAGGTCAGTATGGAAATCCTCTAAATAAATACATTAGACATTATGAAGGATTATCTTATAATGTGGACTCATTACACCAAAAACACCAGCGTGCCAAAAGAGCAGTCTCACATGAGGACCAGTTTTTACGCCTAGATTTCCATGCCCATGGAAGGTGAGTAATTTGTTATTATGTCTGAACTTTGCTTTTACTCCAGTTGTTTTAAAAGAAATTTATACTGTTAACCTTTTTCTCTTAATGGGAAGGTCCATATTTGGAAATTCAGCCTCCATTGGATTTTGATGTATACATTAAAAAAGTCTTGTTTTAAAGAGATTACCCTTATGTTTTTAAGGAAATTGTCTTTGGATTTATGAATCAAATAACCAAAGAGTTATTCTACAGAAGATATCTATCTAGATATACATATCTTTAAAGAGTATTCTGTGTTTACATCTTCCCTCCTTTGAAAAAAACATTTGTACGTTTCATGGTCAATCTACCTTTTGATACCAATAGAAAAATAATTTGTTGTTTGCCATTGAATGAATCATCTAATTTTTTCCATGAACTCAATTTGATCAATCCTGAAATAAAACTTAGTAGATAGATTACCTGATGTACTGTTGCATTTTGAAAGAGAATTCTTAAAGGAGAGCCAAGGGAGAGAGATAACAGTCATAGTAATTGAGTGCCTGTTGTGTTCTCGATGCTTTATTTTTATTTCATTTTTTTGTCGGTTGTGAGGCTTGAACTCTGGTCCTGGGTGCTGTTCTACAGCTCTTCAGCTCAAGGTGAGTGCTCTACCACTTGAGCCACAGCACTACTTCCAGTTTTCTGGTGGTTTATTGGAGATAAGAGTCTCATGGACTTTTCTGCCCTGGCTTTAACCATGATCCTCAGATCTCAGCCTCCTGAGTAGCTAGGATTACAGGCTTGAGCCACCAGCACCTGGAATCGATGCTTTATATTTTCTTATTAATCTTCTGAACATCCAGAGAAGGTAGCTATCTCTTTACATTTGAGGAAACTGGCTTTAGGGAAGTTAAATAGCTTATACACAGCACAGGTTTGGACCAGACCTTGCAGACTCAAAAACTCATTTATTTTCTTTCTGTCTCTTGTGGGACTACTTAGGTATGAAATCTTTGTCATCTTTGCCCAGATCTTCCATCTTGTCTGTTGTAATTATTAAATATTCATTCCTTATTTTTCTTATTCTTTTGGTGTAACCTGTATTGAGATCTATTTTACTCATTTCTTTAGTAGGTCTCTCAACTTCCAGTCTGTGTAACTTCTGAGCTGGACACTAGTAATTGTAGCTATTGAGGAAGCTGAGGTCTGAGAATCTCAATTTGAAGCCATTGTGGGTAGACAAATCCAAAAGATGCTAATCTTAAATTAACCAGCAAAGCAGCAGAAGTGAAGGTGTGGCTCAGATAGTAGAGTGTCAGCCATGAGCAAAAAGGCTGAGCAGAGGCCTGGAGATCAAGCCCAAGTGCTAGTACCGGGTGGGGAAAAAGCTGTTCTGATTACAGCACAGCAAGATGATTTTTCCATAGATGCATGTCTCCCACTCCTTCCTTCGTTCCTTTGTTCCTTCATTCCTTCTTGCCTTCCTGCCTGCCGGCCTGTCTTCCTGCCTTTTTATATGTGGGTCCTGGTGATTGATATAGGGCCTTGTGCATATGTGGTAAATGCTGTACCACTGGTATAGACCTTCAGCCCCTAAATTCTTCCTTTTTCATGTTTATTGCTTTGAAGTGTTCCACTAATGACCATTAGCCAGATTTACTAATTTGCCTTTCAAGTTTCTCTGCAAATCAATCACAGGCCATTATTCTAAACTATCTTTATTCTACTTCCCAGCTTCAAGTGTCCTTTTTACTCAGAATATTCACCTAAGTGCTTGCTATACATGCTTAGTTGTTCTTTGTGGCACTTATGTTAAATTATGACCATATTTTAATGTACAATTCAACTTCTGCTTCTTAGACACTTACTTCATCCCTTCCTCTGAAGTTTTAAGTTCCTTATCTGTACCAGATTGGCATTTGATTTGGACCCCCTTCTTTTTCATGAAAGTATTTCATACCTGTTTTTCTATATC
This sequence comes from Dipodomys ordii, assembly GCF_000151885.1. Taxonomy (NCBI): domain Eukaryota; kingdom Metazoa; phylum Chordata; class Mammalia; order Rodentia; family Heteromyidae; genus Dipodomys; species Dipodomys ordii. The sequence goes on from NW_012267227.1 coordinate 7,182,901, forward strand.
TGTGTTTCTTGTTCCTTACAGGCAAGCACCCTGGTTACTATTGAATATTGTTCATTTTATTGTACATATGGTACAGGTTCATAGGAAAGCTTTTAATGGATGAAAAATCAAATGATCTAAAATGCTATGAAACTTCTTCTGCATGTATAATTTAATATATTGTTCACATTGCATCCAACTTTGATTTGAAGAAGATTAAAAAGTATACTGACAGCAATTCATATGCATCTTTATGACCTTTACCTTTAGATATTATAAAATTGTCCATTCTAGTGGGCACCAGTGGTTGATACCTGTAATCCTAGTGGCTTGGTATGCTAAGATCCAGAAGATCAAGGTTCAAGACCAGCCTAGGTATACACAAGAAAGACCTCTTTTAGTCAATAGCTGGGTGAGATGGTGCCACCCTAACTGAATGGGAAGCTGAGATCTGGGGGATTGTGATTCCACACTAGCCCAAGCAGAAGAATCTTTTAGACTTCATTTTAATGGAAGGGAAGCTAGATGTGGTCGTGTTTATCTATCCCAGCTATAAGAGGAAGCCTAAGATAGGCAGATCTCAGTCTAGGCATGCACCCAGGCAGGAAGCAAGACTATCTTAAAACAACGACAAAAACAAAACCAGTGCAAAAAAGGACTTGAGTTATAGTTCAGTGGTAAATCATCTGCCTAGTAAACCTGAGGCCCCTGGCTCAATTCCAGTACTTCCTCACCAAAATAAAATTGTCCATTTTTATTAGTATCATGGAATAAGAAATCATTTGCTATCTTAAGTTTTTAGTGACCTCTCAACATACACTTAGTATTATTTCCCATTATGGTTTGAGTGCTAAATATATACATTCTACTTTCCTCTGGTTTGAATACCACATTCCTGTTGATTGTTAGATTTTTAAAAATCAGCTTCTTCACATATTTCATACAACATGATAAAGCCAAAATTTTTAGTCTCCTGTATGCGTGTGCGTGTATGTGTATATGTGTGAGAGAGTGCTAGTTCACACGAGTGAGCATACCATTACTTAGTCATCCCAAGTGTTTGCTGCTTAAAAGTTACCTGGTTTAGCTGCGGATGACGAAATCATAGCTCTAACAGGAGCCGTGAGGTGTGTATAAATCATTGTATAGAAGAAAGATAATGACATGGTGCTTTAGAGATTTGGTGCTGGAGATTCTCAAAAGAGAACTTGTGGCTGAGGTGCTGAGCCAAGGACTGGAACCAGGAAATCTGATGCAAAGTGATCTCAAGTATATTCACCTGAAGATGATCATCTTAAGAGTACTTTTAACAGAAATCTGTTTAGTATAGAAATAGACATTTTCTAGAATTGATCTAATTTCAGATATCTTATTTCTTCAGTTATATTCCTACTTTCACAGAATTTGCCCTAAAACATATTCATTGTAATTATCTTTAACATAATTCAGTTATAAAAATGTAATGATACTGGGTGCTGATGGCTCATGCCTATAATCCTAGCTATGCTGGAGACTGAGATCTGAGGATTGCAGTTTAGAGCCAACCCTGGCAGAAAAGTCCCTGTGAGACTCTTATCTCCAACTAACCACTCAAAAACTGGAAGTAGAGCTGTGGCTCAAGTGGTAGAGCACTAGCCTTGAGCAGAAGAACTCAGGGACAGCACTCAGGCCCTGAGTTCAAGCCCCATTACTGAAAAAAAAAGTATGATTTGATAGTTTTATTTCTCCTTTCTCTTGAAATAGAGGAATAAAATGATTGGAATAGGCTGGGAATGTGGCTTAGTGGTCAAGTACTTGCCTACCATGCAACAAGCCCTGGGTTCAGTTTTTCAGTTCCACATAAACAGAAAAAGGTGGAAGTGGTACTGTGGCTCAAGTGGCAGAGTACTAACCTTGAGCAAAAGAAGCTCAGGGACAGTGCCAGGCCCTGTGTTCAAGCCCCAGAAGCTGCAAAATAAATAAATAAATAAATAAAATGATTGGAGTAGTATTATTATAGATTTCCTACTCCGTCTCTTCTCTATAAGAAGTGCTAGTTAATTACACTGTCACTCCTAGTAGGGTTTTTTTTAAATGTATGTACACATCGATTATTCTTGTAAATAATAATTTGCATTTTATTTTCCATATTATCTTTTATTTGTATTTACTATGAATGTAGTAAAAGCTTTCATATACTTTGGGCTATACTTAGCTATAGCCTGGCCTGTAAAAATGCGTACTATTTTATGCTCTGTGGCTTAATTTCTTATCTATTTGTCATCCTTTATACAAGATCATGCTATGTCCAATTCTAGTTACTTGGGAGGCTGATGTCGAAGGATTGAGGTTCAACACTATTCTGGACAGAAAGTCATTGAGACCCCATTTCTCCCAGTAAAAGCTGGGTTGGTGGTGAATCTCTATCATTGCTGTTATGCAGGAAACATAACTAGAAGTATTGCAGTGCTGGCCACCCTGGGCATAAATATAAGACCTCATCGGAAAAATAACCTAAAGCAAAAAGAGGGCGTGGCTCAAGAGGTTAAGCATATACATACCAAGTATGTGGCCCTGAGTGAGTTCCAATCTCAGTACCCTTGAAATAAACTTCAGAGTTTGTTGAAAATAAAAGTTCTATTTGAGTTAGTAATGCAGTTTTAAGGAGAGATATTTTAAAACAAATATGTTAAAATTAGCTATTAGGGTAAAATCTATCTTTACCTTTGCTTAGAAATTTTGAGGCAGTTGTCTTGCCCATGTAATTGTAACCCCTCTATATGGTATTTTCACAATTAGAAAAAAAAAAGAATTTTTTGAGTCAGTTTTTCCCAGTGTATGGTAGTCCATGCCTGCAATCTCAGTAACTCCAGAGGGTGAGGCATGAGAACTGAGTATTAAAGGCCAGCCTGGGCTATGTAGATAGACTATCTCAAAAATCAAAACCAAAGCCAGGCGCTGGTAGCTCACGCCTGTAATCCTAGCTACTCAGGAGGCTGAGATCTGAGGATAGCGGTTCAAAGCCAGCCCGGGCAGGAAAGTCCGTGAGACTCCTATCTCCAATTAACCACCAGAAAACCGGAAATGGCGCTGTAGCTCAAGTGGTAGAGCGCTCGCCTTGAGCTGAAGAGCTGAGGGACAGCGCCCAGGCCCAGAGTTCAAGCCCCACGGCCGACAAAAAAAAAAAAAAAATCAAAACCAAGCTAGGAGGGTAGCTTAAGTTGTAGAGCACTTCCCTAGCAAGCTTGAGGCCCCTGGATTCTACCACTACTACTACCACTACTACCACTCTCATCCTGCAGTTATCAGTTGTCTAGATTTCTGAAATTCTTTATTTGGATAAATTCTGATAAATGTGACTGCTTACTTAGCAATATTGTATTGTATGTTAGAGTTTTATCATATTTTCTTGTAACAATAACTTGCCTGTGTCCTCTGTCTCTTAGGAAATTCAGGTGCAGAGCCTGAGTCTTACTTACCTTTTTTACATAGATGATGGTCATGTTGAGTGAATGAAGAAAGAAAAGAAGGAAGGAAGGAGTCAAGGAAGAAGTATGAAGGGAGTATAACATTTTTGAGCATAAATTGCTGGCAGGGAAGTATATAACCAGAATTTTTGCTTAGGACTTGCTCTAACTGTAGAGTTTAATTAGAAAAAAAAATCAGTTGCTCATGGCACTTTTAATATTGTGCATAATGGAGTACACTAAAATACAAGACATTTATTTTCAACCTAAATTTTTCTTCAGCAGGTTTTTATCTCCCTTTTTCCCCATTGCTGGGGATCAAACCTGGGACCTTCACTGCATGCTAGGCAAGCTCTCAACCCACTAAACTATGCTGCTAGCTAATAGTTATTTTTCTTAACTTCTAAGTGATTATTATAAGAGTACTATGTCTTAACTACTCAGTGGTTTTTAATAAGAGTTATCATATTATGGGATGTAAGACTTTGGTGATAATTTCCAAAAATTCATTTCCTTCCTGTCCTCATGTTCATGTAAAAATTTATGGTGGCTTACACCTGTAATTCTAGATAATCAGGAGGCTGCTATCAGGAGGATAATGGCTCAAAGCTAGCCTGGGCAGCAAAGTTTGTGAGACTGTCTTCAAAATAACCAACAAAAAGTCAGGCTAAAGGGGTGGTTCAAGTGATAGGGCCACCATCCAAGCAAATGTGAAGTACTGAGTTAAAATCCTGGTACTGGCAATATAAACAAATGAACAAACAGATCATGATGTTCCAGGTACTATATCACTATATCCTTTTACTTTTGTTAAATACTAAATAGTAAATGACATGCTATATTCTGCCTTAATTGTCATGTATTCCTGACCTTACTATCATATATTCCTGGCTTACCTGTCATGCGTTTAGGGCTTTCATAATACCAATATGTTGTCATTTCATTAGGAATTTTGCTGATGTGATTTTTGCAAAATGAAAGTTTAATCTTGTTTAAGTCTTGATTCTGCAAATATGATGTAGCATCTCTGTTGATTAGTTTGGAAGTGTCTTGGGCTTTATCTTTTGTCATGTCATAAGTACCAGAGATCTTTAGCTCTGTAGATAAGCCAGGAGATTTTAAGAAACAGAGAGGTTGGAGTCTATAGTAAGCACAAAGGGATGCTCATAAAAACACCTAGAGTGTAAATTTGGGTTGGGCAAAATGCAACTGTTACTGTGGATTTTAAAAAGAATATTTAAAAAATACTCACTTGGTAGTTTAAATTATATCAAAATTCGAACACAGAATATATTTGTTTAGTGCCTATGTATGTCAGATACAAATAATAGATACTGCATATCTCACACTCCTCTTTGAGTAGTAGATATTCTAGGGTATGGTATATTTTGTTCTTGCTGGATTTTTCATAACAAGTTAAAATCCTTACAAATACATTTGTAAAGAAATCTGAAAGGAAAGGGGTTTGAATTGCAGAAGTATAGGAAAAAGCCAGAACTGAGCTGTTTATGTTAAAATTTAGGTGAATGATTGTAAGGACTTGGTTATTGTTACTTTCTTTCGGTTCTGGTTAATTTCTGTCAGTGTGAACTACAAACACAGTTTATCCACAGTGAAATTGTTCAATTGTTCTGCTGATATATGTGACCCCCTTACTTTTTTTGTTTTGTTTTTACAAATAGTTTGTTCTCATCTGTCAAACTGAATAACTTTGATAATGTTTATCTTGAGAGACCTTAGATCACTTTGTCCAAGTTAGGTGGTGTTTTGAGATACAGTTATGTACTGCCATTTTACTTCTTTGATTCCATTCTTTCAGGTTTTCTTCTGTTGGCACAGTATTCCTGAGTTTAATACTGTCCATTGTGTATGTAGGTCAGCCCTTCATTTGTCTGTCATGAGGAAGACCTGATTTTCTATATGGTTTAGTCCAGCTTAAATCAGTGTTGGTAATGTTTGATGCGTATGCAATGATTTCCTATTGTAAAAGTCTCTCTTGGAATTGGAAGGGGCCTACTTCACAGTCTCTCTGTTATCCTTCTGGTGTGTTTAGTTTGTGTGAGGCATGAAAGTGATGTAAAATAGACTTTTCCCATTTAATGTAGATGTTTTCCTGAGCCTTTCCCCCTTTCCCCTTTCACCTTTTTTCTTCCTTTCCTTTGCTACATAGACTACTACTTAGTCTCACCGTGGATTTATGGGTGACAAATTTGCTGGATAATAAATCTCCAATGATAAATTAAGCCTTGAATATTTAGTGTTTAGTCTATTTAACAAAGATGTACATTAAGAGATAGTATTCTTACTGTTGGAAGAACATATAATAAATGAGGTTAGTAAAATAAAAAAATAAGAGATAGTGTTATAATAAGTTTCAAAGTGTAAGTGTAATGATAAATTAATTTTTCAACATAATCCCCTTTATAACAAATAGTATGTATTCCGTGTTGTGCTTGCATAAATGGCCCAGAATTTTCTCTTAGTTGGCCAGAGTCATTTTATGAAAGGACACGACTGGGCAATAGTAATTCAGGCAGGAGTTGTTTGCCATGTCACTGTCAGTCTGTTTTGAACTCTCGGGGTTCCAATTTACAAGATAGGTTTGACTTGTCACTTACTTCCTGCAGTAGGTTTCTAAGGATTTGTTTGTTATCTTCGAGCCCTCAGTCACCTGGGAAGACCTAGGAGATGGGGATAAGTAGAAAGCTAGCATAGCTCTAACATAAAGGATGAGAAGGTAAACCTAAAATTGCAGCATTCATAATTATTACTAGCTTTCTGGTGGTTCTAGAGACTGAGCTCATGGTCTCGTGCTTGTGAGGCAGGCACTTACTCTACCTTTTGAGCCACACTTTCAGCCATAACGGTGTTCAAAGAGTCAAATTGTTGGCTTTTTGAAACCAGTAAGTATAGCCTACTTTAGTAAGTACACCTTGCAGATTCCTATTGACATAAAATGAAGTATGCTCACATGCAGTATGGGGTTTGAGATGAGTTTGACTTGTGAAATTACAGTTCAAATCCAGATACAAGACTTTCTATCATGTCAAAGTTTTCCTTTATTCTTAGTGTCTCTCTAGGCAAGCAGCAGCCTGCTGGTACATGTCACCACAGATAGATTTTTGACTATGCTAGGATTATATATAAGTGGGGTTTCACTGTGCATATCTTTTGTGTCTTCATGAGAGTGCATATTATAAATAGTTTGAACTATTTTATTGTGGAGTATTTTGTCATTGTATGTATAAGTCACAGTATCTTTCATTGTTGATAGGTTATTTCCATATGTGAGCTTTATGGGACTATATCAAGCACAGGCCAAGTTAGGCGATAGAAACCACACATTAATTTGAAGAGTAAAAATTATGTAAAGAACTACTACCAGGTGCTAGTGGCTTATGCCACTAGCCTGAGCTACTCAGGAGGCTGAAATCTGAGGGTCAAGGTTCAAAGGGAGCCTTGGCAGGAAAGTGTGTGAGACTATTATCTCATTTAACCACCACAAAGCAGAAGTGCAGCTGTGACTCAAGTGGTAGAGTGAGAACATCCTTGCCAAAAAAATCTGTGAGACAGTGCCCAGTCCCTGCGTTCAAGCACCAGGATTTTACCAAAAAATAAAAAATACTAACTGTATTTTTGAGGATTAGTTACTATAAGGGGAACAAAGAAGGAAAAAAACCAACAACAATGAAACACACCCTAAAGACTCCTTGAGCAGAGGGAGATTAGCCAAGAAAGCAACAAATTTATATGGGATTTCCTCCAAGTTTCAGTTATTACTGACACAGGATCTTGTTTCGTAGTGACCTATTTCCCATTCCTGGAGTTGATCATTGTTATTACTTTCTATGTATTCTTTAGGACATTTGATACATAATTAATGCATATTTTTGTATCACTAATAAAAATGTTCTCTACAGAACTGTGGCTGTATCTTTTATATTTAAAAAATATATCATACTATACTCCCTTTTCTGTACTCTTTCCCCCTTTAAAATACCTAAAGTAACTTAGAAGTTTTGATTTCATTATATATATATATTTTTTTTTCAGCATTGTGCTGTGCAGTTGTATGATATACTACCAGTTTATTAGTTCAATTGCTCTCAATCCTTGTGACTACAAACAGTGCTATGATGAATAATCTTTTTGTATGATTTCCAACACCAGAGCCAGTTCACTTAACTGACTATTCAGCAGTTCAGTTTAATTCAATTTTGACAGAAAGTACCTGGAGTTAGCACAGACTTAAGGGTTCAGTCCCACAACTGCTCCCCCTATTTCAGACATAGTCACAGATCCTCAGCCACCAACCATTCTATCAACCTGTTGTCAATTGTGGTGTCTATGGCCTTCTCTTATGGCTAGTGTGCTAAAATGACTCACGGAACTTTGGAAAGTAGTTCCCTTATTAATGATAGTTTATTACAAAGTCTATCGCTCAGCAATAGTCAGATGTAGGAGATGCAAAAGAAAATGTGTGGGAAGGCCCTCTCTGGTACATTCCTTTCTAGCACCTCAGTGGTCACCACCCTTGGAAGCTCATCACATGTCATTGTGCAATCATTTTTGTAGCACTTCATCTCCTGTCACACTTAGTCCCCCACTACTGATGTGACTGTGGCTGAAATCCCAATCCTCTCATCACAGTGTCTTTTGTGACCAGCTCCATCCTGAGGCCATCTGGGGTGCCAGGCTCAGTCAAGCTGCTAGGTCCCTTTATTAGCATAAACTCAATGTGATTGTTATAGACTCTTGAATAGATACAAAGTGACTCCTGTCATGCAGGACCTTCCAGAGGCCTAGGGCCACAGGCCAATATATTTGCTTAAATTATACCCTAATCTTATGGTATGGAAGTGATTTCATTTATATGCAGGTAGGCACATGATGAATTCCTAGGGGTAGAATTCCTGCATCAAAGGTTGTGTGTATTTGTAATTTTGATTGTTTTTGTTTATCTATTTTTAGCAGCTTTCCTGTCAGTTTGTTCAGATCATATATATAGTGACTAGTGTTACAACTCATACCACTCAAATTTATATTAAATTTTAAACAAGGTAATGTTTTGTTTCGTTTGTTTTGTGGAACTGAACCTAAATTTTTTGGGTGCCTGCTAGGTAAGTGCTGTACCAGTGTCCTCATCCTCAGCCCAACAACAGGATTTAATGGTGCTCTTCAGAATATCTACTTGCAAGGAAAAAAATAGTTGAACATAATCATTGCTTTGTAGTTTTCATGAAGAACACTGAGTAAAAATTCTGATGTGGGCAGACTTCTATAGCCATTATGAAAGACATGGTACACTTTTAAGAGTTTAATAGTGATAGCTGATATGTTGCCATTTTTTGTACATCTCATATGTGCCAAGAATTATATTAATTACCTATATTATAATCTGTAATTCTTAAAAATAATCCCACATGATAGCGTTTATTATCTTCATTTTTTTTCAGACAGGAAGCTTAAGCTTAAAAATATTAGGCTTAAGATTTGTTTTCATGTCAAACCTTAATCCTAGATCAAACCTTAAGCCTTCCACTCAGTCTTTCACAATTTTCCTTTTAAAACAGAATTTTATAAGAAAATTTTGGTTAGTGTATTTCTCAAATAGACATTGTGTGATCTGTCCATATTTTGCAAATTAAAAAAATAAACCTTGAATCCTTTTAATTTCAGTTTTTCCCCCTCTTTCCATCCCTTTTTACAGACATTTCAACCTACGAATGAAGAGGGATACTTCCCTTTTTAGTGATGAATTTAAAGTAGAAACATCAAATAAAGTACTTGATTATGATACCTCTCATATTTACACTGGACATATTTATGGTAAGTTGAACCTTAACAGAATCCTTTTCTTCAATTTTTTTCTACACAAGAAAATACATGTTTGTAAATATAAGCAAAGAAAAGGTGCTATACTCTTTTAGGAGAGTGAAAACAGACTTCAGAACCCTGCAGCAGAAAGAAAGATAGACTCCCTTTCCATTTGGCTCTTCAAAGTGTCTGAGGAGACTCAGACCCTCAAGAATCCAGCTTGCCAATTTGTCATTCAGGGTCCTTGAACTTGGAGTTCTGTACTCAGCAGCCCACTGCCTGAGCTCAAGTTCAAGTTTGGATGATTTCTGAGAATGCCCATTAGATGAGAGTAATATGCTGCAGAGCTGGGAAGAAGTGATCTGACACTGGGTCCAGACAGAGATGACCGCAAGTGGCCATTACTTGGGAGACATCATTGGTGTCACAAGACAATCCTGGCTGGTTGTTCACGTTCCTCCACTCAGCCTCCCACAGATCAGGCCACCTCCTCTATGTGTCAGAAGCCTGAGCCCCTCTAGTAGAAAGCTTTGGCCTATGTGACCAGGCCCTATGATTGTGGTTAAGTCCAAGCCCGATGAATGTGGTTAAGTTTTGTGTGTTCTTTTTGTTGTTATATAAAGTCCTGAGGAGGGTGAGTAAATGGCCTTTGAAAACTGAACTGATCTTTGGACCTATCCTTACATGTAAGTTTAATAGTGAATTTTTTTTTTTTGGGGGGGGGTCCGGTCGTGGGACCTGAACTCTGGGCCTGGGTGCTGTCCCTCAGCTCTTCAGCTCAAGGCTAGCGCTCTACTACTTGAGCCATAGTGCCACTTCCGGCTTTTTTTTTTTCTGCGTATGTGGTGCTGAGGAATCGAACCCAGGGCCTCAGGCATGCAAGGCAAGTGCTCTACCACTGAGCCACCTTCCTAGCCCCTTTAATAGTGAATTTTAATGTTTAAAAGTTAGAAATAATTTTGACTTTCTCAATACTTCAAAGCGATAGTTTTTGAAAAATTTTGATGACTTTTATAATTTTCTGATCATCCAAGGAAGAAATTAGCAGTAACTACTGTTTTATAAGAAATTCAGGAGAAGCTAAAAAAAAAACCCCAAAACACAAAAGCCTGTTAAGATCGTCTTAGCCAAAAATAATGTGACAAAATTATTCATAGAAAAATCTTGCCAGCTGGGCACTGGTGGCTCACACCTGTAATCCTAGCTACTCTGGAGGCTGAGATCTGAGGATTAAGGTTTGAAGCTAGCTCAGGCAGGAAAGTTCCTGAGACTTTTATCTCCAATAAACTACTCAGAAGAAACTGGAAGTGGCACTGTGGCTCAAGTGGTAGGGTACTAGCCTTGAGTAGAAAGAAGTTCAAGTGCAGCTTCCAGGCCCAGAGTTCAAGCCCCAGGACTAGCAAAAAAAAAAAAAGAAATCTTACTAAGTCCTTCCTTAGAATTTATTTGCTTTTCTTCACAATTCTAACAAATTTCTTGTAGTACACTAGTTTAGAAAAGTAGAGAGAGGCATGAGTACCACATTTAATTCACCAGAAAGTTACATCTGACACCATTGTAAGAGGATCACAACTATTATGGAAGATATAAAAAGGCTTGTCTTATTCCCTCCGTCCCCTCCCC